>NW_027526172.1:309972-619945 GCF_052094955.1 Ictidomys tridecemlineatus
AGTCCCTCTTATCGAGAATGTAACATTGGAGTAGATCAATCATCAAAGTATTTTAAATCTATTGTGGTTACAGATACAAGAAACCCACTGACTTTAAAAGAAATTGCAGTTATTGACCAAGAAACCACTTTATCTTTATCAAACTTTGCACAAGGAATTATTCTGACATGAGTAATGTCTAATTTCTGTGAATTTTACCACTCAGTAGAAACCATCATAGCTCTGTGTAGCATATTCATCCTTCAGGAGGCAAGAAGTGAGCCGTACCTATAGGCCAGTGAGTCCATTGCAAAGCTGTACCACAGAACTAAAGTCCAGCACCTCATTGTTATGACTCCTTTGGATACAGGTTTATTGTAGATTTTGAAACTTGTTTTTACTTTCCTATTAATTGTGCAATTAATAGCCTGTTTCCTAATTTACCACTGTTCCTATCCTGCTTCCTGGAACAATACTGCTGTGGTAGGTATGCTCATCTTCAAACTTAATATAGCAATAAGAATGTGCTAGAGTTTACACATTTGCTCACTTTTGCTCCAATATGGTCTTTTGATTTGAATTAACTTCAAACTTTTGAATTGAAGTGGGTAGGATAGTACCAGATTGCTTTGAAAGGAAATTGGATCAGTTATGGTCTGTCTTATAGGCTGTTCCTTAGAGCTGGCCTAAATTCACCCTCATCTGATAGTTCTACTTAGAAATAGTGTGCCTTGATCAGATCAATATCCTATATGGGAGTGTTCCCCAGATTGTAGCTGTGATTTTTTTTTCCAGATGACCAGATTGTTTTTCTGAAAGTGAGCACATTTTTAGTCATGTTGATTAGTTGTTCTACATCACATTGCTATTATTTTTAGGGTTAACATTAATGATTCTAGGGTTAACATTAAAACCATCTCAGAATAATTACAAATTTTGGGGTGGGTTTACGTCTTCTAAATCATGTCATCTAAAAATAATTGAGTCAGATGCTAATGAGATACTTTAGGAACAACTGCTGTTTTTCTGACAACTGATTGTGAAACCTTAAAACCTGCATACCTTGTCTTCATAAAGTGATGAGTATGCAACATCTGGAAAGATATTTTATTTTTTTTAATATAGGTAGATATGACTGCCATTTATTTCCTATTTAGATATATTTACATTCATATGAAAATATGCAGGTCATTAGCCTATTATAATTTCACTATTTACATTACTTTTAACTTGATGAGACATAAATCTTTCATAGTACACAAGGTGTATATTTGATACACAGAACATAAAGATTTGTGAGGAGCTTTTTTGTGGGTTACATGTAGAACCCACGTATTTTAATATTCACTATTTTAAATGAACAATGCATGAAGGGAATGCAATACTTGGCCTATTTTTAAACTAGTGTAAACCCTAATCATACCATCCATTTGCTTTTTAAAACAAATAACAGTTGTTTTAGCCCTTGCACTTCAAGAGATCTAGTCTTTAATTTTTCAGTTGTCTGTTAGGTCAGTTTTGTTTACTAGACTCATAAAACTATATGAGCCTGAAAGAATTATCAACCAAATTTAGTCTTTTCTTTCATCTGGATTGAGTTAATTTCACAAGTGCAAAAATAGTTCAGTCTACAGTAGTTCTAGGAAATGAAGAATTTGCCTTAATAAAATGTTCACTCAACTGAAACTCTGAGTAGTCAAAATTTCCAGACTGTAAACTTCTCAAGAGAAGGGCCTCATCTTCTCCATGTCATGTAAACTTTCCAAGGCACTTGGCAGCACTCTGTACTCTGTGGAGTACTCAGTACCTTTTTTGTTTGATGTTACTGATGTTTGATGTTGCTCCCTTAAAATCTACTATTAAAATGTAGCAAAACTGATACATTGTTCTTTCTGTTCTCTAATACTATAAAACATGTATATCAAAGTGATAATTTAAAAAAAACAAACCTTTTTTTTTTGGTTGTAGATGGACACAGTACCTTTATATTTATATGTGGTGCTGAGGATCAAACCCAGTGCCTCACATGCAACCCCAGCCCCTCAAAGTGATAATTTGTATGTAGAAACATTTAGCATCCTTCACATAAGAATGCTTTTTTTTAACCTCTTTTTATTTATGTGGTGCTGAGGATTAAACCCAGGGTCCTGCCTGTGCTAGGCAAGTACTCTACCACTGAGCCACAACCCCAGCTTCCACCAAAGAATGGGGTTATATGAAAAAAAAAGAGGATGCTTTGTATGAATGTCTTTCATCAGCATTAAACAAACTTAAATTGAACATTGTCATCAGCTTAGCTTTAATTCAGACCAGAATGACCAAACCTCCCCCCCCCAAAAAAAAGGTGATTTTATCTTGAAGCAGTTAACACAAAGCAATCTGTATCTCACAAATTAGTTGTTTAAATTTACTTTCTAGTGTGGGAGGGGATGAGTTACTGGACAATAATTACAATTATAGCAATAATACTTTCAGGTTGAAACACTACTGCTTCACAAATGAAATGATTTTAGTAACTAAACTAAAACACAATTTGCTGGAGAGGACTTCTAAAACTTTTGAGATACAAAAGTATACTTGAATCAAGGGACAGTATTCTCTACACAACCTGTATATGGGCAGCTACCTTGGGCTTTGCTACAGAAGTGGTACAATCAATCAGATGGATGTAAGGAGAGGCAACTATGGGTGGGTTCAGAACTGCTCAGTTAAACTACATAGAACGCATTATAACTTACTAATAGAATAAATACAAAAAAGGCTTTAGAGGGAAAACTACTGTTGCTTTGAATAAAATAATAAATCTGCCTTTTCTTGAAAATCTATCTTCCTAGCTGACATCACCTTTATTTAAATGCTATTTTAAAATTAGAAGTTATAGTAACTTCAGCATTGCCTTGTGTCCTGTAGAGGTTGAAAGATACATTCAAAATGTGTTTGTGACTTAAATTTTATTTTACATGGTTAAAAATGGCATAAGCTATTATATGGTTTTCCTCTTACACACAGCTGCTGCTTCTAATATTAAATGGAGGTTATGTAGATAGAATTTGAGTCCTTTAGGAAGAATTCATTTTGATTCTGAGTTATCTTCAGTAGTTTAGAGATTTTGTTTCACACAGATTTTGTTTCACACTGAAGCTTTTGCCCCTATTTTGAGAATACTTAGGGGACATAAAAAAACAATGATATGTTACGTTCTAGGTTTCAACAATCCTATTACTTTCTAGAATTTAAAAGAATGGAAGAATATGGTCTAGCAGTAAACAAAAGTATCAAGCTTTTATAATTTTATTTAAATCTTAAACCTCTTAAAATGTACTGTTAAAATTGCTGTAATTAAAATTACAGTTCTGGAGAGCTAGTTCTTAGAAACATTGTTTTAAAGACAGTAGTTACAGATTCAGGACTTGCTTTAATTGTTTTTTAAATAAAATATGTTTGAGTATCTATCAAAAAAAAAAAGAATTTAATTCAGCCCGTAGTTGCTGAGTAAAGACATTATAAGCCTTAGAGTTTCATTCATTCTTAGAGGATTATACTTTTCTAATTTTTTTATCATATTCCTTGAAAATCAGTGGGAAGGTATGGGAAAGAGAAGAGTGTGTTGTGTACATTTTTAAAAAGAAATTTCCTTATTTTTTATAGACACAACATACCACCTTATATTTTACTGTTATAATGCAATAATGGCAAAAGCAGTAGCTCTTGCTACTAATGTAAACTCATTCTCAGAAAAGCATTCTCACATGGACAGTGGTTAGAAAAAAGTACATGAATGTGCTACAAAAATAGCGCCACAAGACTTCTCACAAGTAAAAGAAATCCTCTGTAGAAGTCCACAGTTGACCAAGGTCCAGCCTCCTTAACAGTGAGCAACAGGGATATGCTGCCAAGTCACCATCTTCAGTTCTGAGAGTGCGTTTACATGCTTCCCCAATGGCACAAAGTCTCATGACGATCCAATGAATCAACAGACACTTGGGAAATATTAATAAACAATTTTTATGAACTATTACAACAAAGAACTTCAGCAAGAAGGAAAATGAAGTTTATGATCTTTGAGTAAACATTTTTAGCCCAACAGTCTCTGCGACCAGATATTGAAAGAGAAAAAAAAATCAAGCTTAAAAAACACCATTTCTCTGTTATCAACTGGAATACATTAATAATAGGATAATGGAAATATAAGTTCTTAAAGCATTTCCACAGGAAATGTCCATAATTATGACATTCTAAATCATTTAGCAATTGTATATGCTACATTAACTAAAACAAAGGTATTCCTTATTGCACATTTTTAAATTGGAAGGATACTCTAGCTTAAGTGGGGGATATTTAGGGGGAAAATATTTTGGCTCAAAATGTATACTGCGCCAAGGCAGCTTCATTCTGAAAACATAAACCATTTAAAATAAACTTTTATATTTTGAAGCCAATAATCCTTTAACTCTGACTAAGTGTCAGAGGTTAATTTTATGGGCCCTGTTTTAAGGCCTGTGAACAGCCCTCACTACTCTTGAGAATTAGGTGGAGGTTCATCTTTAAAGCCTGAAGGCATTAAGTCTTTTGCAGCAGGTGGTGGCCCATAGTCTTGGGGACCATGAGTTGGAGGTGGTAATGGGGCACCAGGAATGAAGTACTCTCTTGGGCCAAATGAGCCTAAAGGTCTGAATGGTGCTGGTGCAGGTCCTGGAAAAAAATCACGAGGGTCAAAAGGCAAATCCCATTTTCCAGGTGTAACACCTGGTGCATATTCTCTGAAGCCTATTGGTGGACGCATACCAGGACCTGGAAAATAAAAAAGGAAGTTATGTAAATACCCAGAAATTTCTGAACTAGGGTGATTTCAAGTATGTTAATATAGTCTTTAATTTCTCCCAAGCCTAGAACATCAGCTGGTGAACATCCTGACTTGCCAGATGAGGCAAACTGAGATGGAACAAGTTTAGGTTATAGCCTTTGACCAACCAGCCATGAAGTAACATATTAAGGATTTAACATGGCTCTACCTAGCTCCAGGCTTGTCTTTTTTCTTTCCCTACTATATAATTGCAGAATTATTTCTATCTCACAAGAGCTCCATTTATATTTGGAAGTATTACCATGACAAGATGATAGATTATGAAATAAGAACTTTACTACATCAAAGAAATTTTGATAAAAGGAAATCTCACTATTTATTACTGTATCCATTAAAAATTCATGAAGTATTTCAGCATGGACTTTACACATGCCATCAGAATCAAGGTGCATGCATGCCCTCGGAAAAGGCCTTCCACAGCCACCTAATTAAACCAGGAACATTTATTAGGTCACTGTTAAATCCTCTTTAACACTTCCCTCTGACATTTTTCAAGGTAAGGAGGGTTTGACTTTTCCTTTTCTATATTCTATAACCTACTGCTTATGCTTCCATTATGGGTGATTACAAACTTTATGTTATAGGATTTTCATATATGTGACAAAATTTTAAGTTATGGCATGCGTCTCATCCACCTTTCCATCTATTGCAGTGTATATCAACAGATTTTCAACAAACATCTGCAGAAGTAATATTTCTGGCTTTTCTGTATATAGCCCCTTATCCTTGTCTATGAGAGATAGCTATTGCCTATCTCAGTATAAGATTATGTAGTGTCCCATATGTCCCAGAAAACTGGAGGAAAAGTTAAAATGTACTCAGCTTTATCCTTTCATTATTAAGACCCAAGATAGCAACCAACTGTTTTAGCAAGCAATAGAAGTGGAAGATGAATGTGATTTATAAGTCAATCATCATACCAAATGGTGGAGGAATTGGCCAAGGCCCAAAAGGCCCACCGTGCTGAAGTGGCGGTCCATACCAAATGGGAGGTGGTGGAGGCCGTCCCATCGGGGGTCCCATGAAGGGTACCCCTGAGAAAGGAGGGGGCCCTTTCATAGCCATATGAACCTGCAATTTAAGATTTGAAAGCAGTTAAAAGTTTTAAAATTCCTATGTATTAAGACAAAGTACCAATACCTATAAAAGCTAAAACCCAAAACCTGTCCAGAGAACACCATCAGTGCAACAAAACTCTACCCACCCCTCCTGTGTATTCCCACTGACAGCTTACAGAAGTTGGAAGGATGCCACAAGAGGGAGCAGTTTGTTACTGATTATATCTGCACAGAAAAGGGAAAGGCAAGAGAACTGGCAGGGGTTATTAACAGAGGTGATTTCTGACCAGTATGTCATGCTGTATTCACTACAATCTATTTCAAAGGGAGTCCCCCCATCCCCATCACTTCCCTTTCATCACAATAGCTCATTACTTCCATATTAAGAATGAACAGAATAAAATGAAAAATCCATTCTCTACTCATGTAATAATAGCTACTATTCTACTATATCTTCAGTAAGTCTTTCATATATTATTCAACCTCTGAGATCTTTAAGTAGACTGTCTTGTTTTAAATAAGAGGGAACAAAAGCAAATGGGATATCATAATTTGTTGAAGGCCACACTGCATATTAAAGAACTCAATCCCAGTTTTGCCTCCAAGCCATGCTTTTCCCACCTCTATTCCTCTCTAACAATGGGTCTTTGCTCTCTTTTAAATCTTCTACTACAAAGGGGTTTGGGGTCTTATCTAAGCTGCCCTTAGATTTCTCAAGAGATGTATATTCCTGGAATATATATACACTGGAACTTGAGAAGTATTTTCCATCACAGTGCTATATACACAAATTAGGAAGACAAGCCTTTAATATTTACTTTCATTTACTGTACACCATTTGAGATATTGATTTATCATTTCCTATGAGTAGTGGGTTTGAAACTAAACAATTAAAAATTTATTTTATTATAGAGCTGCAGAAGACCTACCAGATATAATAGCAACACAGTTACAAGAGAATACACTTATGTGAACAAATGAGACCATTTCTTGGGACTAGCTCAAGAGGTCATTTCAGATGATCATTGTTTCACAGAATATCTGATACCAATCTAATTCAAATCACTCAAAATAGGGTTTGCACAAATGGAGGAATTCTTAAATAATATTCTTCCAAACAAAAATAAAAATGATGAATTATATAATTTATAATGAATTTACTTTGCCTTAGAACATTCAACACAAAACACCATATAAAGTTAGAGTGATAACTTTTCACATTCTGTAGTTCATTATAGTTGTACACACTTAAGCAACATTCCCAAGTTAAGGAGAAAAGTAAGCTCAATATTGCATGCAGTTTAAAGCAAACAAGATCAGTGTCATGCTCTGAATATCCTTCCCATAAATGCACAGAATAAAACCCAATTCAGTTCTCAACCTCTAAGTACTTACTCCAACTGGATGCTCAGTCAAAGAAGTAAGGGTGGAGACTGAGGGGGTCTCAGGTTCTTGGGGAACAGTTTGCTTTTTAAAAAACAAATGGGATAGTACAAATAGAACACAAAGAAGGATAAAGCAAAGAGCAAGTACTGTAGGAAAGCTACATGTTCCTGCATGACCACATGATTCACAGTAACTACAGAACTTACCTTGCCCTCATTCGTCACCTTAGCTGGAGAAGAACTTCTGGAGCTGCTGTTCATGTGAGCTGGACCACATCCTGAGTCTGTTAGAGATCAAAGAATGGATTCAGACTTATTCTAACATGAAAAGAATAAAAATCCTCCATCCACAATTACAGATTCTTTGAAATTACTTGGTCCCTTTACCAGAGGCAACGGGTTTCCCAGATGCCTCAGAAGACCAGTACGAGGTAAAGGTCCATCCATTGACCTTGGGAAAGAAAGATCAGAGCCCTTGTATGTATTTTTCAGAAGAAATAAACCACTGGTGGACAGGTCAGAGTTCAACAATAACTAGAAAGCAACATGAAAAATGGGTTGCCCAGGGGTTGGTGTCATAGCTCAGTTGTAGAGTGTTTGCCTAGCATGTGTGAGGCACTGGATGTGATTCTCAGCACACATTTAAAAAATAAATAAAAATATCATGTCCATCTACAATTAAAAATATTTTTTTAAAAAAATGGGTTGCCCAATACGTAAATCACAATTTATGAAGAGACTTAAGTAAAATAAAGAACTGCCTTGGGTTGATAGAACAGGAGATTAATAAGTACTGGTCCTAAACTTTAAGCTATAGACTTGAAGTATGTGTAGGCTGGCTTTTCTTTAGTCTGTATAACCTGACTTCCAATCTTACCAAGACTACAGTCCTATTTAGAATTTGAAATAAGATTCAGTATTTCATGTTGGAAATATGTATGCTACAAAAAGTTTAAGGCTACTTTTATAATATTTGGGAAAGGAACACCATAGAGATTTAATTTAAAGATAAAGGGTTACACTTCACAGTGTAAAATTTAAAAGAAAAAAACAATACAGGGACCTCCAGGAAAAAAAAAATGTTTTCTATTCTAGAACAGATTTTACAGAAAACATTCACTATGATAAAGTAAGAAATTATCTTCTATATATTGTACAGGCCCAAATTCTATGTTTTCATTAGAATATTCAAAAGGGAAAAAAAAACCTTGAAGCAGTTTACTATAAAGCAACAGGTGAATGCTCACCAAATCCGTTTCTAGGCATATCTTTTTGATTAAGAGTAGCAGAAGGAGGTCTCCCAGCTGGCTCTGCTGTCAGTGGAGGGGAACATTCTCCACCATTCATGGGGGATGGACCAAAAGAGCCATTATGGCTCAGTGGACCTAAAGACAACAATGCCGTGTTACTACTTTAAGGCAGCCTTCTCCCTGACACCAACCCTCACCTCCTGCTTTAGCAAATCATTCAGATTATTTCATAACCATTACACACAGAAATAAAAAGTAATTTATGTACATTCTGCACCAAGAAATAAAATAGCTCCTTTTACAAAGTGCCCCCTACCTCTCTGAGGAGGATTTCGTAAATTTGGTCTTCCCAGCATAGGTTTTACAATCCCAGGTTCATCTTGACGCACTGCAATCTTTTGGGTCATTTCCAATAGTCTTGAATATTGAGAAATATTCTGAATTATGAAACAGCAATCTATTCCTTCATAGATAATATCTAGCATAACCTTAAAACACTATAAAACATATAGGAAGATACCAAAATCACATACTTCTGTCTCAAATTAGCAGCTTCCCTTTTCTCTTCAGCTATAGCTCTTGCTGCAGAACGAGCTTTGAGCTATTAAAGAGAAAATATTCAAATTCAGTTGCAGTAGGCTATGCACAAAATAAAGAAAAGGGGGAAAAAATCTTACCCAATTATCATGAGCTTTCTTCACATGCATAGCAATCTGAAAAAGACAACACATTAAAAAATATGTTTTTAGGGACTCATTATAATAGCCTATAATTGTCTGTATTAGATATCAAAGAATTCTGCAACTACAGGACAGTATTAATTACTACCTGGTTGTTAAATGAGTGCTTGGTTTTCTGTAATGCTTCTTCCATCTCTTCAATTCTCCGCCTAAGAATTACAACAATTGAATAACATTTGAAACATTTCTGACCATTTTCCCTTTATTCCATCAGCTATACTTTTAAAGACTTTATCATACATAAGAAAAACATTTCTATAGTTATATAAATCCAGTGTGATCAAAACTAATACTTCAGGCCAGGTGCAATGCCACATGCCAGTAATCCCAATGATTGGGAAGCTGAGGCAGGAGGATCACAAGTTCGAGGTCAGTCTCAGCAATTAAGTGGGAACCTATGCAACTGAGACCCTGTCTCAAAGTAAAAAAAAGGTCTAAGGATGTAGCTTAGTAGTAAAACACCAAAAATAAATAAATAAATAAATAAAATAAAGACCCAATACTAATAACTTATTTATCATTTAATTGCTAGAGATTCTGAATGATAAATTATAATTTCCTTAACTGTTCATCAGTGTGTTCTCAAGTAATTCTGCTAGAAATATCTTCCTCCTTAAAACTTTTTTTCTTTTTTTCAAATTATATCCATAAAAGATTTCCAAGGTCTATCAAATGCCACACTTTTGTGGGTCTTGATACATCACACAGCAAATTGATTTCTTAAAGAATTATTACAACATACAAAACCCCCAGAACTGTTTGCATTGACCAAGTTCCCTATGGTCTTGCCCATTGGCTATAAGTAAATTTTTGTTAACATTTTTCATTTGTAAAGTTGAAATTTATTTTTTCTCCTGTGTGAATTGAATGTATTCATATCCTCTCGTTATTTATACTTCCATGCTATTTTCTTCTATCTACATAATGTAAAAAAAGATTAAAAAAGAAAGCTAACACTAGTTCATTAGACACTGACACCCTCCTTTAGAAACTGAACTCACTTGTAATTTTTAACTTCCTGTACAGCGGAAACCACCTTTTCATCTGCAGCTGACAGCCGCTGCTCTCTTTCTAGTCTCTCATATTCTTCTTGGCTTAGTTTCCTAAAATAAAGCCAGTTATCAAATCAAAAGTTTTTCTCTGTGAATATCACTTCCCACAATTCTATAAAATGCTTAGGCACATAAAATAGGAATTCAAACCTGCAATTTCCTAAATCAAACTCTGGCAAATCACTTACATTTTCTAATTTCTCCTCTTAATTCTCTATTTACCAGTAAATAAAATAAATGTGAAAACAACATGTGCCCCAAGGGCAAGTCTCCTGTGTGTAAGATAATAAAAACTCACTTTACTTCAATGTGGAAGATCAGGACTGATCAACCTAACATAATTAAACATATTAGGATAAAGCAGGGGATAATTCTTTTCTCGTTTCTGCCATGGGTAGGACACTAAGTATATCTTTGTCATGGAGGAACTCTTTTCTCAATCCAAGACTGGTACCATAATAAAGATATAGTCAGTCAAAGAAAAAATCTTCTAGAATATGTCTTTTAGCTATGCAATTAACCACAGAACATTTTTGACACTTTAGATATATATTTCAAAAGAATTGCAATTAAGCAAAAAGACAAATCTGAGTTTTGATAATGTCTGTCAACCAGAAAAAGAAGCCAAACTGACCCATGATCAGAGTATTATCTACTGACAAGTTTTAACTCTGATCATGAAACTCAAGATGTTCATCTACTGAGACAAAGGTAGCCACATTTAATGATTTTAAAAATACTATTTTCTGCTATCCTTGTACTACTTTAGCCATAGTTCCAATTCAAAAGATAATTAACTTGAAACTTAATTTTCCATAAATCAGAAGAACTATAGTAAAAAAGGATTATTGATACCAAATAGAAAAAGGGGATTATATATTCTTATATAGCTTCTCATTTAATTCTTCAGCAAGTATTTTATGAGTGGCTATAATATACTAGTTACCTTGTAAGATGCTAAAGAATAAAAGAGCTCACTGTTTCAGGTATAAATGACACCTAAAGGAATATAATAATTTTCCCCACTGGCTTAAGAAGGAATATGGAGAAAACTGAATCTTGAAGGACAGAGAGAATTTTGTTTCCAATTACCAAAGAGTTAGTCTGAGAGCACTAAGAACAATCAAAACATCTTTATAAGAATATAAAATTGTGTTTGAAAGGATACAAGCTAAAAAGGCAGTAAAGATATATGTATGTGGCCAAGATCCATTAGAAAAAGGAATCTCAGAATTACAAGTAAGGCTGGCACTTTAAGGTACTTTTCTCCTAGGTTTACCCACATATTGAAGATAACACAAAGATATAATGAGTCTGAACTAAGCCTTCATCAAATTCCTGGGCTTAGAGAAAAAAAGAAGTGTTTGGGGCTACAAATAAAGGGACCCTTAATAAAAGCCCTAGCCTTTGAGTTTAGATTAGAAAGTACTGCACACTTAAGTGATGAACAGGCAAAAAATCCAAAAGGAACAATACTGAAACATTGAAAAGACAAGTCATTTTTGAATTATCTTAATTGCTGACTACGTTTGAAGTGACAATCTTACTCAAGTAACCTCAACACTTTTCTATAAGAAGATAACTTCATCTTAGTCCTCAAATTTCATGTATAATTATCACAACAATGTTAGCCAATCAAAACTGACCAGGCACTCCATAAGACAAAATTCTGTGAGAAAAAATCCCACAGAAAAGGAAAACACCTAATGGGGTTAACCGCACATGTTTCAAAAAAGTAAAGTCAAGATTATGAATTTCAGGTCTGGGAATATAGTTTAGTTGGTAGAGTGCTGCCTTGCATACACAAGGCTCTGAGTTCAAACCCCAGCACCACAAAAGAGGAAAAAAAAAGATTATAAATTTTGTCAAAGGATTAGAAACTATAAAACCAAGAAATAGTTGGGTGTGGTGACCTACACACAGTCAAAGATACTCAGAGGCAGAGGCAGAATGATGAGATTAAAGATAGCTTGGAAAGCAGTAAGACACTAGTCCCTTATGAGAAAGAGCAAGGAGTCTGGGGAGGTAGCTCAATAGTAGAGCACATGGCTCAAGGTCCTGGGTTTGAGCTGTAGTACTGAAATAGGACTGGGGTTGTGGCTCAGTGGTGAAGCACGTGCCCCACATGTGTGGGGCACTGGGACCAGTCCTCAACACCACATAAAATAAATAAAATATTGTGTCGGGCTGGGGATGTGGCTCAAGCAGTAAGGCGCTCGTCTAGCATGTGTGCAGCCCGGGTTCAATCCTCAGCACCACATACAAACAAAGATGTTGTGTCCGCCAAAAACTAAAAAATAAATATTGAAATTATCTTTCTCTCTCTCTTAAAAAATCCTATAAAAAATAAAATAAAATATTATGTCCATCTACAACTAAAATAATATTTTAAACCCTGAACTTTTTAAAATCCTAAACTCAATGAATGATTTTAACAACAGATTTGGGAAGTAAAATAAATCCTACCGCTTTTAAGACAGGTCAGAAGAAAATATCCAGAAGAAGTAAATCCAGAATGTAGGAGGCAGGGGAAATCAAATTCTAATATGCATTACAGAAGAGAGAATGAGGTAAAATCAACATTTAGAAAAAGACTCGAAAATTCAAGAAATGTTTAATGGTCCCAAGCAACATAACTGCAAGAGGAAAAAGTGGGTGGGGTGGGGAAAACTACACCTAGGCACTTCCCAATACAACTGTTAAAAAAAGAGAGAAATGACTACAGGAACTAGGGGAGGGAGATAAGACCAAACAACAATGATAATGGACTCCTTAAAGAAAAAAAATTAAAACAGATGGTAATTAATTGGATATTTTCAAATTGCTAAAACTAAGTAACAGTCAAAATTCAGTAGCCAAAAGAAAGATCCTTTAAAAATGGAAACTGGTTTTAACTCTAATCATGAAGTTCATGTCAACCTAATACAGATTATAAAGGTAGCAATATTTAGTGGATAAAATACTATTCTCTGTTTATCCTTGTACTACTTTGATACACTAATCAAATCTATCATTAAAGGACAATGTTCAAATAGAATGAAAATAATTTCAAATAAGAAACCAACAGTGTAGAATGCAGAACTACAGAAACTTTAAATATGTGTATAAATTGAATGAATGTCTTGTGGAGTTCACAGTATACGAAGTACTAACATACGATGCCACAACAGTTATCTGATTCAGGAGCTACTTAAAGCCCATAAAAACAAGTAATAAACCTATTAATCTATGTCAGGTTTTTATTAAATCCAGAATATATACCAAGGCCTTTAAATTATGAGAAGATGAATAAAATTATAATTATATAATTATAATTCCATTATAATTTATGATTACATCAAGCTTATAGAGGGAATGAGGAAAATAATTAAAAATATTTAAACTATTAAAAAGATACAAGGAAGAAAAAAAGAACAGGTCATTAATTAGAAAGCAAATTCTTCATAAACCACAGGCACATATTGACATGAACAGACTTATATTTTAGAAAGTCCACTCAAGCGGCTATAGAGAAAATTACTAAGAATTTGAAATAAATTATATAAAAATATAAATAATGGAGAATGAAGACAGATGACCTAGGTTAGAAACAGAAAAGATGACACAGGCATGAACTAACATAGTACCTGGGGATGAGTAAAAAGAGTACAAACCACAGATGATGACTGAATGAATTTTGGAGGAGTTGAGGAAAATAGTGCTACAATTTAACTGCATTACAAAGAAAATTAATTGCCATTTAGGTCATTCATATTACTAGTAGGGACAGAGAAAACAAGTGTTCTTTTGAAAAAAAAAGTGATAAAATGAGAAATGTTTCTTTGAAACAGGCCAGGCATTTAGAACTGGCCTGAACAAAAATTTGAGATTCTAAAAAGGTCGCTTGGAGATCACAGAATTTTAGAAAAGTTAATGGAAAGGTTTCAATATTTAATGCATTAATTAGGCAACAGAAGTCAAAATACCTAAAAATAGTTAGGTCTATAAGAAGGTCTGTCTTTGCTTTAACAAGATATATATATATATATATATATATATATATATATATATATATATATATATATCTTGTTAATAAATCAGGTGCAAACAAATAAAATCTGACACAAAAAAACTATTTTTAGAGAATTCAAGTATTTTTGTGGATTAAAATCTTCAAATGAACTTCCAAAAAATAACTAGCTCCACACTGAGAAGATTAATATATAAATATATACTACAAACAAGTACTTCTGTAATCATAACTCTTAAAATCCTTGCCACAGTTCAATTTTTAGTGTGAACATCTGAGATATTCAAGTCCAAAACTTGTACCATCAATAAGTAAATATTATTCCTTTTTGAAGTTTTTATTCTACTAAAACATGTCATTCCAAATCACTCAGTATTTTTAAAGGTCCAGAGTTAGAGATACAAGTTCAAAACATTAGAATTACATAACTGATCACAATGAAAGGAAATTAAAATAAATAGTGGGATCATAGAAAGGGTCTAGATCTTTGAGAGGTATTTCCACATCAGTGACTGTTAATACCAGTTTACCACTTCTTGCCTTCATATGAATTTGACAATTGATTACGATGTCCTCACAGCCTTAGTTTATGGTTCCAACTACCTCAGGACTCTTAAGACTGATGATGGAAAGAAAAATGCAACTTATAGGAAACAAAACACAAAGGAAAAAAGACAAATCTCTACTAGATAAAATTATCTGTTAGTTCACACAATGATAACAATAACAAACAATGGAAATCTTACTTTTTTAGTGCCATCTCATTTTGCTGGTAGAGTTCATTTAAAATCTCCACTTTCTGCCTAAGAGTTTTGCATTCCTCTTCCAGTCCAACTTTAGAAGACCGTAGTGAATTGCAGTCATTTTCTAATTTCTTTATTTGGTCTGTAAAGGATAAAACAGCTTATCTCTATATGTGTACAAGGACTTAAGAACTTGTTTGAGGGAGTAGTGCCAAGAAAAGTAAGAAGCATGAAAGCAAAAAGCCATTCTTTATCTTTCCAATAAATTTTTAAGTCTTTCCAACATGGCAATTTCTTCTCAAGAAGAACCCACCTTCTAGATTACATTTTGTGGACATCGAGGCTCTTAGCTTAAGTTGTAAAAGTTTTAGATCCTCTTCAACTACTGATATTGTAGTTTTTGTCTAAAAATTGCAGAAAAGAGAGGTATTCTTAAAAGTGAGGCACAGGAAGAATTCACAGGTACTATGGGACTCTTACAAAGAACTATACCCGAGAGACATCCATCATCTGCTTAATTTGATCTTTGATCTTCTCGTTCCGATCACCTAAAAAACAAAAGACTTTAGCTTTTTCTTTCCTTACTTTTAACTCTATATTCTCCTAACTTCCCTAAACTAAAGAATGATTGTGTTCAATACTGGAAGAAAAAAATCAATTAAATAATTAAACTGATTAGACTAATGACTTTTAAGAGAATTGCAAGCTTAGATTTAAAAAAAAAAGAGAGAGGTGAATTTCAGACTGGGGTTGTGGCTCAGTGGTAGAGTGCTCACCTAGCATGTGTGAGGCACTGAGTTTGATCCTCAGCATAAAAATAAATAAAAGTACTGTGTCTGTCTTTAAAAAAAGGTGAATTTCTAGTTTGCACAACTAAAATGTTATCTATGCTATTCTTGTAAGATAAAAGCTTTTCTTCTCTCTCAGATCTATCTTCACCTGGGCAATAAGTGTCTTGTTTAGAAAGATTCAATCCTCTATTTTCTCCCTGAATCTACTACCAGGTGTGGTTTGAAATACTTGCTATGTAAGCAATATCCAACTTGGGAGAAAACATCTGGAAATATTTTCCTCATCAGTAAACACTGTTACACTCCCTCTCTAGCTTTCTGATAGTCTCTAGCCTCTGTTCTCACAGCCTTAGTTTATGGTTCCAACTGCCTCCGGACTGACTGTGGACCTTAAAACCACAGAGCCATAGAGATGATGAGTATCAAAATCAAGTATCATCTGCATAAGTTAAGAAATAAATTTCTCTTACTGTACAATGTTCAATACTTAGAGGTATAGGATGTGACTATTGTAGCTGCAGTGTACTTACTAGTTTTCAATGGGATAGAAAAAGTCAGTGTTCTTCACATGCCTATTGCTACATTATACCCCAACAACCCACCTCTGCCAATGCAACAGACATATCTATAGATCCAGTGATATGTGTCTACAACCCTGAAGCTTAAGAAGAAATTCAGCCAGCTGAAAAGTGGCATCTGTATACTTAATTAAAGACAGGAAAGCAAAAAAGGATTCAACCTCCCTGAGACTGATCTTACCTGCTAACTCTCCATTGGTTAATTCATCTGACTCATCTCGACTTTGATCCTCAGATTCAGATTCACATTGTAACCGATTCAACTGTGTGATGTGATTAGTCAAAGCCTAGAAAAGAAGCAAAAGGTTGGAAGACTCTCAATTTTAATTCAGAAGATTTCAGGAGAATTCATGAGATGAAACATATATTTGGAGTATAAATTTACATTAATAGTATCATCTTTTTGACTAAGAGCTACTTGTAAATCTTTCTGGGTCTTCTCAAATGATTTCATTTGTTCACTGAGCTCAGCGTGTGATGTACTCCAGTCTTTTACTTCCTGCTGCAACTGAAAAGTCAAAACACATGAATTCCTATGGGTTAGGGAGGGGTTTCTGCACTGGATATATCAGGACTTAGACAAAGAAATAGAGAGCCATACTCCTTGGTGGCCTGCCTCAATCGAGGGGGTTGAGTCCTTGGTTAAGGAAGAGGGCAGAGTGGCCCCAACTCTCACAGCTGCAGTAAGAACATCAGAGCTATCAGGAAGTTGACCCTGTTTATTGCATTCCCCAGAAAATTGCTGCCAATTCAAATAATTTATCTCCAGCAGGAATGGCTGGGCATATATGACTGTCTCCTAAATTTAGATTCCTTATCATGTAATCTTCCCTTGGCCGGTGAATCAGTAACTATTCAAAAGAGGATCATAAAATACTTAATTTTCTGGTTTAAAAAGTTTCTTTGAGGCTATGCAAGTTAATAACTGATTGACATTTGATAAGAAAAGCAATAATCCAAAAATCCAAAACAGATGGAGACCATATATATGCACTCAAATTGGGGAGCATTGTTTAAACTTTGCATATCTAGAAAAGGTCCTACATGAATATTCCTTACCTCAGAAACAGATCCAAGAAAGATACAAGATAATGAAATTCACTTCTCTAGTTTACATTATGTATGACATCAAATTTTCTTTACCTGCTCTTTCTCCTTCTTAAGCATGGTATTTTCTTTCTGAAGCTGACAGCATTTCAACTTCACCTTCTCTTCACGAAGCTTAGCTTCATTAAGGAGAATTTGAAGCTAATGAAAAACACTACAGTTAGTGAATTAATTCCAAAGAAGAAACAAAGTTATACTTTCCCAAACAAGACACCATATAGTTCTCATTTTTTGCACATTTTAGCACACCTCAAATTTTTGGTCCGCAACAAAACTAAGATGTAGTATTAATATCCGTTAGCAATAGTTGGCAGCTTTACCTCTGAAAGTTCAGAAGTATTTACTGAAATGACATCTTTAAGCTTCTCTATAGATTTCTTATTTTCCATTATCTGCCAGGTGAAAACAGAACACAAAATATGCATTAGGATTTCAGTAGAAATACTGATATATATATGTGTGTGTGTGTGTGTGTGTGTGTGTGTGTGTGTGTACACATACATATATATACTAAAAAAGATAAACACAACAAAATTTTTGTCAAGCCATCCCATTACATTTCAGGTAAATGCAGGGAATCCAGCTTTGGACTAAGCAAAAAATCAAGAACTGAAAGAGATGAGGGAAAATGAAGTCATAAATATTTCATGGCATCCACAACCTTACTGTTTATGAGATAACCATAAAAAAAGTTCAAAGTATAGAAAATCATAATGCAATAAGTAAATGTTTTAAAGCATAGAAAATTAACTAATTAATTACTGTTTCAAGTAAACCAGTTCAAATTAGTAATTTTTTTCTAGTGATAGAGAAAAAAATTTCCCAAGATCATTTTTAAAATTTTCTTATCTGAAGTAAAAACTGATAAAATTTAAGGAAGAATAGACTAATCTCACATACAGAAGAATTCCAAAAAAATTATAAAGATACTTGCTCCTTAAGGAAGTGGACATAAATCTGCAATCTTTGTTTGCAATGCCTGGGATTGAATCCTGGGCCTCATGCATGCTAGGCGAGTGCTCTACCATGAGCTGCATCCTGAGCTTGTAACTCTTCATACTTTAACTGTGGGCTGTGCATGGTAACTTCCAAAGAATACAATATGAAAAGGATTGGAAAGAATTTTTACAGTGGAGAAATCTGATAAATACTACCTCAGCTAGGTGATCAAGCTTACTTGGGTGTAGGATATTTCAGAACACACTCTCTACCATCTTTTGCAACTTTTATGTAATTACAGAAACTTATAGAAATTGAAAATGAAATATGTAAGTAAAAATGTTTTAAGTTGTTGTATCAGTACTTAAAAGTTCCACAAAATGGGCAGAAGTGGGTTCAACTTCCTTGACTCCTAATCTTACTTTAGTTAACAGCTGGACTAAGTTCAACCTAACCAATTTTACAAAATATTTGAAAAGCCAAATTGCAGTAATACTTAGCAGCAAAACTCTTACCAAGTCCTGATTCTTAGCTTTCTGTTCTCTCTCAGATTCTAACATAACATGAAGACTTTTAGCTCTCTCATCCAGAAGTTCTTTAGCTTTTTCAAGAAGCTTCATTTTATCCTGGAAAAAAAAGGTGTCAAGATTACTCACTCATTACATTTACTTTTGAGTTTAGAATGTAATTCCCCCCAAAGAAGGGATTTTTACCTTATAATTAGTTGCTTCATCAGAAAGAATCATATTTTGTTTCATGGTCTCTTGGACCTGTTTCTTTGATTCCTTCATCTATGTAAATAAAGCATTCAGAATTAAGATTCACAAATTAAAGTGCTACCATACAAGTTACTTCCAGACAAGTGACCCTTTCCAGAAAAAAGCAGTACTTAATACATATGACTGTTTAGAATTTGGATGATTTGTAAGAAATAATGAAACAAAAATTTTAAAATATGATTTTTAAATTAAAACAGGTAGGAATGATTCAAGCTAGAACAAAGGGAGAAAGAAACAAAAAAAAATAATTATACCTTCTGTTCATAATTTGACAATTTCTGCATTAGTTCTTCATTTTCTTTCATGAAATTGTTCACCTTTTTGGAAATTTGCTGTTCATTGACTAAAAGGGGGAAATACACAAGATTATTACAATCACTAAATGAAATTCAATTACTCAATCTACTAAAAGCAAAGACATGTTATATGGTACTATGAGGAAATACTTCTTAGCATAACTATTATGCTTTTAAAAAGCAATCTATGCTTATTAGCAATAAGAGTATAAAAATTATTAAAATTTAAGAAAAATATAAGAACAATGATATTTTGCTGGGTTCAGTGGTGCACACCTGTAATCCCAGTGGCTCAGGAGGCTGAGCTAGAAGGATCCCAAGTTCAAAGCCAGCCTCAGCAAGAGCGAGACACTAAGCAACTAAGTGAGACTTGGTCTCTAAATATAGGGGGTTGGCGATGTGGCTCAGTAGAGTGCCCCAGAGTTCAATCCCAGGAACCCCTCCCATCCAAAATGATATTTCAATTTAAGCTTATTTCACAGATGGGAAATACAGTAAAGTGTTGTAGTTTGATATTCCCCCCTTCTCAAAACACTTTCTTTTCCGAAAATGGAATCATTTAATTCTTTGCAAAGAAAAACAGAAATGAAAACATACTGATTCACATTACCATTCTTCAAATTATTACTCAATTACTTAATGCATGATTAAATCATTAGCATAGAAATACTCTTCAAATGTAATACATCTGCATTACATCAATATTCAAAGTTAATCTGCCCCAAATTAAAACTTATCATCATCTCCCTATCCACAATTTGTTCCTCCTCTTTATCTCCTATCTCAGAGTTGGAACCATCATCATCTTCTCTATTATCCATACTAGCAACCTAGGAATAGTAAAATTTTCAGGAGGTAAAAAAGATAATAGACATTAAAAGTCACTGTATCTACTTCTAATATACATAAAACACACATCAAACACCAATACAAAGGGTTATTACAAGTTTAAGAAACCTAAAAATTTACCTTGATATACTCTATCTTTTACCTAGAAGAGAGAAAAAAGATTAAATTTGATGTCAAACATCTGCTCAATAGAAACAGCATTCCTAAAATAACAGTCAGAATCATAACCAAGTGAGAATTTAATAACATTCTGGTTCAGGATAATAATTTATAGGATTAAAAATAAGTAAAGGTTAACAAGCCTTTTAAATTTAATTGGTAGTGATATTTCATAAATAGCCTCTGACATAAAAACACTAAGATATGTACCTTATTTCACAGTAAAGATGTGTGTGTGTGTGTGTGTGTGTGTGTGTATACTCAAAATCATTTACTTGACAATTCTAAATAACCAGGATAAAGTCTAGAAACAATGACTATTCAAAAGAAATCTGAGGAAACAATATTAAAGGCATAATCTTTGTACTAAGATATGCCATTTTCACTCACCAGAAAACATCTTAGAACTCCAATTTAAATTTGGCTATTGGCTGAATTTAGAAACTAAGAGGCTACATCATCTTATTTCTGTAAACCACTAAATATATAGCAAGAAATCTGAAAGGAAAGACTGCTAGAAGAAAATGCACAAGCAATAAGAGAAATGACAATTAACATATTCTGGAAAGGACAAAAACAATCGTTTCCAAAAAACAGCAATAAACTACCTGAAAATAAAACCTAAGCAGAAATTTTTTTAAAACATCACTAAATTTCTTTGTAACTTAGCATATTACTTGTCCTTTCAAATGTTATAAATGGTGATGGGATACCCAGATGTGTCCACGGATCATCCATGGGATCTTCGTAATAGGAAATTGCATTCAGAAAACTCCAACACAGAAATAAATGAACATTTCTTTAATGTCATAGCCTTGCTAACCTTTTACTCAAAATGACAACAGAGGAAAATGGGAAGTAGCATAAAAGCAGTCATCTAAGGTAGGGACTAAAGTTCCAAAGTCAAATGCTGAAACTGAGGAGCAACAAGCTAGGAACCACATCCCACATAACCTAGTGAAAAGAGAAACAGGTACCAGGGTTCTTGAAATGAAAGAAACAAGAGAGA
The DNA here is from genome assembly GCF_052094955.1 of Ictidomys tridecemlineatus. Taxonomy (NCBI): domain Eukaryota; kingdom Metazoa; phylum Chordata; class Mammalia; order Rodentia; family Sciuridae; genus Ictidomys; species Ictidomys tridecemlineatus. The sequence goes on from NW_027526172.1 coordinate 331,560, forward strand.
GAAATATAAAATGTTTTCATGTTTTTCCCTTCTCTTTATCCTTCTATTTCCTTTTTACTTTTAGCTGAGAAAAAGTTCAATGAGATTAGAAAATTCCTCACAGGAATCCAGGCAAACGATTCTTCTATTTAAGAAGGGAATACTTTTTAAGAGATTTTACACTCAATTGTACAAGGAGAGGAAACTTATCTTAACAATGATGTGTCTGAAATAATTAAGAAATCAGAAAAAGAACACTCAGATTTGAAAAGATTTGTATCCAATGCTTTTGGCCTCTTTAACTGTTAGGCTTTTCATATGCAAAGTCCATTTACCTAAAATAATTTTCTTCCAATTATGTTAAATAACTATGAAACAGAATGACCTACAGTACAAACATAAGTATGTATAAGCGCATATATATATATATATACACACACACACACACACACACACACTTATACATATATGTACACACATACACAGAGATAGACTAATTCTGCTCAGAAAAAAAAAACCCTTAATGAACAAAACATTTAATGGATTTTTGGACAACACATAATCTATACTTCCAAATAAAAAGGTATTTTCTGTACATATGATCAAATCATAAAATCTGGGAAAAATTTATATAAAAGACTGGAAAAATTATCTCATCTCCTTTTTCTCATTTTACTGTATTTCTTTGCAGCATTTCCCCCTGTTTGTATGTTTATATTAACATACAGTTCATCAACATTTAAATCTTAGTTTCTGCTTTTTTTCCCACTTCACATTTAATTGTGAGCATTTTCTGTACCTCAAAGCTTTGAAATAAATAAATCTGCCTACTATTCCACTAATCGAACATACAATAACCCCTAAATGAATTATGTTGTGCTAAGTCTTCAATCTAATACACTGTTCCATTGAAAAACATTACCAAAATCTTCAAAGCATAGTTATTTCTTTAAGATAGATTACTAGACATATATGCTACATAAAAGGATATTTATCTAACCTATCCCATCTTTTATCCCACTTTTAAGACTTCTGATACATATGAAACTACTGGTCAGGATGGCTGTAAGAATTACCAGTTCTACCAACTGCACCCACACTAAATTATTTTATAATGTTAGTTTGACTTAAACCACTATTTTGTGTTTTAGCAACTGAAAAAGAAAAAGAAAGGGGGGGGCAGTGACTATATAAAATAATCCTTGTGCTTATGTGCTAAGGTATAAGTAAGTTAATTTACTCACAAGAGCAGTTCTCCAAAAGAAAATGACAAAGGATACAATCCCAAAGAAAACAGTGAATACTACAGGCTTCCATGGTAGTCCATAAAAATCAGGCCCAGGCTGAGTATCATCATCAGGCAATGTAGTAAACAGCTTAAACAGACAAATTAGAAGAAATGGGAAACCTTAAATTTATAACAAAACAGTCACAAAGAATCATGGCAATTCTAAACCAACCTCCTCATCAGAAATCCACCTCCTCAATATTTTCCAATAGCTTCTTCAAGAGAGAGAATACTGGCAGTCTCATATTTTTTGTTCGCTTCCAGTGTTTTCAAGTATAATGAATCTAAATACTTTTTAAAAATATTTATTTATGTATCTTTAGTTTTAGGGTGGACACATTGTTTTGTTTTTATATGGTTCTGAGGATCGAACCCAGTGCCTCATGTATGCTAGGCAAGCGCTCTACTGAACCACAACCCCAGGCGGAATCTAAATACTTTAAATTGAGCATACATTTCCAGTTTGTAACAGGCCCTATATCATCACATTATCTAACACCTGGCTAGAATCCCTCTGTATCATTCTTTTCTCTTAGATAACCTGGTTTTTATAATTTAAAAAATTCATTTAAGACAAAACTTAAATATATGAAAGAACTAATTAATTTTATGGCAACAAATAAAAACAATGACGATATATGTATAAGATTTTAAATCTTACTTCCATTCCACTCTTATATACAGATACGTGACATGTAATTTCAGACAACTCTTGAAAACTGGCTTAGATAAACTTCTCTGAATTTAACATCTTTCTATAAAATTCAGAGCCTAATTTTAAATGGTTGCTCAAAGGCAGTGCAGTAAACACATGCCTACTCTTCCCTGTTTTCACCGCCCTCTACACGTAATATGAGATAACTGTCACTTGGGCCCAATTCCCCAGCAGTCTCCTTAGGGAAAAGACCTGTAGTAACATTAGCTGTTTGGATTGTTGGCTGCATTTCAGAACATACCATGAGGTTGTCACCTCTATTCCGTCAAAAAAAAAGTGCAAGTGGGGAAAGCTCAAGTACACTCTCACCGGCCTTGCTTAACCATACAGTCACGTCCTGCCTGCCTTGGGCCTGACACACTCCATTTCTCTGTCGCCATGACAGTCAGTGCACCCACTCCGCCAGAACTCAGCCACCCGACAGGGGTCCCAGGAGCTCTGGGTCCCCCAGGGAAACAGTGACAGAAGGCACAGTGGCAGGTACTGAGTCCATGGTGTAGGGACAGCTGAGTGGAAGCGACGCATCCCTGCAGAACAGCACAGGACCCTCTCTTTCACCGTTTCCTACTTCAGTAGGACCCAGCGCAGGGGGCGGGTACTGGGAGTGAACTTTGCCTTCCTCCACCACAGGTGCTTTCCGCCCAAGGCACGTGAAACCCATCATCAGAGGAAGCCCCTGGGTGGACTGCAGTGAGCAGACAGAGGATGCCGAGGGGCGTGGCTGGGAGCGGGAAGAACCAACTGCGGAGCCCGGCGGGGGACAGCGCCAGTAGAGCCAAGCGGAAGAGTCCAAATGAAAGGACTCCAGAAGGAAAGAGGCTCACCTGTCCCCGGAACTGGGAGAGGACCGGAGATTTAGAAGGCCCTGGAGGAAGCCAGGGAACTAGCAGAAGGGGATTATAGGCAGAGACTAGGAAAAAGGAGAAAGTCAGGCCTCCCAGCCCCTCCCAGAGCAAAACCCTTTTGTCCACGTGTTGAGACACCAGGTACCTACCTGCCCCAAAAGTGCAGACAGAAGAGGAGAAGCTTCTTCTGCTCCCTTCTAAAAGACTACTGCTCGGACTGGGCTTTCCTTCCATGCTCACTCTAGTCTTGTTACTTTCTCCAATTGTGGATGACACTCTTTTTAAAAAGCCTTACCCTAAGGAATCATGTCATTATCACCCCAAGCCGGTGGCTTCATTTCTGGATGCCACATTTTAGGGTTGCATGACTTGTGGAAAAGAACAGAATCATGAATAGCCAGAAAAGCACGTGCTAAAAATTGAAGAAACTGGGGACATTTAACTTGGGGAGGAAATGAACATCTGTGGATCTTTAAAAATCTGTCGTCAAGTTGAATATAGTCAATTCAAAAGAACAAGAATAAGCAGGAAAGCACTGAAAAAGAAGAGCAATGAAGGGTACAGGGAGGGCAGACTATATAATTAATTCATGTACCCTCGTCCAAGCCCAGGAATACATAGAGATTGTGGGACAGAATAGAGAATCCAGAAACAGAACCAACTGGACATTTGGGGTACAATAAAAGTTAGTTTGGGGAAAATAGACTTTCTAATAAGTAGCGTTACCACATGGAAAATTATAAAATTGGATTTTTCTCTACTTATTCAAAAGATAAACTAAAAATGGATAAGAAACATGAATGTAAAAATAGAAAATAAACAAGTACTAGAAAATATTAAGTGAAATTTTCTATGTATTATGAGTGGGCAAAACCTGCCTCATTGAAAAAATCTTTCCTGGCTGTATCTAAATCTGCTACACACACACACACACACACACACACACACACACACGCAGTTTGACAATGACAAAGTGAGAAAAAATATTTGCAACATATTATTGTCCAAAGAATCATGTTCCTGAAATATAAAGAACATTATAAATAAAATGGCCAGCAAACCTATACAAAAATGGGCTGAAGAAATAAACAGATCTCAGGAAAAGAAATGCAAATAGCTATAACATATGGAAACATGCTCTGCTTATCTCATAATGAACAAAATACAAATTAAACCACACCAAGACACCATTTCTCACTTGCATTGGCAGGATCCAAACGTTTGACAACATACTCAGTAGGTGAGAGAATGTGGGGGAATACAAATTCTCAGACACTGCTAATAAGTATACAAAATGATACAACCCTTATGAATGAGATTTGGCAACATCTCCCAAAACTGCTTATATATTTACCTATTAACTCAACAATCCCACTTTTTTTTTAACTTTTTCAGTGCTGGGGAAGGGTATCTTGGGCAAGTGCTCTACTGCTGAGCTATATAGTCCACCAGCCCTAACTTCTAAAGATACTGGGAATACAACAACAAATGTTTAAAACTTGTATTTACAAAACTATGTTATTCAAGCATTAATTATAACAATACAAGATGGTCACAAAAGGCTGAAACAACCGTCATCAATGAAAGTTGTTGAATAAACCATAGAAGAAAGAAAATAATTTTAAATACTGCTAAGAGCTGGTTTCCAGAATACATTTTTTAAAAATGAAGTAGAGAAAAATATTTATAGAATACTATTTGTATCTTAGAAAGTGAAAAAAGATGATATTCTTATAGCTTTGAGGTAAAACTGACATGCAATAAATTACATGTATTTAAAGTGTGCAATTTGATGAATTTTAACATGAAATTATGAAATCACCATTATAATCAAGATAATATACACATCCTTTACTTCCAAAAATATTCTCATTCTCTAGGTAATTTTGCCCTTTGTCGCCCTTCTTTCTTGCCCCCCACTTTCCCATTCCTCCAGCAAAATGTCTTATCTTAATAGATTGCTTTGTATTCCTCAAGTTTTATGTGTATGGGATAATATATTGTATTTTCTATGGCTTCTGTTATTCAGCATAATTTGAGATTCATCTACATCAGTTTATCTATCATCTATTTTTATTGCTGAGTAGCATTTCATTACATGTACATACCACAATTTGTCTATCATCTATTGACAGACATTTGGATTTTTTTCCAGTTTGGGGCTTTTACAAATAAAATAGCCAAGAACACTGATATAAAATTCCTCCTATTGCTATATAACTTATCTTTTCTTTGGAAAAGAATGGTTGGATATGACTGGTGTATGTTTACCTTTTTAAGAAGGTGATTCTACCACTTTATATCCCCACCAGATGTGTACCCATCCAGTTCCTCCATCTCTTCTCCAACCACTCAGCACAATTGTCTTTAATATTAGATATTTAATAAGTGTGTAGTGGTAACTCTTATGCTTCAAAATTGCATTTCCCTGATAATTATGTCAAGCATTTTTAATGTATTTACTATCTGTTTATCTTCTTTGATGAAGTGTTATTTTACAGGACTATATTTTTTCGAATGCGTTCTAAGAGTTCTTCATATATCCTTGATGCAAGTCTTGATAAATGCTTTACAGTAATTTCCTCCCAGCTTGTGTTTTGTCTATTTCATTGACTTCAAAGTGTATTTTGAATTACAGAGGTTTTAGTTTGATGAATCCCACACTGTCAAATCCTTTTTAATGCTTTTGTTGTCAAATTTAAGAAATCTTTGCCAAACCTAAGTTCAACAAAAATTTTTCTCTTATTTTTTTTCCTAGAGGTTTTGTAGTTTTGAGTTTAATATTTAAGTCTGTGAGTTAATTCAGGTGTCTAATGCAAGGCATGGATCAATATTTTGCATATAAATATGCAGTAATTTCAGTACAATTTGCTGAAAAAACTTTCCATTCTCTACTTGTCTTTCCATCTTTGTCAATGACTGTTGCCATATATATTGTGTATCTATCTCTGAATTCTTGGCTCTGTTTCAATATGTTTTGTCTGCAATCCTGATTACTGTAGCTTTAGAATATTTTTTTTCCTCTTCGTATGGTACTAGGGATTGAACACAGGACCTTGCATATGCTAGGCAAGTCCTCTACCACTGAGCTACATCCCCAGCCCTAGATTAAGTCTTGAAGCCACATATTCTAGGTCTGTTGCAATCAGCTTGTCATTTTCTACAAAACTCTGCAGGGATTTTGATTGGAATAATGTTGACTCTGGTGATTAAACTGGGATGAATGGACACCTTAGTCTTCTGACTCATAAATTAGGTATATCTCTCCATTTAGGTTCTCTTTAAATTCTATCAGCAATATTTTATAGTTTTGAATATATACATTTTAGTTTTTGCCACGTTTATGTTTAAATACTTCATATTTTTATTCTATTGTACATGGAAATCTTTAAAATTTCAATTTCTAATTATTCATTGTTAATATATAGAAAATATAATTGCTTTTAGATGTAAATTTTATCTGTCAACCTTACAATAGCTTTTTTCTAGATCATACCAGATTGTATCTATATATATTCATGCTATCTGAAAAGAAAGAGAATTTTATTTCTTCCTTTCCAATCTGAGTGCATTTTATTTCTTTTTCTTGCCTTAGTATACTAGCTATTTCCTTACTGCACCCCAGTACAATGCTGAATAGATGTAATGAGAGTAGACATCTCTGTTTGGTTTCTGATCTTGGGGAAAAGTATTCAATTATCAACCATTAAGTATGAGGTTAGCTGCATTTTTCAGAGGATGTTTTAAGTTCCCTTCTATTCCTAGTTTGTTGTTTGTTTTTCTACATCAATAATCAATGCTGAGGGGCTGGGGTTGATACTCAGTGGTAGAGCACTTGCCTAGCATGTGTGAGGCAATGGGTTCAAATCTCAGCACCGCATATAAATAAGTGAATAAAATAAAAGTCAATCAACATCTAAAAAATTTTTTTAAATAATAATCAGGGCTGATTTTTTTTACATGTCGATGCGATTTATTGTCACCTACTTGTACATGCACACAAAATAACAATATAATTTGGCCAATATTACTCCCCAACATTTCCCCCCTCTGCTATATTTTTTAAATGCTTGTTTCGTATCTCTCAAGCTAAACACAAAGATTGTGCTTTTAGGTACATCAATGTGGTAAATTTCATTGATTTTCAAATGTTAAATAAATTTTGGATTCTTGACATAAATCCCCATCATCCGTCTAGTTTTTGTCTATGATGTATTTTCCTTTTACATATTGTTGTATTTGACTTAAATTTTTGTTTAGAATTTCTGTACAGATTCATTGGAGATCCCATGAGAGGTATGTGGTTTTCTTTTCTTATTATATCTTTGTCTTGGTTTGGTGTAGTGATAACACTGGATTCATCGAGAAATATTTCCTTGCTTTAATATTCTACAAGGGTTTAGTATTACTACTACTATTAGGAATTAGTATCATTTCTTCCTTACAGGTTTAATTGGATCACCAATAAAGCTATCTTGGTCTTATATTTTTTTCTTTGTAGAAAGGTTTTTACCTATACCTTCAATTTCTTTAATAGTCAACAAGGTTTATGAAATTGTCTGTTTTTCTTGAGTGAACTTTTGCAATTTGTGGCTTAAATAGAATTTCTTCATTTCATCTAAATTGTCAAGTTAATTAACATAAACTGTTCATAATATCCCCATTATCAGTCTAGTATCTGTGAAATCTGTAGTGATATCCCTTCTCTGATTGCGAATATTGGTAACCCGTGTCTCCTCTTTTATTTCCCTCACTAGATGTTGATCAATTTTATTCATCATAAAGAACTAGCTTTGGGTTTCATTGATTTTCTCTTATTTTCCTTTTTTTAAAATTTTACTGACTTATGGTCTTTATTATATCTTTTTTTCTTGCTTACTTGGAGATTAACTTATTTTTCCTTTTCTAGTTTCTCATAGTAGGAACTAAGTCAATGACTGGAGACTTCTTTTTTAATAAAGCTATCTTGGGCCTGGTAGTGCTATAAATTTTCCAATAACACTTTAGTGACATTGCACAAATGGATATGTTGTTTTCAGTTTTATTCAACTCAAAATATGAATTTCTTCTCTGATTTATTTGACTCAAAAATTATTTAGCAGTGGGGGCTAAGGTTGTAGCTCAGTGGTAAAGTGCTTGCCTTACATGTGTGAGGCACTGGGTTCGATCCCCAACACCACATAAAAATAAATGTACTGTGTTGTTCATTTATACCAAATATATATATATGATAGATAGATACAGATATAGATAGATATAGATATAGATATAGATATAGATATAGATATAGATATAGATATAGATATAGATATAGATAGATAGCAGATAGCAGCCTGGCACTTAAGTTTTCAAATATTTGAGAATTTTCCAGATTTTTCCATTATTGATTTCTCATTTTATTGTGTTCAGAGAATAAACTTTGCCTGACTTTGAATACTTTTATATTTACTGATAATTTTTTTAAGATCCAGAATATAGTTTATCTTGGTAAATGTTCCATGTGCACTAAGCTCCTTGGGGGTTTTCTATAAATGTCAATTAATTTCAAATGGATGGATTGATTATGTCATTCACACTTTCTACAACCTTACTTTTATTTTTCGTTTTCTGCCAATTGCTGAGGAAAGGATATTGAAATCTCTAAATGTAATCTATAGGATTCATCATTTTCCTCATAATTCTATCAATTTTGATACTTCATGTATTTTGAAGGTCTAATATTAAAAGTACAAGCATTTAGGTTTATTATATAATCTTGACTGATTCGTTTATCATTAGGAAATAACTTTCTTTAGTCCTGATGATATATTTTGCCCCACAACCTCTTTTGGTTTAATGTAGCTACTCCAGATTTCCTTTGACTAGTGTTTAACATGAGATATCTTTTTCAATCATTTTAATTTTGACTTCTTTGTGTCTTTCTATTTACAGTGTTATTCCCTTAGACATCTATTTGGGTCTTGCTTCTTTAGGCAATATGACAATCTCTGTTTTTAACGGATGTATTTAGATACTTTCCACTTAATAGGATTACTGCCGTGCATAGGTGTAAGCTTAATATAATCTTCTATTTGTTCCTTCTGTTCTTTTTCTTTTCTTTCTGTCTTCTTTTGCAGAAATACCACTATCGGTATTTTTAGTGATTCCTCTATTGGCTTATTAAGCTATAACTCTGTTTTCTAATCTTAGTGCTTCAGGGTTTAGAATATACATCTTTAATTTGTCACAATCTACCTTCAGATGATACTATATTACTTCACATATTCAATAAGAACGTTACAATAGTTACTACCCTTCTGAGATTTATACTGTTGTCATGTATTTTACTTTACGTGTTTTCTAAGTCCCATACTACACTGATATTTGTCTTTAAACAGTCAATGACTTTTTAAAATGTTCAAATAAGAAAAATTATTTTAAATATTTATGCACACAGTCACCATTTTCAGTGTTCTTTACTCCTTTATTCCATTATTTCCATCTGCTGTCTTGGTGCAAGTGTAGGTGAATTCTTTCAGCTTGTATGTCAGTACAAGTCTTCATTTTAGAAAGATATTTCACTGGGCATGATATTATCGGCCAACATTATTACTCTTCAAATATATTAAAGGTATCACTCCACTATATTCTCTTATGCCTAATTTCTGACAAGAAATCTGATATCATCCTTAGTTCTTCTCTACATAAATGTCTTCTCTAACTGCTAAGATTGCTCTTTATCACTGGTTTTGAGCAATTTATTTATGATATAATATACCTTGATATAGCTTTATTCATGCTTTTTGTACTCTAGTCCCATTTAATATCTTGGATCTGCAGATGTACAGTTTTCACAAATTTTTGGCCATCATTTCTTAAAATATTTTTCTGAATACCTCTCATCGCTCAACTTGAAACTGTCCCACAGCTCACTGATGCTCTGGTTCACTTTTCTTTAACAGAAGAAATTTTCCCTGTTTCATTTGGGGTACTTCTCCTGCTATGTCCTCAAGTTCACTAACAATTTCATCACAATGCTTATTCTGGCATTAATCCCATCCACTGTGTTTATCATACATTTTCAACTCTAGAAGTCTGATTTTCTTAAAATATATCTTCTATATCTCTTTTTACCTTTTTAACACACGAAATATAGTAGTAATGACTTTTTAAAAAATGCCATTACCTCATTCTAACATCTCCGATAGTTCTCAGTTGGCTTTGATTGGATGATTCTTCTCCTCATCATTGTGGATTGTATTTTTCTTGCTTCTTTGCATGCCTGGTAAGCTTTGATTCGATGCCATACATTACGAATTACTATTCTTAATATTTCGTATACAATTAAATTACTGGAAACAATTTGATTCTCTTGGGTCTGAATATTTGTTAGGTATGACATAAATTGTAATAGTCAGTCCGAGGTAACACCCTTCTGATTATTCTACCCAACTTCCTTAGATAGTTTTTTCCAGGTGCTATTCTGGTCCCTGTGTTAGGACCTGTTCCTTCTAATCACTTAAGATGGTTTCTCTGACTTGCTAAGCAGTTTCATCACACTTATGTGCAGATCAATACCCTGCTGAACACTCAGAGAGCCTTTCACAGATTTCCAGAATTGTCTCTCAATGTAGCAACCTTCTTTTGGTACTCCACCCTGTGAATTCTAGTCACTTTGGTTTTCCTGGAATCTCAGCACCATCTCTCAATTCATGGTATCCTCTGGTTCTGCCTGACTTCCCCTTCTTTGTCATGGCTTGGGAATCTCTTAACATAGTAAAAGCTGGGGCAACTAAAGAGCTCATAGCATTTGTTCTTTATGTTTCCAGAATCATTCTTTGTTGCTTGATCTTCAATGTTACTGGATCTTAAAATTTTATATGTTTGTGGGGTTTTTTTCATATTTATTTTAATTGTTTCAGTTGGGAAGGTGAAGCCAGTACATATATAAAGCTATCATAGCTAGATGTAAAAATCATTTGCTTTTCTTTTTCTTTTTATGGTGCTGGGGATTGAACACATGGCCTCATGTATGGTAGGCAAGTGCTCTACCACTGAGCTGCATATCCCTTTTCTCATTTGCTTATTTTTTTTAATAGCAGAATGCATAAGGAAATAAATTTTTAAAGTTAACTATAAAAGAGAGTAACATCAGGGTAGACAGAACTGGGACAAAAGCTAGAGTTCTTTCAAAATCAGGCAGGAGAATCACAAGTTCAAAGCTAGACTCAGCAACTTAGCAAGTCCCTACGCAACTTAGTGAGAACTATCTCTAAATAAAAAATAAAGAGCCTAGGTATGTGGCTCAGTGGATAGGAGCCCTGGGTTCAATCACCAGTACCAGAAAACAGAAACAACTTATTTTCACAAATTAACTTTGGCTCTTCTAAATATTTAAATAATTGTAAAATAAACAAAAAAATCTTTAAAAATTAACACCTAAATATTGAAAGCAAAAATGAAACAACCTGTGATATCATGTTGGTGACAAACCACAGAAATGAATTATTTCAAACATACCTTAGTGGGATATAGCTTAAAGACAAGAGAATTTCATTTAATTTCAGGAATACATTCCTGAAAGTATTTTAAACAACATAAATATAGTCGTGTGTTGCTTAATAATGGGAATAAATTCTGAGAAACACATCTTAGGCAATTTCAGTGTGTAAACATCATTGAGTATACTTATACAAACCTAGAAAATATAGCCATTTCCACACGTAGGTATTCATATATGGTATATCATCGCTTTGGGGATAAAAACCTATAAGATATTATTATACTGAATTCTGTAGACAATTGTAACATTGTAAATGTTTATATATCTAAATATATCAAAACATAAAAAAGATTAAAAATACTAGGTGACAAGAATTTTTTTAGCTCCATTATTATGGACTAATGACCAAAATGTCATTAAGTGGCACAAGACTGTAAACAATTATATTGATGTCATTGAAAACTGGAACTCCAACATCAGAGAAAGAAAACACAAATCTAAGATAGATGAAGTGAAGTAAAATCTCTCTAGCATACTGAATTTTCATGGGAATTATCTAAATGACATGATCAAAAATCCCCACATATTTCTGAGCTTACAGAAATATGTGGGGATTTTACTTACTAAAAAGGCTTACAAATGACAGTCAATTTGAGCAATAAGCAATCCTAGTACTTGGAATGTAGCCTCTAAATATCATTTCCTATTGAAAGAAACCAAAGTTCTTTTAGAGAAATAGTTCCTTCAAGGTCTGGACAGGGAATGTTTAAGATGAACTTGGAACATCTCATACTTCAAAAGCAAGGGAAACAGGTAAAAATGACCACTAGGTGGTGGCAAAGGGTCCCAGGAGCCAAGATAAAGAGGCTTCTACAAGGCAAAAGGGGGAGAAATTGAGCATCAGGTAAGAACAATTACTATTCCTAACTGGATTAAACACACCAAATATTTTTAAATGCATGACATCATATTGACTCTTAAATAAAAGTTAAAAAGATTTCAAAAGCCCCTTTGGGTATCATTTGATAATGCTAGAATAATACCTTACTATTCTGAAAAGTGTTTAAATGAAGAAAAAGAATCAAATGTTTATCTCCTGCCTTAACTATACAAACCGAATATCTGTGTAAAGAATAATCAATCATAGCCAGGCGCTGTGGCACACACTTGTAATCCCAGTAGCTTGGGAGGCTGAGGAGGGAAGATAGCAAGTTCAAAGTCAGCCTCAGCAAAAGCGAATTGCTAAGCAACTCAGTGAGACCCTGTATATAAATAAAATACAAAATAGGGCTGAGAATATGGCTCACTAGCCAAGTGCCCCTGAGTTTAATCCCCAGTACCAAAAAAAAGAAAGAATAATCAATCATAAATTTTTATTTGTATAGGCATCCCAACCTTTAAATGAAGAAAAAAAAATCCCAGCAATTCAGACCATTGCTATTTTGCAACCTGTAATATATTAGCAAATCTCACCAAGGTCACTGTTGACTAGTAGTCAACATCAAAGGAGAGGACATGCAGATGTCAATGCAATATTTCCTATTAAGTTTTCATAAGAAACAGAATTGAACCTAAACCTGACTACCAATTTCCAAGAAATATAAAGCAACAGAGAGAGGCTGAGGTTGTTAGCTCAGCACTTGCCTACAATGCATGGAGCCCGAGGTTCAATCCCCAGCACCACCACCAAAAAAAAAAAAAAAAAAGGCAATAGAGAAAACAGGTTAAATTGTTGTACCAGGGGGATGTCATTTATTCACCCAAAGTACAATATATCCTAGAAGTCCCACAAACATATTTTTTTCAATTATTGCAAAAAATTACAAAAAAAAAAGAAATCAATAGAGAGTAACTTATATGAGACTTGTTCTCCCACTGAAAGCAACCAGAAAGTTGGAATATATATATTGGTACCAGGGATTGAACTCATGAGCACTTGATCACTGAGCCACATCCCCAGTCTCAGCCCCATTTTGTATTTTATTTAGAGACAGGGTCTCACTGAGTTACTTAGCACCTCATTTTTGGCTTTGAACTTGTGATCCTCCTGTCTCAGCCTCCCAAGCCACTAGGATTAAGGCATGTGCCATCATGCCCAGTCAAAAAAGATTTTTAAAGAGCTATTTTTCAGATAGAAAGCCACAAGGAACATGCAACTGTCACCCCTAAGAGCAGGAGAACAAATAGGTGAGCATTCTACCTGGAGGCACCCTCTAGACCTCAGTTTGAAAAGGGGAACACAAAAGGGGCACAAGAGACTCACTGAGGAGAGAGAGACCAGAGTTCCAGGAGATTAAGCAGCCAAAAATATGTAGAGAAAACTACCAGAAACATGGGAGCCACAAAGAAAAAGAGTTCCAGAAATCTGCATGGAGGTGGTCTTCAGTTTGGGGCTACGTTCTAAGCAGTACCTGTGAGGGCCAAAAACAACTATAAGCTAACCAATCCCACAGTTGGCACTGAGCTGGGAGAAGTCTGGATTCCAGCTAGCCAGAGAGAGTTGACGTACAAAAACAGTATGGTCAACAAGCTCATGAAGAAGTATTTGATCCTGGCATCATGGCACATATCTGTAATCCCAGCAATCAATCCCAGGTTGAGGCAGGAAGATCCCAAGTTTGAGGCTGGCAACTTATCAAGGGCCTAAGGAAGTTAGTGAGACCCTATCTCAAAAGAAAAAAAAAGTTCACTCAATATCATTAATTATCAGGAAATAAACTCACAAAGACATACCCACTAGAATGGCCCAAGTGCTAGTGAAGATGAAGTCAAGTGGAAGTCTCCTAAATTGCTGGTGGAAGTATAAAATGATTGTGGTCATTTTTTAGCATGGCTTGACAGTATCACATAAGATAAAAACATACATTAAACGTAGGAGGCAATTGCACTCCTAGATATGAGTCCACTTATAGTGGCATATATATGAAACAGTACTGTAGGAAAAATGAATCTATAGTTTTAAAAAAAAAAGTTATCAATGGTTGCCTGGAACAGGTGGTGAAGGCACTCACTGGGAAGGATCCCAAGGAAACCCCTTTTCTAGTGAATAAAAAACTGTTCTATATCTTGATTATGGTAGTTTTTACATGGGTATCTACATTTGTTAAAACTCAGAGTGTGCTTGCTTTGGCAGCACATATACTAAAATTGGAACAATACAGAAAAAATTAGCATAGTCCCCGAGCAAGGATGACACCCACATTTGTGAAGCATTCCATAGTTTTGTGGAACCAACCCTTCAGCAGATGAATGGATAAAGAAACTGTGGTACATATATGAAATGGAATATTTCTTATAGCATTAAAAGACAAAAAAATTATGGCATCTGCGGGTGAATGGGAATATCAGGTTAAGGGAAGTAAGCCAATCCCAAAAACCAAAAGCTGTATGTTCTCTCTGAAAGTGGATGCTGACCCATAGTGGGGGTGAGGTGGGTGGTAAGGGGCATGGAAAGAATGGAGGAACTTTGGGCAAAGGGGAGGTAGGACAGGTGAGGGGGCAGAGGGATAGGAAAGATGGTGGAATGAGATGAACCTCATTACCCGAGGTACATGTAGGACTACACATGTTGTGTACAACTAGGAAAAGTTTGTTCCATTTATATACAATGAATTGAAATGCATTCTGCTATCATGTATAACCAATTAGAACAAATTTAAAAAACTCACTGATATTGGCTATCAAGGAATTACTGTTAAGTTGTGTGATGGCCTGTGGGTTCATTATACTATTCTCTATGCTTTTCTTTAAAGCTTTTCTAATTAAATTTATTTTTAACTATTACATAGAAACAAACATTATAATTATTGAAGTAGGTAACATGACATTTTGATGCATGCATACACTATGTAACGTTTAAATCAGTTAAATATATCTACCTCCTCAAACATCATTTCTTTATGGTAAAACTTTCACAATCTTTTCTTCTAGTATTCTAAAATATACAGTATGTTATGGTTACCTATAGTCCCCTACTATTCTCTCTGCTCTTATTTGAAAGTTTCCATGATAAAAATACTAAAAATAATTTTTAAATTAAGATATAACTTCAAATATTTGAAGGATTTCTATGTAGAAAAGAATTCAATTTTATAGAGGAAATCATGTGGAGGAAAATTTGGAGTCAATACAAGGATGAACTAGACAACAGAAGAACATATAGCCTTGTAAGAGAGTGACTCATGCTAGGAAATACTGGTGTACAGGCCTCATAACTATTCGTCAGGGCCACAGTAAAGAAAATAATAGCAATGAGTGAGAAACTAGACTAACAGCCTTCCAAGGTTTCTTCTAACACTAAGATTCTGCTAGGATTCCATTGATCAATGAATCTGATTGGTGCACATCTCCCAAACACATCAGAGCCTATTACTCTCCAGTCCTATCAGATATCATACTACTTGTTTAAGATTTTACATTGACTTGTTCATAATTTTTGCATATATTTGTTAAGTCCTTTTCTTAAGGCTTTCAAAAATCACAATCATGCCTTACACCTGTTAGAGTCTTTTAGTCCTCGCACAATGTCCTGTACATACTGGGCCATCAAAATGCCTTTTTGAAATCTCCTTTCAAATCAGTCTCCTAACATTGTGCCTCTTCTTTGCCACTCACGTCTATGTCTTACCTATCACCGTACAATCACTGACCATACCTGCACCACATTCATGTCCCCTGACCTAGACCTAGAGGAGGGCTCTGTGCATACCTAAAAATATGAATAAAGAAATCCTTCCCATATCGTGAGGCTGTTAACTTTCTAAGTGATGCTGATTCATTCTGATAATCAAATTATGACTGTGGAAGACTGCTTTAATCACTGGAAATATAATTATTCTAACTGCCTGGCTCATATATACCCCTTACCCAGGTGGCTGCCACCATCATGAACAAACATGGAGCCAACTGAAAAATGATTTGTTTCTCCCCACCACATCTTTTCCACCCTGGTGGTCTTTCCTCCCCAGGTATTCATTGTCTTTATACCACCTTCTGACTGTCTACATGAGAATTAGGGCGTGTGTAGGAGTAAAACCCTTCAAAATGCCTGACACCTCACCAGACATTTTACCTTGTCAAATCATTTAATTCTTATGATTGGAGTAAGCATTATCTACATTTTTCAGATGAGGAAAACTTTTTTCAAAAGTTTAGTTATTTGCCCAAACGTCTAAATGATAACCTTGGGATTTGAAACCAGATCTACCTGGCTTCAAAATCTATACATTTTACAAGGAAAACAACAACATCATCTTTCTTACACAAGCCTTGAAATAACACAACCTACAGGAAACAACTTCAGTTGAGGAGGATTACTGTCACAATGGCCCTAGGACCATCTTATCCTCCAACCTCTAAAAGCTTTCTCATTCCTATAATTAAACTCTAAAAGTCCAATATCAACAAATACCAATAGGGGGGAGGTAAGTCCTAAAATGCTTAGATAAGCTTCTAGACAGATTAAATGTCTTGTTTGGATCATGATTTTCTTTAGAAAGATCAGCCTTAAGTGACTCTTTCTAAGAAACAGATCTAACCTAATTCCTTTCATTCTTAAAACTTTCTAAGGATCCCCACTATTAATGGTCTAATGCTACTTTGGCTCATGACTTCCTTTAAGATTTGCTGGCCTCTCCAACAGGCCCATCCCCCTCCAACTTCACACTTTACAACACCAACTATTCACATTCTCCTGCCCTCCCCAAATATCCTTTCTTCATGTTTCCATTTCTCTGAACACATTTCTTCTGACTGCCAGCTTCCCCCACCACCCCAGCCTGTCTAATCAACAACAAACCACATGTCAGACTCCTGTTTGCCCTTTGCCTGTGCTTCAAACACATCTCAACCACTTTCTGACCTTACTGATCACCCTTCCAACCATAATAAATGCATTTATGGACAATAATGTTCTACCATCAAATAAATACCTCTCTTTCTGCCATTATCTTACTGTGTTTCAAGTGAATGCTGTTATCTCCCTGCCAGAATGAAAGGTTCTGAAAGGAAGAACAAAGTTTTTACAGGTGTGCAAATGTCCAGCCTTGGTAGATAGCAAATCTTCCTCATGTGCTAAACCAAGTAGCCAATAAAGCCACACCCCTATGGCTTTTGTTTCAGGAGCTATCTACTCAAAGGGTCAAGAGTCATTTTCATAAAAACATTTTAAGTTTTTCACTTCATGACCAGAAGCCACTTAAAAACTAATAAATAATCAACATTCTAACTGAAGAAACTATGTCAAACTTACCATCTTAGACAAATAAAGCAAGAATGAATATAACAAGAAAAGTATGTTGTCCAAAAGGGTGGCATCTGCTGGCTCTTCGACCTTTATCTCTAGTTGGTTTTCTGTATCAGCAGCATCAACAGGAGTACCTCCTGTTATAAGTAGCTCTAAAATTGAAAGGGGAAATGGCTATTTTATTTTATGCTATAGAATAAGAACTGTCTCTCTTCAGTTTCAATATTCATCGAGTGTTTCACTAAATATATGAGTCACAGTGCCTAGTGCAGGTGAGGCACTGGTAGAACACTTGCCTAGTGCAGGTGAGGCACTGGGTTCGATCCTCAGCATCACATAAAAAGAGATTAAATACTAAAAAAAAAAAGGTTATGCTAGTCACTCCACACCCACATGATCTAGTACAGGTATTTTATGATTAAGAAATTATGTTTAATAAAGCCCTTTTATAATTTTAACATAAAATGTGTACTGTTAACAGGTCTACTTTTGTGCATTAGTTTCTCATTTATATCTTTCTCTTTTGCTTTTTATAAAATTTCTTATTGAACATGCAAACCAATCCCAACTGTCCTAAAGGAAAAAAAGAATAAGCAATATCCTTTCATACTGTAGCCCAAAAGAATGAATAAAGGAACATATGGGGCTCCTGAGTCAGCCTTCTTTCTCCTTTAGGCACATGGAAACTGAACAGAACTTTACAATAATACACGAAAACATCTGGAAGAACAACTCCTTTTCTCCAGCCCAAGCCGCAGGCAGGTATTTACCTTCAGCGTTAGCCCAGATTTCCTCTAGAGGAGGCGCTGTTATCAATGGAACAGTCTCCTCCACTGTGGAGTGCTTGTACCTCACAAAATAGATCAAGTCTTGGATATCATCAAGCACTGCAGCCTCTTCAAATATGTTACTTTCCTTTATTCCTGAGTCTGTATTATCATTCACACGATTATCAAGCATTTGCTCTGCTACGCTCAAAATGTGTGACTCAGAGGCACGGAAGACCTTATCTAGAACTTTTTCTAGATAATAGGGCATTAGGTTATAGGGCAGGCTCTCCTGCTGTGCTAACTTCAGCTTTAAAGACATTTCTTGCAACATGGCTTCCAGTTCTTGGACATTAATGTACTTCAGGAAGCGTTGCAAGGACTTTTGTTCTATAAAGAAGCTGCGGATTATGGGCAAGTCTTCCTCCTGATTGCTAAGCTCTGGCTTTAGGGCTATATGTGGACTCTGGGAATATATCATCTTCAAGGTCTGCAGAAGCAGGACCCTGGCTTTTTGCGTCTGTGATATGCCCTATGTCCTCAAGGTCCTCTTTTGAGGTTTCTTTTCCAGTAGCTTTTTCTGTAGACCCTAAAGTGTTCAGATGTTCCTTAGGGTTGTCTTTTTCAAGATCGTCAGAATCTTTATCCTGAAATACTTCACTTATCCCTGAAGTCTGAGTGTTTTCCTCGTCACTTCTGTCAAAGAGTCCCTGGGCTTCCTCATCTGCCAGAGGACTTTCCTCCTTTCCCATTTCCATATCACCTCGTTCCTTGTCCATCATGTCTACCCTTTTGGCTGTGGTTTCAGTTTTCTTTAAAATCTTCCAAATTATACTCATTTCTTGTTTGTTTTCTTTGGTTTCTAGATAAGGATTGATTTCTTTTTTCAAAAGTTTATAAGCATCAGTCTTCTCCTGTTCGTTTGAGACCTGAGAAATGTTGCTGGTTTTGTTTTTTTTCACTTTCTGGCACTTTCAATTTATCTGGTAGTATTTCTTCAAAAAGTTCAAATGAAGTTTGTTCACCCTGAGCATTACCTGTTTGACTATCTGCATGAGGATGGTTCTTCTGAGCCAAAAATTGTTCCTCAAGATCCACAGTGTTTTCTGAGAATGCACTTTCAATTTCTTGTGAGTTTGCTACTACTGGTTTAGGTTCAGGTTCAACATCCTGGGAGACTTCAGGAAATTGTCCCACTTTTTCTATAGCTTTCTCAGAATCTTCATTTGCAGAATCATACAATTCCCAAAATTCTAGAAGTTCTTCTACGTTATAATTATCAAAATCATCTACTCCAACATCAAAACAAACAAAATCTGTCTCCTAAAAGGAAAAGAAAACCATTAATGTGTCAATAACAAAGTATCACAAAAGCAAACTCATCCACGCTCCCAAATTCAGGATTGGTTCTAAAGAATCTTTGAGGTCAACCAGATTACCCTCTTCCAACCCCCACTGCCTAACTCCATCTATGGCTGAGTAAATCTGTCTTTTTCTAGACTACAGTGTTAGAAAGTCTATTCTTTCTTTCTTTCTTTTTTTAACATGGGTCATATTCTTTAAAAAGCATAATGAGTAAAAATGGTGACAATTTGGTCTCCAATTGCCTGACTCTTGGGTCTCTCTCAATTTGCTCTGAACATAAGTAGGGAAAGGCAAGGTATCACTTATAGGATCCTCCAGCTCTTAATATCTACACCTATGTTTCAGAAATTTAACTCTTAATCATTTGCTCAGGAGAAGCTGGAAGATCCTGCAGCCTTGAGAAAGATGAATCAGTTTTAAAGTATCTTACTGAGATACAAGTACATTGGATGGAATAAAGAATGATATTAAGGAGGCTCCTCACATTACTATTACCACAAGAACAAACTGAAAACAAGATTCAACAAGGTATACACCTTTCTCTTCATCAGGGTTTCACAGTCACTAAGATCTCTCTCAGGATTATGTGTATATTATCTAGTCTTCCTTCTTGCTACTAGTAAGCAAATTGATATAAAAGGAGCCATAGTATGAATGGACATGTTTTTAAAAAATTTCCATTCCTAATTAAATCTCCATAATATTCTGCGGGGGTTCCGGGGGTGGGGGAGACAGTTCAACGTAGTAGGGATGAGTGATTTCCTCTCCTCATCACATGCATTTCTAAGCCATGAGGGATGCATGTAATGGGAAATACAATAAGAAGGCAGAGTTCAAAACAAATGAGTTCTCTGTAATCAGTGAACTGCTGTCACAGCTTAAATCCCAAGAACTCTCTTTACCAACAATGAAGTCCAACAAGCAACAGAAGTGATTTTATGACCCCTGAGATTATAAAGAAATTTTAGGAACAGCAACAACAAACAGGATGACTTTATCCATTCAGTCCATCTAATCTAAGAACTGTCCTAGCCTAGCAGCTTGCATATTCTACAGCCACTACAAAGAGCTGCCCAAAGATGTTTCAGTGTTGGTGGGCATCAATTACTATACAATTTAAAACTCTAGAAAATAATCAGCTGAAGTGAGAATTCTAGAACACGAAATCCTTTCAGTCACAAAATCAATTTAAGTCAGAGCACCATACAGGAATGTTGTATAAAGGAAGCAGTTGGGGCCTTAAAAGATCTGAGACTGAACATCACCTGAAATGCTCAGGTCCCCTTTTCCAAATCTATAACATGACTATGATGATCCCATATATGACTAAGAATAAGAAAACCTTTGTAAGTACATATTTCTAACCTAGTATAAAAGTTAGAGTTTATTAATTTAACCTAAATATACTTAAAATGTCTAATAACTATCCAATGAGATTTGCCTGTAAAATGAAATTATTTGCCTCTTAGAATATCTGTTTCAATATATTAGACAACTCTCAGATTATAATATAATCACCCTTGAATGCCTTTCAAACTTTTTTTTTTTACAGGTAGTCTGATTTCAAATGAAAATCTGACACACAAATGTTAGATTGCCCCCCAAACACATTATAAAACATTCAGAAGCAGTTAACTGAATATAACTGATGGATTTATAAGCCAGTTTACAATTGAGAACAAAAAAGAAATCCATAACTTACATCTGTTGGAATTTGTAGCTCTTCTTTAATATATCCACGAACTACCTTGATGAAATCTTTTGGAAAGTATCCAAACATACGGCCAACCTATAGTGCAAAAGAGACAAATATCAAATAAATTCTGTACAAGGAATATAAATAAGAGATTTCTCAGAAGTGGCAGGAAATATACACATAATAGATAGGTATATGGTATAACCAAGAAAGAAAGTTGCTATAACAATTACACTGAGATTATTATTCCAAATAAAAATTAAGTACAGAACTATTAAAGCAACATTTCCAACCACTGAAGTTTTCTTTTTTACATTTAGCTTAATTCTCAACACAGAGCATATAAAGTTAAGACTTCTGAAGTAAATAAAAGATCTGCATAGAAGATTATTGGATACTATATGGTTAAAACTATGTAAATCAAAGCTGGTTATAAATGCAATTCCAAATAACCTCTAGCAACAATTTACCTGTACATTTTGTAGCATTGCTCATAAACCAATATTTATGTCTTTCTTAACCAATACACAATATTCATAAAAATTAATAAGTAAAAACAATACAAAAATCTCTAGAATGTATTACCACTATAGCAGATGTATTGATAGTATATGCTTTCCTAGCTTTGTCCAAATCTACTTTTACAAGCACTTGGGGAGTGCTGAGGGCCATTGTCAAGTAGGAATGAAGCTTCAAAATTTCCTTGCCAGCGTACCCCATGTTAAATGGATTTCGCTGTTGACATTACATGTAAGGTGACCTTGCTCAAGGACCAAGGCAGATCCGGGTTTAGAGCTGATCAGGTTTGAGGAAGTATCCCACTCCTTAGGGTGTTCCCGGTTTAAGACAAAAGGAGTTTTAGGGAAGTTGGAGGTTGAAGATGATTGCTGTTGGGAGTAGGGCATGCCTGCAGCCTGAGTTCCCACTGAGTTCTACTGGAGAAAAAGTTTTTAGGAGATGTATTGTTTGGGAGATTGGATTGCCCCTGAACCTGTGTGGAGGCGGTGTGAGTCGGGAATAAAGAATTGCTGTTTGAATCTACAAGGCTGTGAGTGCCTCCTGATTCTGTGCCCAGCCAAGACTGCGGCATTATGGTGGCCCGTACGTGGGATGTCTGAAGCTTGGGGGTAAGTGAATTTGCTCGCTCCTGAAGGAGAGCAAAAAAATGGGTGACCATTTCAAAAAACAATGTGTTCTTGTTTTGATTTATTTTGTTTTCATTTCAAGTGGCCTGTTCCTAAAACTTTCTCAGGAAAACTGGGAAAAATGGTTGACTCAAGGTTTGAAGTTGTTCGCCTCCGAGGAAGAAAAATTGTTAGAGGAAGAAGGTACCCCAGTAAGACCAAGAAAAACTATGGCATATGTTGATACAATACAAAAATGTAGCCCATGGCTTTATAAAGATGAGTTATTAAGTATATCAATGGGACCATTATGGTATCCTGTAGAAGGATTTTTCTTCAACAAGAAAGAGATGGCTAGTTCTGTTCACTATACTTGTCTTGGTTTTTACAGACAGCTGATTTATTTACAAAGCTAAAATGTTAAAATATCAACCAGTAAATATGAAATCAAGTACTCTTTACTTATTAAGTTCCATAAGGTAATATATTTAAACATTATGTGTGTTTTCATAAATTGGCAAATGGAAAAATGTTTAATATTGCTTTGGTCTGTGTCTTTGCTGAAACAAGGTTACTAAGTGTTAAGATTCTATCATGTGTAATTTATATACAGAGAGTATAAGAAGTTTCAGCTGGGTTTCAATTACAGTATAACAGTACCTTAAAAAACATGAAAGTATTTCATCTTATTAAAGTGGAGTAATTTTATAAGGGTTGTTTTAGAATGTGAATTTATAAAAAGGGTTAATGGTTAAAAAAGAGATATAAAAAGATTCAAGATGTGGAAATATATTTTAATATAAAAGGTTAAAGGAAAAAGAAATGTTTCTAGTTGAGATAATCTCTGTGTGGTAAAGTGAAAATTTGTAAAATGTCATTTAAAAAGATTTTCAGGAAACTAGACTTAATTTAAAAGCTTGAGAAAGGTAGAAAGAAAAAAAGGTATTTGTACATGGAAGATTGAGAAAAAGCTTCTTAATGGAGTAAAAAAGAGCCTTTGGTTGAAGGGCAGCCATGTAAACTAATATTAAGCGATTTAAACAAAATCTAAGCCTCGTTTAAAAGAGTGAAGCTGTAGGTGGTGAAAAAGTACATTTAAAAGTACAGTATAGATGATAAATGAAATGCTTTAAAAGGTTAAATTGAAGGTTGTTGAGATACCTTCATGGCGGGAAAAAAATTGCTTTACTCATCAAACTATTAAAATATACTTATTAAACTAAAAAGAGGGAGATGAGATAATCTTTGTTAAAGTAAAAAGTTATAAAATGCCTAAGTACATTGCAAAAAGCTTTAAAAGGTTAAATTGAAGGTGGTTAAGATGCCTTCATGATGGAGGAAAAAAAATATAACCCATGAAAATGGGAAGATAATAAGATAAAAGATTTAGATAAAGAAGATTAAAAATTTGAAGTGGAAAACTTCAAAAACAGAAGTACAAAAAGGTAAAAAAAAAGAGAGAAGATGTAGAAAGGTAAAAAAGATATAGGAAGATAAAAAGATGTAGAAAGACAAGAATTTTATACCCACAAAATAGGAAACAAAAGAAAACTAGGAGAGAAGAAAGCAACTAAGGGTAAATATAAAAACCTTAGAAGAAAACTAGAAGACAGAAATAAGATAGAAAATGGTTAAAAATGTCAAGTAAAGGTATTTCAGATAGAAAATACAAAAGGCTAAGACAACTATGGTTTCAAACCACATCTAAAAATTAAAAGGACTAAAGTAATTCTAAAAACTAAGGCAAAATGCTTTTGAAAGACTTAAATTTAAAAGGATCTTAAAGGGGTATATACCCCCAAAGATAAACTTAAAATAACCCTTTTTTTACTCTAAACTTTTTAAATTTGGATTCATCAGGACTTAATGCTGTGGAAAGACACATGTATCCAAAAAAATGTACATAAGCCTAAGGTACTTTGGAAAGATATTCTAACAGGACATTGGAAAGCTCCTGATCCAGTGTTTGTCTGGAGTCGGGGTTCTGTTTTTGTGTTTCCACAGGGAGAACAGCAGCCGATTTAGATTCCAGAGACACTAACGAAAACAATTTCTACAGACCAAAAAGAAGATAATTTGACTCAAATCCATAACAGCTGATATTCAGAGCTCCAGCTTGGCTATTCTTACATCTGCGACAGTGATTAACCACGGTGCCTTTTTTCAATATCTATTTTATTATTGCATTTTTCCCACATCATAAAGTTGTATTTTATTTTTTGAGCTCATACAAACCTAGGTTAATGTTTTTCTGATCAACTTTGTTTTTTGACTGTGTTTTATTTTTTGACTGTGGAGTTTTTAAACATTGCAATGGAGATTTTACCTAGGTAAAGCTACAAGGCTGTTATTATTGTCTTATGTGTTGTATGTTCTGTGTGCACTGTTTTGTGTTGCATGTCAGTATTTGTGTATGTCCATATTTTTATATGAGGAGCGCTCATGAAAAAATGGATCCGAATTTTCTTTTTTTTTATTCACGTGATTTAAGTGGTTTAATCTAAATTAGGTAAACAGCTGTTAATGACTGTTTTCAAAGGTGGTTAACAGAACTGTTTGCTTACTATTGTTTTTAAAGGTGATTAACAGATCTGTTTGTTTACTTTCACTTTTCCTTTTCATTATATTTAATAATTCTGTTCAGGATAATGTCTCTTTAACATTATTGCCAGAATTCCCATCTCCATCCCAGTGCCAGTAAAGACTAAGAAAACCAAACTACAGCTTCTATGATAGCTATCACAGTAAAGTGTATAAACTGATGCATCAATGAATATAACTCAACAAGTAATGCTCAATCAAGGAATTGATTTACTTTTGGAGGAAATGGACATATTGATAGACTCCTCCGATTTGAAATGCTTGCAGAACTTGCCTGGACTATATATGAGTTGCATGCATTGTGAACTATCGTCTGGTGCAGCGAATTGTGGTACTGCTGGCATATCCTTGCTGATGGTGTCACCAGTGATGCAATTTCCTTGCCAGCACACCCCATGTTAATTGTGGTAATGCTGGCATCTTTGCTGATGGTGTCACCAGTGACACAATTTTTCCAAAGGAGCCGTCAATTGGCTTGGTGTCGTGGCATTTCTCTATCCTCCTCCCTTCTACTAGTGATAGTCTAAAATTTGGGGGCCAACAGAGGTGAGGCAAGAACCTCACCCCCCCCACTGGCACCAAGGTTAAATTTGGGGGCCAACAGAGGTGAGGCAAGAACCTCACCCCCCCACACTGGTGCTTAGGCCTATCCACAAGCATGGATGAATGCTGGACTGGTAGTCAGTGACGGGTTGATCTGGTTGCAGTGGATTCAACCCAAGACAGGAAACTGACGTCTAAAGGTCAGTTCTCCCATGACGGGTAAGAACCATATGTTGAATTGAACAACCTACCAGGCACAGTCCTTTAGCCACATTGCTTGTTGTTTAATTAATCAGAAGGGGGGAGAAAATTAATGCTGCAGTCTTGGCTGGGCACAGAATCAGGAGGCACTCACAGCCTTGTAGATTCTAACAGCAATTCTTTATTCCCGACTCACACCACCTCCACACAAGGTTCAGGGGCAATCCAATCTCCCGAACAATTCACCTCCTAAAAACTTTTTCTCCAGGAGAACTCAGCGGGAACTCAGGCTGCAGGCACGCCCTACTCCCAGCAGCAATCATCTTCAACCTCCAACTTCCCTAAAACTCCTTTTGTCTTAAACCGGGAACACCCTAAGGAGTGGGATACTTCCTCAAACCTGATCAGCTCTAAACCTGGATCTGCCTTGGTCCTTGAGCAAGGTCACCTTACATGCAATGTCAACAGTGAAATCCATTTAAAATGGGGTACGCTGGCAAGGAAATTTTGAAGCTTCATTCCTACTTGACAATGGCCCTCAGCAGGGGAGAAAATAAAATTACAATATAATGCATATGAAACCACATATCAAGCTTCAGTTTCACCCAAAATAAATCCTCTGCAGAAAAGAACCCCATTTATTTTCAGCACCAACAGTTAAATTATATGAAGTTACATAAAGTGTACAAAAGGTATATAAAGTTCTCCTTGAGAAAGACACTCCTATTACTAACTACTGACTAAAAGGAACAGAAGATTCTTGCCAATAATTAAAGGAAACTGATAGGCAAATCAAATGCCCAAAAAAGAAAATTAAAAAAGGCATCTTATCACTACCTCTAAAATATCCCTATTCATGAATGTTCTTGTTATATCTAGAAACCATCTGAGAGCCAGTATTAGTGGTAGAATACTGCCATGAAGATTAGATAAGACGGAGCAATTAAAAGCTTCATCACTGCAGATAAAGTCTGAGACTCTAGAAAATCAACAACATTGCAGAATAAAAACTAAAAACTCAAAAGGAGAATCATTTTGAAAACTAAAGAGTTTTTAATTTCTTAAGTATAACACTTATGACATGAGAGGCGAGTCTGAGGGGAAATACACTATTCCCTTCTGATGAAAATTCTATTAAGGTTAAATTTGGAAAAGGGAAAGAAACCAGAGATGTATGGAGAAAGGGAACACATTTATCTCTTCTTAATCTGTGTCAAATGAGACCATAGATTATATAAAGCTCCATAATTACACACTGGGTGGTATCCCATTTCTTGTGATATGAAAAAAAATGATGCAGAATCATGGAGGTTCATGACTGGAAATAATTTTTATATCTAATTTTGCTTCCATACATCATCCCTGCCAAGGTGCTGTTGATTTGATTTGTGGGTGGGGAGCCAAGAACTGCCACAAGAGAACAAATTCTGCATAAGCTACTATCAGAACAAATTTACTTAAGTGCCACTGCCCTGAAAGGAAATATTCAAAAGGAAGATGGATTAGACAGGGGTCCTTTCCTAACTGAGTTTTTCACTTTATAGGGAGCTCAGATAAAACACAACCTGACTGAAGGCAAAGAAGACAAATGAATGCCAGAGGAGCAATGCAAACAAAGTGCCACCCAAACACTCATTCAGTTGGCAAAGATCCTTTCTGGTCAGGTGCTGAAAGCAGGGCTCCTCAGGAAGACAGGATGAGTGCTGCCACCCAGAATGGCAAGAGTCCTAGGGATGAACAGAGTTAACAGGCTATAATGTGAGAGGAGAAAATGCAAATCAAGCCCATTTATCCAAAAGCCCAAAGAAGGTGAGAAAGATGACTACTACATGAAAAATGCCACTTAGGTACATGGAAAAACAGTTCCAAGTTTAAAGGTTACCAATCCTATTTGGTATACTTGAAAGAAACAATAGATGGTTCTTTATATGGAGTACTGCAACTGGGACTCTGTCTAAATATAAAGTTTGTACCCAGAGGCACCATGTTTCAAGATCATTCCCTAAGAGTCAGAAATGGCAACAAAATGAAACTAGTTTTCCATAGGGATTACTCTTATTTTCTGTCTTATTTTCTGCTGTGTGGTGTTTTATTTAGGGTGAGAACTTTCAAGGATGCAACCCGGAATGTCTCTAAACTGGAACATTCCTACAGTCATCAAAGACCCTTGCTACTATTTTAAGTAAACAATCCACCTATCACATTTTTTTAAATGAAAAGGACAATACTCATAAGCCTCTCAATGAGGTCACTCCTAGTGAATCTCCCCATTTAATATATCAAAGCATGATATAAACAATGTCATGTCTTTCATCAGAAGATCCATACAACTGGCTGGAAGTAGAACCCCTGGGGGAACCTTCAGGCATAGAATATAGGAAAAGCAGGAAATGGATGACCCAGAAGTTGCAAAAAAAAGGGGGGGGGAAGCACACAATGAACATAATATTCTGCTTTTTTAGAGTAAAAACAGCACAAATGATTAGGTAAAATACACAAAAAAATCAACTTTAAATATGCATGCCTGAGTTACTATCTCAGACTTAATTTACAGGATTAACTCTAATGTCCATGAATCCTTCCCTTTTGAAGCAGCAAAGCTAAGAATTGTCAGGTTTTCACCATGACGACCTTCATGATGTGTAGAGCCTTCTGGAACTTGATGTGAGGGGTAGCAACCACAACCAGTAGAGTTCTGTTTCAGAAAGTCTCCTGACTTTCTATGCTGTGCCAGGCCTAAGGTGTGTTAGGAGCACAGGGCCTGGCAAAGAGGTCAGGTTAACTCTACAAAGACCCCAAGAAATCAGTCATTTAAATCTACACTGCTACCCATCAAAAGTAAGAATATAACACCTGTCAAACTTTTACTTACACTTCCGGCCCAAAGTTCTGGTGATACCTCTGCAAGTTTATAGTAGACAAATACAGGGTCACCTTTTTTAAAATTTACAAAACGACAATCTGGTCCTGTGAAATCTTCAACAGCTTCACCTCGATACATTAACACTGTATATGAACATTGAAAAAAGAAAAAACAAACATTAGGATTTGATTTTTCACAGTCCATATTGACTCATCAGGAAATATGAATCCCACTATGAACAAAAATCAAGTTTTTCCAGTACTCTCTGGAATCACTTTTAATTCACCTGCTCAAAGTATCTAAAATCCTTAGAGATTTTATTGCTATAAAATACAATATTCCCTGCAATTAGACGAGGGAAAAGGAAGCTTCTCTATTTTTCTCTGTGCTGAGAAATAAAAAGCAAAGTGGCTACCACCAACCATAGCTGGTTTCAGTGAAACTCTTGGTTCTTGCAGGCCTCAATTTTTTTCTGTTTCATAATCATAGAAAGCTTCATTTTGCAAATATGTAAATCCAAGTGTAGACATGGACAGGCTTAAGTATGGCTTCATGCAGAGGTAATAGGGAAGAGGTTAGAATATCCAGGAACCCCCAAAGGGTTAATTAACTTGAACTAACTGCTAAAAGACATTACCTTTAAGTGGCTGCAAGTGCTACCATGCAGCCATAAACACTGTCAATTTCATTTGCAGCAGAGTTGCTGTCTCTGGGTTCAGGATCTGGGTAAATAACCAGGAAATATATTTTTTCTGAGCAAATATTGTTGACTATATCCAACATTAAGATTGTTTCAAAACATCCTCATTCGTATTTTTTTTAATAAACAAAATCAAAAATGGGTATCCTATCTGACAAGGAACAAGTTTAACCATGAGAAAATGTCAGGCAATACCTTCATGCTTAAAATGCAGGACTAGGATCACAATTGATCTAGAAACTGGTAGAAGCAACATTTTTCTTTTGGTTGACCAAATAGACAGTTTCTGATTTAAGATGAAATGGACAATAGATGTATGTAAAAAGCACAAAGAAATGGAAATAACACTTTTTCTAAAAGCCAATTAGCAGTAAAATACACAAGAATGTTTGTTTTATAAAAATATATGTCGGAGGAACAAACACAGATTTGGAGAGGGTAACTTGTTTTTTTGAAGCTAAAATAGGACTATTTTCAGAACTGTCAGCATCCTAATTCATATATAATTAAGAGGCCAAGTTGAAGGTGAGAGACACTTTAAGGTGGGGAATTCTCATCACAAGTGGAAATGGCAATGTTTCTCTTGTTCCCCCTTAGGTCATAGAGGATTTATAAATCAGTAATATATTAGGTGACAACATAATGCATATGGAGCACCTATTAAGTTTTTTTTTTTTTGGAGCACTTATTTGGAAGGCACACAAGGACACCTTACATACACACCTCACTACTTCCTACAACACAACACAGACCCACCTGTTGTTTTTGGTCACATCTGTTTGGACACAGGCCATTTCTCAAGTTATGTTACCCCACTGAACCTAACCAACACCATGTCTTAGTACTGACGAAGCATCAGTGATGAGATTGTCCAGGTATCCCACGTAGGATAGCGCTCAATAGCAAAGAATAGCAAAAATGAAAGAAAATATCATGGCAGCTGCTTTGCTTCTCTGAGTGTTTATTTATTCCAGCCTTAGGGTTACCTCTAGGAACTTCTTAATATATATTGGAGACATCTTTTTTCTTTATTGGAGTGGAACAAACAATTCAAATTACAAAATTTGGTTTTGGTAACACCAATTTAGGCATAAAGAGCTCAATGGTAAACTTCTTGGCCTTTTTAGCATGAATATTTTAAAATATGTACTGCTTACAATTTATGGACAACACGGTCATCAAGTTGCAAGGTTACTAGAAACCAAGCGGGAGTCCATAAGAAGTATTCTGGGCCAGTAAATATATAGAGGAAAGAGGTTCCAACAACACTAGTGACTGAGTCTAAAACTGAATTGGCTTATAAAAATCTTGGAGTATTTATTATTGTTATTGCAACAAACCTCTTCATCTGAATCTGAATGGCTACATCCTCCCCATTGCCCACCTCCAATCCAGGACTGGGAAGCAATTCTGTCCGATTCCTGCGCACAGAAGAGGCTGCAGTTCCCAGGTGGCTGGTGCAGATCCTTGGCCTCTTTCAAAAGCAAAAGATTATTGGCCCACCTGCTACCCTACCTCAAATATGAAGGGAGGCTTCTATGCACAGAAATGACAGGATTGAAGCAGAGTCGGGGCCAAGACTTCGGAACACATTGCGTGCCAGGACTCGGTGCTCTTCCCAAGCCTAAACTCTAGTCCCTGTTAAAAGGCAAAACCAGCCTTTTAACGACGCAAAAGGACGAAGGGGCCAGTGAGCCTTTCCCAAGGAGCCCCACCATCAACCTGCCACAGGAATTAGGGCCACCGAGCCCTGGAGAGCATCTGCCCTGATACTGCCCAGGTCCCTGTAGAGGGGGCAGAAAAGCGCTCTGCTACAGCGTAGGCACATCCCCATCACCCACTGAGATCCTAGGCGAATCCTGGAAGGGAATAAACTGAGACCTGTCCCTGTGAAATCGTGTTTCCCAACCCCCGCCTCAGTCAGTAGAGAAAAATAAAACACTGGCAACAAGTGGGAGTCGAAGCCCCCCACAACCCTAGCGGGCTGGCTGGGGCGCCAGCAGAGCCAGAGGGGACACACGCAGGGTCCCAAGGCTCTGTCACTCCTGCTCCCCACCCGTCATCCTGCGACCCCCTCACCCAGCCCTCGGGGCTGGGCACCGGGAGATCGGAGCCCCATGCGGCCCCAAAGAGCCACAGTGGAGACCCTGGGCTGCCCGCCTGCCTGCGCACTCACTGCTGCATTTGTCGTCTGCACAGAGTTTGTGTTTCGACCAGCGCTGGCCGGTGTTTGGGTCCGGTTGGCCTGGCACTCGCCAGTTCGGCCGCAGCACGAACAGCCAGAAGAGCACCATGAACAGCCAGAAGACCAGCACCTGCGCCACAGCCATGTTGTGGTCACCTGGGTGAGCCGGTGGAGTAGGCTGCGGCGGGCGTCTGTGGGCGCGTAGGAGATGGGGCTCAGGGGGCGTGTGGGTAGCCAAGCGCAGAGGGGTGGCACCAGGGAAGGCTTAAGCCTTTCCCGGGTGACACTTCAGCAGGGATATCTGGGGGTCGATCCACAGACTCTACTGGAGAATGCACGGAGCTGGAGCTCCGTCCTTCTCTAGTCCAGACCTTCTCCTCGACTGAAGACCTTCTCCTCTAGTCGCTGCCTTGGCAACTAGGACTCTCCTTCTCGTCCAATCACCTGCCTTTGCTTCTGTGCCCTCACAAGCGACCCTCCACATGATTCTAGTCATCACCCACCCATCCCCCCCCTGCCAACTGGTCCTTTCTGGCTTTCCTCAACGTCTCATTTCTGGTTCATCCTGAACTAGCCCACTCCACCATCACTCCCATCCCCCATTCCTGGTCTGGTACCTCCTTTTCTGAACTACCAAATCCCACCCCTGACTTGTCACAGCTAGTCTATGGTTCCAGGCTCCCTCCCCTTCAAACTCCTAGAGGTTCCTTGAAGCCCCACCCCAAGATCCCTCTGATTAGGAAAGGGGAAGGTGAATGGAACTGTGAGTGAGGGTGTAAACTGGACACAGTGGCCTGCTTTTTTTTTAAAGCGGGGACAGGTGGGGGCAGAGAGATGGACATTAGTCTTCAGGCTAAGATCTTGAG
Organism: Ictidomys tridecemlineatus; assembly: GCF_052094955.1. Classification (NCBI taxonomy): domain Eukaryota; kingdom Metazoa; phylum Chordata; class Mammalia; order Rodentia; family Sciuridae; genus Ictidomys; species Ictidomys tridecemlineatus. The sequence continues at coordinate 364,024 of NW_027526172.1, forward strand.
ATTCTTATCTTTATCCGTAAGGGAAGAAATTATTTAATTCAAAAGCATATTTTTAACTCTCATTTTGTGCTACCATTCATGCCAGATGCTGGACAAAGCCCTAGCATGGTGTGGGAGTGGATGAAAATCAAAAGACAAGATATCTGGTCCTGGTCCAAAAAAGTCCACAACTTAGTGGGAACCAACTGACAAAACCGATTGTCAGAGAAGAAAGCTAGTAGCTAACATTTCTTGAATGCTTTCTTTATGTCCAGTTGTTATTCTGAAGGTTTTATACATATCAATTCATTTAATCTTCATAACAATAGTACTTTACAGTAGTAGTAGGTCCTATTCCAATCCTTATTTTAGAGTAAATTGAGGCAGTCACACATCCAGTGAGTAATGGAGCTAAGTATCAAGCCCAAGGAGTAGACTCCTTTTCATCACAACCTATCAACTAACAAGCAATTGTACTTTCTGACAAGAGGAGCAAAATCTGATTTAAATCATAATATAGCTGAATTACTGATATGTACAGTTAAGGGGGGAAAGGCACAAGCTAGCCAGCCCAAGGAAGAGTGTCTGCAATGCTCCCATCCTGGGTGGAGCCATTCTCGTTTGTCTGTGACCAAGGGCTTGTTACTATAGTCTCTGCTAAGGTTATTCATCAACCTCCAACAATGAACCCATCAGTTCCAAATTAACTGAATCTTTAAAACTTAGATAAAAGAATGTAGTCCACCATGTTCATAATGTTAAATAAAGAAAACGATGGGAAAAAAAAGGTGTGCACAAACATTTGTCTACAGGGGCCATGAGAGGTCCCCGTTGGTCCAGTGTACTTCTGCGCTTTCTGGAGAACCAGTGGATCATACAGAGAAACTGCCTGAGTCATTCTTCATTTCTTTTCTACCATGTATTTATTATGTTATAAAATGTATCTAGTAGGCATCTCTAACAACATGTTGAAAACTGAACTCATTTTTCTCTCAAAATCTGCTTTCAGTCTTCCCTATCTCAGAAATAAGAATGACAATTTAATTCCCATTATCCAGGTGCTCAAAGCCCAAAACTTACAAACCACCTTTGATCTCTTTTCTCTCACATTCCAACTCCAGTCCATTAGACAATATTATGTCTTTATTTTTATAATTTTATTGAGATATAGTTGACCTACAATAAATTGCACATTTAAGGTGTACGATTTTATAAGTTTTGACATGAATATACCCATGAGACTATCACCAAAATCAAAAAAGTATTTCATCCTTCTTTGTAATCCCTCCCCTCTCCTTTTCTGGGCTGACTCCAAACATCTCCTGTCATCATAGATTGTTTTGCATTTTCTAGAATTTGATATAAATTATAAAGCATTTTATTTATTTATTTTTCTGACATCCTTCTTTCCAAATAAGCATTTGAAACATGCCCAGAATCTGACCACTCCTCTGCATCTGCTAAGCCAATATACAGGCCAAACCCACATCATAAGTCACCTGAATGATTCCCATAGCCTTCTTCTGTCCTTGCTTCTGCCCTCATTTTCCCCAATATCTATTGTCCTGATGGCAACTAGAGTGATATTCTTAAATATAAATTTGATTGTGTCTCTCTGCTCAAAAACTTCCTATAGCTTCCCATTTCCAAATAAAAGGCAATGACTTTAGCCAGGCCTGGTTGTACTCATCTGTAATCCCAGCAGCTCAGGAGGATGTCAGGAGGATCCTGAGTTCAAAGCCAGCCTCAGAAATGTAGTGAGTCCCTAAGAAACTCAGTGAGACCCTATCTCTAAATAAAATATTTTAAAAAGGACTGTGGGTGTGGCTCAGTGTTTAAGTGCCCCTGGGGGTTCAATCTCTGGTATCAGGAAAAAAAAAGCCATGACTTGATTATGGATTGCCCTGCCTTATTATGGACTGTTCTTATTCAATGTGACTCCCCTCATCCTTTTCTCCCCATTTCCTAACATTCTTCTCTAGTCTGTTAGTTCCATTTAAATACACCAATCCCACCCCTGCTTCAGAGCATTTATACTTGCAACTTTGCCTCAACCTTAACTGCCCAAATCATCTAACTAGCTAACTAGTTATCACTTTATCATGTCTCTGTAACAGTGGCATTTCATGTGATAAAGACTTTTCCTGGCCATCCTACACAAAATAGAGCCTCTTGTCATGACTATCAAGCCCATTACCCTGCCTTTCTTTCTCTTCAGACTTGCCTTACTACTTTAGACTTCTCTTACCACTTGCCTTACATTTGTTTATCTATTTGAATGCTCTGACCCAACCTCAAACACAATTTCCAACAGGAGCAGGAAATTAGTTGTTTTGTTCACTACTGTTACATCAGTGACTAGGGAAATGCCTAGAATGTATGAGAGAGTTAACAAATGATTTGTTGGATAAACTCATGGTTCCAATAATATTATAAATATACTACACTATTAACCTAAACACATATATTAACTATTAAGCCCCCATATATAAATAGTACTGAGAGGAAATAAGCTATGAGAACAAGGCATTTAAGGTCCACCTCTCAGCAGGATGCATCCTCAACTCCAGGAATGTACCCCTGAATGTGTTTGTTGAATAAAAACATACTTGTGTGGAGAGTAGTTGTTTGGTTACATGATACTGGAATATTTAAGTAGATCTTTTAAAACTAGTTTTAATTTTTTCTTATTTTTCTTATTATAGAATATGGTATGTTGTAGATTTTTTCTTATTGTAGAATAGAAATTAATGATAATTCATTGGTGGAAAAATCAGAAGACCAAAATGATCTAATTGCATATTACCTTCTTGATATTTACTTTGACTCATAATCAGATATACTTTTATATGCATAGTCAGTGCTTCCAGTTACTGAAGAACTAGCTGCTTAGTTTGTAGAGTTTTCAATATTTTGATTTATCAGTATTATTTTTTAAACTTATTGCCTTAAAGACATATTAACTAGTCTGGTGGATAATGAGAAGAAAATTTCTCAACTGGCCACAATAAAGTAGTGGTGGTTCTTTCTACCAGGATACATACAATTAGTGGATGAATCAGCATTCACTTTTACTCATAGCATTTAAATATGTGGCATTGATGTTTAACATGTTTAATATAAGGTTATATTAAAAACCTTCAGAAAAGGAACAGGATAGAATGTGGTGGTGATTGTTGGCATGGAGATAAATAATCTCAAGTGAATTATTCTTTAATACCTCAAAGGGAATTCTTATGGGGTAAGGGTTGAGTAATTGTTAAAGGTAAATGTGACCAGTTTGGGTGGAGGGGACATAAAATTCTAAGATATGAAGGGTTCCTAATGTCAGAGTACAATCTAAATGAGACAAAAACATATCTGAAACAAATAATTGGCAGCATAATAACATATACCATTGGAAATTTGTGAAGGCACTTGCCTAGGAGCATTCAGTAGGCCTACCGCTGCTGTTACCAGGAAGAACCTCATCTATTGTAAATGATGTGCCAGAGAATAGTGTTAAACATTTATGGAAGACTAAATCTCTCCAAGAGGGGCAACAGATTTACCCTCGCATATGAAACATTGGAAAAAAAAGTGGACAAAATACAAACAACAGTTCTCAGATATTAGATAATAAGCAGCATAAGAGTGACCTCTAAGATAAAGTTAGGCATGAGAGATGAGTGCTAGGATTATCCCAATTTACTCCCTGGAAAGAATTTTTCAGGCCACATCCAGAGAAGGAAAACTCAAATAGAAAATCTCCTGAGTTAAAGAGATGGATTTTAAAGTCTGAAGAGACTGACGCAGCTAGAAGTCCCAGAGCAGAATAAAGGAGAGAGTAGAGAACTGCAGAGGGAGGGAGACTGTGTACATGCACTAGCTCCCTAGACATCTATGGAGGGTTCCCCTGAAGTCTGTGGCTATGTAACAATGGGCTCACATGTAAGGCCAGAGAAAGAACCTTCAGAAAGGAACAGAATGGAAGGTGGTGGTGATTGTTGGCATGCAGATCAATTTTTGTAATCACCAGCTAGAATGGAAAATCTATAATAAAAGGGCATCAAGTAACATAGTCAGTAAAAGGGACAAAATAGCCCAAGATTGAAGGTAACTCCTGTCTAGAAGAATCTTAAAAAGATAAAAATGTTTCCAAGATAGTTCAGAAAAAAAGCTGTACACAGCTCAAGAATATTTAAAAGAATACAAAATGTTTCCAAGATAGTTCAGCAAAAAACTGTACACAGATCAAGAATATTTAAAAGAATACAAAATATCCAGTACTGAACAAGGTAAATTCACAATGTTTGGAATCCAATAAAAATGTATGAGGCATGCAAAGAGCGAGGAAAATATAACCCATGTTGAAAAGAAAATTAATAAAAATGATCATTAATTACACTGTGACAGAGTTATTATACAAAGACATTAATACAGTTGTATACCATATGTTCAAGATGCTATGGAAAAGCATAAGCATGTAAAGGAGAAAAAGAAGATATAAAAATGTCTGAATTAGATAAAACAGATAAAATTAGATAAAATCAGATAAAACAATGGCTAAGGTGAAAATTACACTGAATGAGATTAACAGCAGATTCAACATTGAAGAAGTCAATATCAGCAAACTGAATATGCAGTGATAAAGACTCCAAAATCAAACACGGAGAAAGAGACTGAACTGAACAAAGCATCAGTATGCACAGCTTCAACCAGTCCAATATATATGTTATGGTAGTTCCTAAAAGAGGTGGGAAAAACACATTTGAAGAAATAATAAATAAAAATGTTCTATATCTGATGAACACTCAGATTCAAAAAGCTCAATGAATAAGAAAAATGATAAAGATGACACAAATTTACACTAAATGCTTAAAACCAGTGCTAAGAAAAAAATTGAAAAGCATCTACAGAAAACAGATACCATTATGTACAAAGGAGTGAAAGTAAAATGTCAAAATTCATTCAAGAACCATGCAAACCAGAACATCAACATTTTCAAGTTCTGAAAGAAAAAAAAACTGATATCCTAGAATTGCATTCCAAATGAAAATATTATTTCAAAATTATATAGTCTTTAATGCAAAAGAATTAAGTTAAGCCCTACCCCACATAAAAATTACCTCAAAATGGACCACAGACATAAATGTAAGAATTCAAAATGGACAACACATATATATGTAAGAACCAAAACTAAATGTAAGAAAGCATAGGTAAATCTTGGGGTAGACAATGACTTTGTATTTAAGACACCAAAGGCCCAAGCACCAAAAGAAAAAATAATAAAGTAATGAACTTCATCAAATTTAAAACTTTTAAAGGCTACCATCGAAGAAAGTGAAAATACAATCATAGAAGAAAACATTTACAATTCATGTAGTTAGAATATATATAACTACCTAGAATATACAAGCAATTCTTATTGTTCAATATGAAAAGACAAATGGCAAGAAATTAGAATAGACATTTCTCCAAAGAAAATATGCAAAACCAAATAAGCAAATGAAAGGATACCCAGCACCATTAGGGAAATGTACAACCTCAGTGAGATACTACTTCACATCTATCAAGATGGTTATAATCAAAAAGATAATAATAAGTTGGCAAGGATGTGGATCAATGGGAGCCCTCACACACTACTGGTAGGAATAGACTACAGACCTAAATGTAGCAGCTAAACCTATACAACTTCTGGAAGAAAATATAAAAAGCTGCTTGGCAGAGGCTTTTAAAACTAACTAGCTCTCTCTGCCTCACGCTCTCTTTTTTCCTCTCCTCAAAAACTTTGTCTCATGCTGGGTGTGGTGGTGCATACCTGTAATACCAGTGGCTCAAAAGGCTGAGGCAGGGGGATTGCAAGTTCAAAGCCAGCCTCAGCAAAAGTGAGGCACTAAGCAACTCAGTGAGACCCTGTCTCTAAATAAAATACTAAATAGGACTGGGGATGTGGCTCAGTGGTGGTATGACCCTGAGTTCCATCCCCAGTACCAAAAACAACAACAACAACAAACTTTGTCTATTGTATGTTCATTGTTATGGAAATGGAAAGGTAAGCTGACAGACTAGGAAAAAGTACTGGCAAAACATATCTCTCTCAAGAGAATGATATCTAGGATATACAAATGATTCTTACAACTTATTAATAAGAAAAATCACCCAATTTGAAAAGATGGGCAGAAGACTTTTTTTCTTCACCAAAGTAGACACAAATATGGTGAATGTGCACATGAAAGGATATCCAACATAAGTTGAAATGTAAAACAAAACTGCAATGTTATTACACATACAGTAGGATGGACAAAATTTAAGACTCATCATAACAAATGTTGACAAAGATGAAGACTATGGTATCTCTCTTAGAACTGCAGACTATAACATGTAGTATAAACAATGGCACAAACTGTTAGAAAACTGTTTGGCAGTTGCTTTACAAATTAAATCAAATCTGTCGAGATATTTACTCCAGAGAAATAAAAGCATACATCCACACTGAGACTTGTGCACAACTATTCATGGTGGTTTTATTTGTAATAGTCAAAAAATCCCCAATGTTGAACTGTGGGAACATGTCTGTCTTACATGCCTCAGAACCCTTATACTCATATTAACCATATAGTAGACATTTGATTAATATTACATGAATGTAGAGATTGATTTTTTTTACTGTTAATAGAGCTTCTCTTTTATTAAATATAACAGACAAAAGAAAATCACGTATAGCACAATGAATTATCACAAAGTAACATATCCAGTGAACCCTAACCCAGGTCAAGAAATTGGACATCAAATGCACTTTCATGAGCCCTTTCTCATTGCTCCCCTAATTATTCCCTCCGCTCCCCCAGAGTTAGGCACTATTTTAACTTCTAATAACAAGGATTAGTTTTGCCTGTTTTGTTACTTTATACAGTGTAATCATACACATGTGTTCTTTGGTATGTGGCTTTTTTAGCTCCATATGTATTTTTATAAGATTTATCCAAGTTGTTGAATGTGAATGTACTTCTTATTTTCATTGCTTAATAATTTTCGACTGTATAAATATAACCTGGTTTACTTAAAAAAAAATCCCCAATGTATATCAATAGGAAAATAGATAATAAATTTTGGAAACATACTTAGCAAGAATAAAGAACTATTGATAATAGCAAAAACAGGGAGATTCTGAATAAATAAACTAGACAAAAAGTAATATGTATTGAAAATTCTTTTTTTTTGTACTCCCTAGTACAAATATCCAGGGGTGCTCTACTGCTGAGCCACATCCCCAGTCCTTTTTATTTTATTTATTCATTTATTATTAATTTTTTTTTGCTATCAGAGATGAAACTCTTGGGAACTAAACCACTGAGCCACATCCCCAGCCCTCTTTTGTATTTTATTTAGAGATAGGTCCCAATGAGTTACTCAGGGCCTCCTTAAGTTGCTAAGGTTGGCTTTGAAATACCAATTCTCCTGTTTCACCATTCTGAGCCACTGGGATTACAGATGTGTGCCACCATGCCCAGTTTAGTTTTTATTTTGAAACAGAGTCTGGCTCAGTTCCCCAAGTTTACCTCAAACTTGCGATCCTCCATCCTCAGCCTCCTGAATATCTGGGATTACAGACTCTGCCACCACCTTCCAGCAGATTCAGTTATATTTAAAGGTAGAAAGTTATAAACCAGGTGAATCCTAGTAAAGGTCTTAGTAAAAAAAATAAAATAATAGCACTATGCTTGGTCACAATATGGTAAGTCAGAAAATGACAAGAAATATCCATTTTCTGTGAGGTTGACCAGAACAGTATCATTTCTCAATGGATTTCAAAGGGTCTCCTTCTTTCTTTCCCCCCTGCCCGCTCACCTTTCCTTCCCTCCTTCCTTCCCTCCCTCCCTCCCTCCCTTCCTTCCTTCCTGAGTTTTGGCGTGTGTGTGTATGTGTGTGTGTGTGTACATCATCTTCTGTGCCAATGTAAGAGATTTAGGCAATGGATCAACCTTTACACCTGTGCCGAAGGACCCCAATCTTGGATCTATCTCCAAGGGTGGAGATGACTCTAGATCCTCATTATAATCTCGAGAATGGGAACTCCTAAATTATAAACAGGTCTTTCTTGGTAACACCAGTTTCCTCCTTGGTAAAAGTTAGTGTAGTGGGAGGGTGGCAAGGGCCCTACCCTGCCACAAAATAAATTCTAAATTGTATTTTGGTACAAATTGTAAACACTAAAGAGTTAAAAGTAAGAGATGAGTCTTGGGATTTGAGCTAGACCTGGATAAGTACATAGGATTCAGATTCTAAAAAGAGAATAAAAGGCAAGTGAATTAAACGGCATAAAAGACTCAGCAGAAAGAAGTATGTTTAAAGGACAGTAAGGACACCTCATTTTGCTAAGAGGAAAGGATTCTATAAAGGATGATATATTTGTGTGCTTAGGTCAGAATAAGAAATTCCTTGAAAATCAAGCATAAGGATTTAGACTTAATAGAATAAAAATGCATAAAATATTAGACTTTAAGTAAAGGGATCATATAACTTAAGTGGAATTTAAACAAGTATCTTGTCCTTAAATCCAGGGAAGATGGAGGTTTAGGCTGGGCATGATGAGTAGGGCTGAGGCACTCCCCACAATTAAAAAGTCATGTTGAAGTGTACTGTACTAATGGAAGTGAGTCATATACAAGGCAAGGTCTTCTGCCAGCACCTACTGTTTGTCTAGCCCTGACAAATATTATTCCACTTTCAACTGTACAAAGAAAGAAACTCAAACATCTGAAATTGCCACTAATATATGGCATGTATATGAGTTCCTGTTTCTGGTTCTGCCTAATTTACCTTGGCATTCTTTTCACGGAGGTCAAATATTTGGTGTGTTGAAATAAATGCAGAACAGACATTGGGGACTTGTGGCCTGCACATCTCAATTTCCACAGTGCACTATTGGGCTTTATCCATTTAGTTTTCAGAAATATAAATTACTTCCTTACCAGAACAACAGCAGAAGTAAGGAATACAGCCAAAAGGATTGTAGTCAGAAGTCTAATTGTGTGACTATAGGCAAATCATTAACTTTTCTGAGTCTCAGATATTTCATCTATACAAATATGGGTCAAAGTTAAAATTTTATAATTCATTTTAAAGAAGAAATAGAGATAATATATGAAAGATTGCCCATTTATGTGGTTTGAATAATTAAACAGCAAAATCCTGGCGGTTACAGCCAATATAGACAATTGACAAAGCAACAAAAGTCTTGGCAATAAATGCTTTCATTACTAAGGAGACATTTTTAGATAGTTCCTACTATGGAAACTGTTCTCTTCTCACTGAAACAAAGTAAGGCTGATAACATCCTCCCAAAGTGTGCTTGGAAGATCACAAGCACCTCTGGGAGGAGACAGAGAGAGTGGAGGAGAAAATATGTTCTTCGGGATAACATATAGTCTACCAGAGCATACACTGAAGCAAAGCAAACCCTCCTGAATCTTCAGCATTTTAACTGATGCATGCAGTATAAAATTAGAAACAGGACCATAAACACTATTATGAAGACTATACTCAGTGGGGGACGCTGAACAAACATATATGGGAAAGTAAGTTCTCTGTGATTAGTATGAAAGCTCAGTCTTACCCAAATCCACATGAAATTTGAAACGGTTTGGAATACATAAGAAGATCAGTGAATGACATCAAACCCAAATGATGAAATAGAGAATCTGAACATGATCTTTCTCTTATTTCTCACTGATCCCTTAGAACCACCAATAGAAATATAATATTAACTCTACATGTAAATTAAATTTTCTAGAAGTCATATTTTAAAAAATAAGACAGATGAGCTTCATTTAATAACACATTTTACATAATTCAATATATTCAAAATGTCATCCTTTTAACTTGTAATCAAAATAAAAATATAACTGTTATTTTACATTCTTCATAATAAGTCTTTGATATCTGACTTATGGCACATCTCAGTTCAAACTGGGCACATTTAAAGACAGTCGCAGCATAAGAAAGTAGGAATTGTAAATTAACACTAGGCCATATCATATACTTGCACTTATTTTAAAGAAAAGCCAAGTTTAATAGTATGTTTTAGGTTTTAAAATATTTTTGGCCAACCTCTCTTGGTACTTACGCAGAAGTGAGAAAAGATGATTGAAGGTATCTCAACATCCCTCCTTTTTTTTCACTCAGAGGTTAAGATTTCTGTTGCAATAGCTAGGGATTGCATTGTCATTTTAGATGAATCTCAAGTCTATAATCAAAAAGTGTAAGTCATCATTAGGTTCCTACATTTGTCATTCTTTTATTATTTTTCATTGTTATCTTAAATATATTTACTTCTTGACAAACATAAAGAAATAAAGAATTATATTTAAATGGATAATAAAAAAAATTTGACTGCATAAAATCCCTTTTCGTTTTAGGTAGACCTACTGGTACAAACAAGTCACCTGGGTGGTCTATTTTTCTTTGGTAACAGGGATTGAACTCAAGGGCTCTAGACCACTGAGTCACATCTCCAGCCCTATTTTTGTATTTTATTTAGAGATAAGGTCTCACTGAATTGTTTAGGGCCTTACTTTTGCTGAAGCTGGCTTTGAACTCATGATCCTCCTGCCTCAGCCTCCAGAGCCACTGGGATTACAGGCATGCAGCACTGCACCCGGCACCTGCTCTGTTCTCTTACTTAACTGCAACTGTGTTTTCCTTGGTAGATTACTTCTTTGCACCAGGGTTTCTTGATAGAACTCTATTGGTACTTTGGTTTGGACTGTTCCTACTAGCTGAAGGTTATATACTATCTATGGGCCTGGCCAAAAAATGTTAGTAGTTTCCTCAGTGATGGTGAAACAACAACAAAATGCCCCCAGGCATTTCTAAACTTCTCTTGATAAGACTAGTATTACTCTCCCAGTTTGAGAGTCACTTGCAGAGTTAGTTAAATTCTGATCAATTAACAAAGCACCTTTAGTTGTAAGTATCCTATATTTTGTAGTTTGCAAGTATTCTGTATTTTGTAATTTCTCTTATCAGCTAAAAAGAAAGGATTATAAAATCAACATTTAAGGCCGGGCTTCATGATGCACACTGTAATCCCAGTGGCTCTGGAGGCTGAGGCAGGAGGATATTGAGTTCAAAGTCACCCTCAGCAATTTAGCAAGGCCTTAAGTAATTTATGGATTTCCTACGTCAAAATAAAAAAAATATATAAAAAAAGGGCTGGTGATGTGGATCAGTGGTTAAGCACCTAGATTCAATCCCCTGTGCCCATCCTCCACAAATCAACATTTTAAAAACCAGAATCACTAAAACATCAAAGAAACTCAAGGTCCTTGTAAACACAACTGACTTTGCTTCAAAGGATTTTTGCTTTTTGTTTTCCACTTCAAGTTAACACTACCTTTAAAAAATAAAATCACATTTTTTAATTTATTTTTTCTGACCTCTAAGAGGGATCTTACATTTTTCTACTTCCCTTTCCAAGACTATTCCCTCTTTTGCACTGTGTAATCTTGAATTTAAATCTGAATTAGTTGCATTGATTTTCCCTTGTGTTAATAGTCAAATTATGATACAATTTGAATTATTGAAATGCATATGGAGGGGTTTCTTTTCTTATTTTTAATGAAAACTCATATCTTTAAAATTAGCACCTAGGGGACTATAGGTGGAGACTTAATATGTAGAGTCATCAGCATGATAATTGTAATTAAATAAACACAAATCAGTTCATGATAACTGATTTCATTACTATTATAATCAGCTTTCTCCTCTATAAAACAGCACAATTAGTCCTAAATTGACATTCACTAATTGTATATTAGAGTTTCAAGGAAAACAATGAAGAGTTAGTGACTATCATAATGATTGAGATGTGTTTTGACATCAGTAATTATTATTATTTTTAAGATGGGGGTCTTGCTATTTTGCCTGATCTCCAACTCCTGGACTCAAGCAATCCTCCTGGCTTGGCCTTCTGAGTAGTTAGGACTACAAGTCACCATACCAGCCCAGTAATTATTGTTTAGTAGATCTCTTTTTGGACACTAAAATCACTACTAATATGATTGTATATGTTTGAAATTGGTTTTATGAGCAACATACAGATTTGATGCAACTCCCATCAAAATACTCACGAATTGGTGTGAATATACTTTGTATACAAAGAGAAATATAAAAAATTGTGCTCTATATATGTAATATAAATTGTAATGCATTCTGTTGTCATATATAAATTTAAAATAATAATAATAATAATAAATGTCATTTTTCCAGACCTAGAAAAAACAGTCCTGAAATCCATTTGGAAGAATAAAATATTCAGAATAGCCAAAACAATTCTAATTCAATAAGCAAGCTGGAGGCATCATCACAATACCTGACTTCAAATTATACTACAAAGCTATTGAAATAACCACTGCATGGCTCTGTCATAAAACCAGATACATAGACCAATGGGAAAGAAGAGAAGACACAGAAAAAAATCCAACACAGTTAACAGTCATCTGATTCTTGACAAAGATGCCAAAAATATATTGGGAGAAAAGACAGGCTTTAAACAAATGGTGCCAGGAAAATTGGTTATCTATATGTAGACAAATAAGACTAGACCCTGTACAAACTTGAAAGAGATCAAAAGCCCAGGAATTAGACCAGAAACTATGCAAATCCTTGGAAGAAAATATAGGTTTGAGACTCCAGCATATAGGTACAGGCAATGACTTTCTTATTAGAACTCCTAAAGCTCAGAAAATAATGACAAAAGTTAATAAACAGAATGGCATCAAATTAAAAAGCTTCTGCACAGCAAAGGAAACAATTAGTAACATGAAGAAAGAACCTACGGAATGGGAGAAAATATATTTGCTAACTACTCTTTTTTTAAAAAAAAGAGAGAGAGACAATTTTTTAATATTTATTTTTTAGTTTTCGGTGGACACAACATCTTTGTTTGTATGTGGTGCTGAGGGTTGAACCTGCACTGCATGCATGCCAGGCGAGCGTGCTACCACTTGAGCCACATGCCCAGCCCTGCTAACTACTCTTTGACACAGGATTAATATCCAGACTATATAAGAAACTTTAAAAAAATTAATACCAAAACCTCAAATAACCTAGCTTAATTGGGCAAATGAATTAAACAGATTCTTCTCAAAAGAAGAAATAAGAATGGACAACAAATCTATGAAAATGTTCAACATCATTAGCAATTAGGGAAATGCAAATCAAAACTACAGTGAGCTTTCATCTCACTCTACTCAGAATAGCAGCCACCAAGAATATGAATAATATGGGGCTGGGGTTGTGGCTCAACAGCAGATTGCTGGGGCTGGGGATGTGGCTCAGGTGGTAGCGCGCCCGTCTGGCATGCGGGCGGCCCAGGTTCGACGATCCTCAGCACCACATACAAACAAAGATGTTGTGTCTGCCGAAAACTAAGAAATAAAAAAAAATGTTAAAATTCTCTCTCTCTCTCTCTCTCTCTCTCTCTCTCTCTCTCTCTCTCTCTCTCTCTCCCCCCCCCCCGCCCTTTAAAAAAAAAAAAAACAGCGGATTGCTTGTCTAGCACGTTGGAGGCCCTGGGTTTGATCCTCAGCACCACATTAAAAATAAATACATAAAAATAAAGGTATTGTGTCCAACTACTTAAAAAAAAAGAATATGAACAATAATAAATGCTAGAGAAAATGTGGAGAAGAAGGGACACTTTTTTCTCTGTTGATAGGATTGTAAATGAATATAACCACTATTGAAATCAGTATGGAGGTTCCTCAAAAGACTAGGCAGGAAACCACCATATAACCCAGCTATACAACTAATCAATGTTTATCCTAAAGAATTAAAGTCATAATACTAGAGTAGTACATGCATACCCATGTTTATAGCAGCACAATTCACAGTTGCCAAACTAGGTGCTTATCAAGGATGAATAAATAAAGAAAATGTGGCATATACACACAATGGAGCTTTATTCAGCCATAAAGATGAATTATGTCATTTGCTGGAAAACGGATGAAACTTGAGAACATTCTGTTACACAAAATAAGCTAAGCTCATAAGATCAAGGGAGCATATGTTTTCTCTCGGATGTGGAAGCAAGAGAGGAAAAAGGAAAAGAAAGTGAAAATCAAAAGGAGATCAGTAGAGTGTAGGAAAGGGACCAGGAGATGGAGGAGTGAAGGGAAAATACTAGGGAATGATATAGGCCAAACTGGAGTGTTATATTGTGCATGTGGAAATATGTAACAACAAATACTGCCATGATTTACAACTATAATGTATCAACAAAAAAATGGAGAAAATAAAAGAAAGCAAACAAAAGAACAGAATTGCTTTCATGTATGCATGTATGTATGTATGTATACAGCCTAACATCTATTGTGAGCATAAACATTAATACTCTGGAACAGTGATGATCCTGACACTGTTTTTTTTTTAATTGTTCTCTTTATTCCTTTTTTTCCCTCCCTCCCTCCCTTCTTTCCTTCCTTCTTTCATTCTTTCCCCTCTCTCTCTCTCTCCCTCCCTCTCTCTCCTCTCTCTTCTCTCCCCTCCCTCCCCCCCTCTCTCTTATTTCCCAGGCTGGCCTAAACTCCTAGGCTCAAGTAATCTTCCTGCCTCAGCTTTCTGAGTAGTTGTGACTGTTGGAGCACACCACGATGTCCAACAATAACACTTACTTTTGTAAACAAAGTTTTATTAGAACACAGAAACTTATTTACCCACAGTCTAGGCTGTTTTGTGCTACACTGGCACTTGAGTGGCAATGAAGACTTGCCTACAAAGTCTAATATATTTATTATCAGTCTCTTTTCAAGAAAAGTTTGTTGATCCCTGATTAGATTATAGATTAAAGTCAGCAGAATAAATACATAAACATTTCTTTTCTTACGACTAAAATTGGCTGTATGAAATGAGATAAATGATCTATTAAATGCCAAGATAAAAGTCTCTTCCCTATAGAAAGTGTGTATTCAGGACTAGAAATCTTGGCACTGTGTCATGTCAAATGTAGGAAAAAACCTGGCAGTTCATTTTGATGAGACTTAAGAAATTACTTTTCCAGGGCATTTTGAGGTTTATCTAAACTTTGTAGATAATACAGGGAAGAACATTTTAATCTGCAAATAGATTATGTTCATTATTAGTTTGTAATCATTTCACAACTATCATATAATATTAAAGCATCATAAGAGACTGCCTATCATAATAGAAACTTTTATGACTCTAGCCATTAACATGTATTTTTCTAGTTATTGTAGACTCATACTTTTAAGCTAGTGCTATTGGTAAAATATATGATTATATAAGTCTGATTGCCTTACTAATTTTGACCAGTTTATTTTTCAGATATCCATTTTGGGGTTTACTCTTTCAATTAATTTTTCGTTCCATGGACAATGAAATTGTTGTTGAGTATATAAGATGTTGCAGTTACTATGTAAGTTGACCTAAGTGTCTACCACTATTGATTGGCAAAGATATAAGTTAGTATTTTTACTTGAAACTGTTATAGATCTAATGTACTTGATTTGTTTTCCTGACACAAAAGAGTATAAAACTAGAAAAACTAAACATTTTCAGGTATTAATTTCAGACATGACTGTAGGCCTGCTGCACAAAACACAATTAGGGAGATGAAGCTCAAGTAAGATGGTTGTCATACTGAGTTAAGGAGAAAATTATCAAAGTGCAAGATTATCATAGTGGTTGGAATTTTGTGGACAAGAATGTCTGAGCTATTTATGGTGGGTGCAATGTAATTATGTGTGTGTTAGAGAGAGAATACTAAAAGCCTGGAGGAAATTCATTTTTTATATGAATGTACCAGATGAGACTCTTTAAGGCTTAGCAGAGTTTGACTACTATAAAGGAGACTGAAGATGATGCTAAATGGCAATGTTGGAAGAAATGGTTTCCAGCAGAGTCAGGTTGCAGCAGCTTCATTAATATATCAGGTACTTAAATAAGAGTTCAGGAATAAACCTTAGCAAAAAGAACCACACACAAAAGAGTAAAGGAAAAATGGTAGACCTAAATTTGAAATCAAAATTGATTCATGCTGAAAATGTATGTGGCAGCCAGAAAGAAAAAAGGAAAAGAAAGGTGTGTGTGTGTGAAAGGAATCTGACGACAATCAAAGGGAGATCAGTAGAATAGAGGAAAGGGATCAGGGGAGAGAGGAAAGCAGGCAAAAGAGAAATACTCGAGAATGATATTGGCTAAGTTTTATCACTATATTGTACATATGTATGAAAACATAACAACAAATCCCACCATTATGTACAAGTATAATGCACCATGAAATATGGAAATAAAGAAAAATACCAAACCTAGTAAGGTGAGGTGGAATATGCTTATAATCCCAGTGACTCAGGTAGATGAAGCAAGAGGATCACGAGCTCAAAGCCAGCCTTAGTAAATCGAGGTGCTAAAGCAGCTCAGCAAGACCTTGTCTCTCAATAAAATACAAAACAGTTCTGGGGATGTGGCTCAGTAATTGAGTACCCTGAGTTCAATTTCTGGTACCAAATAATAATAATAATAATAATAATAATAATAATAATAATAATAATAATACCAAATCTAATATGATCAAAACAATTCACCAGTAATTAGCCTGCATGAGACATAAAACAGAATATCCTTTATAGGAAGACAATATAATCCAGACTTCCTATGATGTATCATCTATAAATGACCAGAATATAATTTAAATTTTTTTTTTTTTTGGTACCAGGGATTGAACCCAGGGGTGCTTAACCATTGAGCCACAACCTCAGCCTTTTTTTTGCATTTTATTTAGATATAGGCTCTCATTGAGTTGCTAAGTGCATCCCTTAGTTGCTGAGGCTAGCTTTGAACTCTTTTTTTTTTTTTAACAATTTCAATTTTTTAATAATGGAAACATTTTGCTATTCCAGAAAAAATTTCAGGGGAGAAAAATCTTCCCTATAAAAATAAACTCATCAAAATTATAAATATTATAACTTTTTTACTTCTGCAATTTAAAATGCTCCCCTGCAATATCACCCCTTCATATAACACCTTTCCTGTACCATAACATTTTGAAGAGAAAACAGTATTACAGCAAAGCTCAGTTTTAATTTAACGTAACATTTGTAAAATGACTTTTTAAAATCTTTGGCCTTCAGAGCCCTTATTCTTATTTTACAACATTAAAAATGCTGCTGTAGTAACCAGTGTTTGGGAGAGAATATCACTCTTCTAGAACCATGAACAGACAGAATTTTAATACAGTAACTTACAAATTGTAACTTGTAGTGCACATGACAGGGAGGTTTGGATAAACACAGAGGAGAATATGCCTATTTCAGACAATCTACTTCAAGTAAAAAAAAAAAAAAAAGAATTCACAGATACCCATCAGCTACTACTTCAGGTTCTAACAGTGTCATGAATCTGAGAAACAAATGCTTCACAAACTATAAATTTACTGGGACGAGTAATTAAAAGACCAGGTGGTTGATAACAGTATATTCAAACCCAATCCACAGTCTGAATAGGAAAACCAGTATTAAAATCATGAAGGCATTCCCTGAACAACAAAGGCCAAATGTTGGGTGACAATGTCACTGAAACCTCATTGACACACTAAAAAGAAGTTACATGCAAAATTAAACAATGTGTGCCATGCATAATTTATTAGCTTTGAACTCTTGATCCTCCTGCCTTAGCCTCCTGAGTCGATGGGATTATAGGCATGTAGAATATCATTAAATTTTGCCAGAATGCAAAGAAGATAGAAAAATGAGAACCACAAGAGAAAATGTCACATATAAAAAAAAGTTCCGTGAACTGACAGGATTAGCAGAAAAAAAAAATTTAAAAAGTTTTTATAACTAATTTCAAGGAATTAAAGAAAAGCTTAATCATAATGAATAAGTAGATATGGGTGTCAACATATAAATGAAAAAATTTTTTTAAAAGAAATAAAAAGTATAGTATTCGAAATGAAAAATTCATGAAACAAATATATCATCAGATTATATAGTGCAAAAACAGCAAAAAGTTAACTTGGAGATAGACCAATAAAAATTATCTGGTCTAAAAATCAGAAAGAAAAAAAATAGAGACTTGGTTACTATCATTACAAAGTGACCTAACATACATATAATTAGATTTCTAGAAGAATAAAGGCATAAGTTGTACAGAAAAAATATTTAAGACAATGATGGCTAAAATTATCTCAAATTAACAAAAAAGATGTTAACAGATTTAGGAAACTCAGTGAATACTAAAGTTAGTTACAAAGCAAATCACATCTAGATGCATCAGAGTCAACTGTAAATAATCAATTAGGAGGAAAAAGGTCTTGAAGGCAATTAGAAAAAAGTGGTGTGTTACGCATAGGTAAAAATGACTAAAATGATAGCTGACTTCTTATCAGAAATGAGAGATTTAAGTTAATGGAAAGGTTTAAGGTGCTAGAAGACAAAAACTGCTAATCCAGGATAAGTACTCTTCAAAACTGAAAGCAGAATAGACATTTTCAAATAAATAAAAAGTAAGAAAATTCAATACCAATAGATCTCTACTATTAACAATGCTAAAAGAACCTCTTCAGGATAAAAGGAGATGATCCATCAGGTAGAAACAGATGCACTGTGTGTTTTAGTTTACTGTGTAATAAACTTAATGGTTTAAAATAAAAATTCTTTGTTATTTCTCCTTATTCTATGATTTGGCTTTACATAACCTGATGGGTCCTTTGCTCTAGGTATTTATTAGTGCTTATGTGGTTTCCTTTAGCAGGGATTGTTTAACCAAAGGTAGAACTGACAAAATAGCTTTCTTTACATGTCTGCTAGCTCAACTGGTTGGGTCAGCTTATCTCCTCAAATGCTTTTAGTCATTCAGTCATTCTAAAATTTTTTATTTGTTGATTAGATTTCTAGAGGATAAAAGTAGAAGGTATATACCTTCCCAAGGTGTTAGGTCTAGGATTGGCATGGCATCACTTTCACCAAAAATATATTTTGTTCATTAAAACAAGACAAAAGACCAGCCCAGACTCAGCAGGTGGGAAATAGATATTACTTCATAATGAGAGAAGCAACATGATACAGGAATGTGGAGAATTTGGGGTAGATATTTTTAAAGACAATGCACCATAAACAGAAATGAAAAGTACTAGAAGTACTAAAATGTAGGTAAATATAAAAGGCAATATGTATACATATTTATTCTTTTAATTTCTTGGAAACATGACTAAGGTAAAAAACATAGAGTATACAGCTGTAATATGTATGACGACAAAGCACAAAGGACTTGGGGAGATGTGAGAAAGTATCACAATTTAAATTATGAAAACTGTGATAAATTAAAGAATGCATTTCATAATTCCTGGAAACATTGCTAAAACAATAATGTAAAGCAATAAAGCTAAATGCTAATGGATAAATTAAATAAAATTTAATTTTTATTTAATGTAATTTTATTTAATTACATTAAATAAAAATATGAATAGAACGAAAACAAGAAATAGATAAAAATACATCATGAAAAGTAAGCCAAGAAGAATGCAGAGGCTATACTAACATCAGATGAATTTAATTCAAGATAAAGAGTTTTATAAGAGATAAGAAAGACATTTCATAATACCATAATGTGTTTTTAAGAACACAGAAACATGACACCATACAACCAAACATTTATATGCCCCAAATATATGAAAGCTGACAAAACTGAAGAGACAAATCTATACTTTGAATTTTTAACACCCTTTTAACAACTGATAGTAACACTATAAAAAAAATCACTAATGATACACAAGAGTCTGAACAAAACTATCAACCACCTTAACCTTATTGACATTGACTGACAATGCCCAACAACTCCAGAATATATATTCTTTTCTAGTCCTCATGGAAACTTGCAAGATAGGTTATATTCTTGGCAAAAAATTTTAAATATTGAATTTCAGTTTGTTTGCTGATCACAGTAGAAATAAATGGGGTATTCTTTAATAAAACTGGTCATTAAATAAAAGCCCTACAAATCATCAATAAACAGTGTTTTAGTTATCTATTGTTATATTTTTAAAAATTCCAAAATTTAGTGGCTTTAAAAAATAACCATTTGCCAGGAGTGGTGGTGCACACCTGTAATTCCAGTGGCTCAGGAGGCTGAGGTAGGAGGATCGAGAGTTCAAAGCCAGCCTCAGTAATGGCGAGGCACTAAGCAACTCAGTGACACCCTGTCTCTAAATAAAATACAAAATAGGGCCAGGGATGTGGCTCAGTGGTCGAGAGCCTCTGAGTTCAATCCCCACTACCAAACAAACAACCATTTTATTTCTCATAATTTTGTAAGTCAAGACTTTAACCAAGGTTCTGCTCCAGTGTCACCTAGGCTCACCCATACAGCACATGCCTGATTTAGACTACAAGGTCTGAGATGTCTTTGTATGTCCGGAACTAAGGTGCTGACTGTTGGCTTTATGTAGTCTCCCTTTCCATGTGGTCTTTCATATGTCAGGGGCTTTCTTCAAAAGGACTCTCCCTCCAGCAAGATAGCCTGGGCTTCTTTACAGTGTGGCACAGGGTACCACAGAGAAGAAAAAATGAGTTTGTGCCTTTAAAGGATACAGTCAGTCCTTCCTCAAGTCTCAATCTTGGGTAGGATCTTGGTCCATGCATTTTGGGGGAATTTATAGTTGGATGACATTTTAATCTACATTACTATGTGAAATGTCTTTGTTTTCATGATTTCATTTTTGCTACATTGTTTCTTTTCCATACAATTAACTACAATATAGGATAATCTATTGATGATAATGTCTCTTCAATTGGTTGTGTGAAGCTTGCTCTATAATAATTTATATAGAAAAAACTTATGGGAATAATATTCTCTAAATGACAATTTCCTGATTTAAAAACATATAATTTGTAGCCAGTACAATAGTGCATGCCTATAATCCTAGCTACTCAGGAGGTTGACAAGTAGGAGAATGGTAAGTTTGAGGAGAGCCTGGGCAACTTGGTGAGACTCTGTCTCAAGAAAAATAAAAACAAAACAAACATTAATGACTGCAGATGTAGCTCAGTGGTAGAGCACTCCTCAGTTCAATCCTCAGTGCTGGGGGTTAAAAAAGGTCATTCATCACCATACTAAGACACTCCGTAGAGAAAAGTAATTGCAAGAACATTGTTCTCCTTCCTTGGGATATGTTTTTTTTTTTTCCTAGATTGGAATCTAGAAAGCCTTTTGTGTGCTTTGTGCTCTCATTATGGTTATGTGGCTTTTTAAATCTTGTTCATGCCATTGGATGTAATATCAGATTTTGGGTTTTTTTTTTTGGTGGTGCTGGGGATTGAACCCAGAGCCTTGTGCGTGTGAGGCAAGTACTCTTCCAACTAAGCTATATCCCCAGCCCCAGTGGATTTTTTTTTTTTTTGAGGGGAATCTCTTCTCAACACATTTTGTGCCAGATTGTACTTGAGAAAGGGAAGTGATATGTACAGCATGGAACAATATTTGTTTCTGATTTTCCCACTTTTTAAAATCTTTTTAAAAAAATTATTTTTAATTCTAATTTGTTATATATGACAGCAGAATGCACTATAATTCATATTACACATATGGTACACAATTTTTCATATCTCTGGTTGTATACAGAGTCACATCAGTTGTGTCTTTTTTGAAGAGAGAGAGGGGGGGGGAGAGGGACAGGGAGAGGAAGGGAGGGAGGGAGGGAGGGAGGGAGGGAGGGAGGGGAGAGAGAGATTTTTAAATATTTATTTTTTAGTTCTCGGCGGACACAACATCTTTTTTTGTATGTGGTGTTGAGCATCGAACCCGGGCTGCATGCATGCCAGACAAGCGCGCTACTGCTTGAGCCACATCCCCAGCCCCTAGTTGTGTCTTTATATGTGTACTTAGGGTAATGATGGTAATCTCATTCCACTGTCTTTTCTATCTACTATTTAGATGTATTTGAGAACTTTAAGAAAAATCAGAAATACTCTTTCCTATTTTCATGAAATCATGAATTTTTAGCCATATAAAATCTGTCCTGATGGGTTTTGGTTATATTTTTATACCTCATGAAAAGAGAAGAAATGTTTGCCAGGACAAGCCTCTAAACTGGAAGCTAATAGCCATGTTATCTTGTGTGCTTTCTTCCTCCACATCATCACTTAGGTTTGAGTAAGGCCAAGAACTAATGACACAAAGAACAGAAGGAACTTTTCTTGTGATTACTGTATATTGTTTAAAGACAGCAAAGAATCAACTATTTGTAGCATTTTGAAAAATCCACATATAAATTTTTACTAGACTTTAAAATTTCTTCTTTGATACTCTGGTTCTACTCAAATGGTCCACTCTCAGAGGGGAAATTCAGAGAATCCTGGGAGAGTCATTATTTGTGAAGTCATAGTTATGAACAAAATCCTTTCTTGCAAAGACTTTCAAGCTGCCTCCCTTTAGCTTTCACTCATTAGTGCTGGTTGATACCTGATGCTATTTAAAAAAAAATCTGATCCTTATCTCACACATCCCTCTCACAAATATTGTAGAAGTACATTGTGATCCCACGAATCTTTGTCCATGGCCATCTTTCCCAGAATTCCCCAACTGTCTCTCATTTCACAGGGTTTAATCAACCTCCTTCCATCCTATTTCATATAAAGTAATCAACAGTCCTTATAAAAGCTGACAGCACTTGGGTCCCCAGAACAATCCTTGTTGAGAAGGAAAAAGAGAAATTCATGACCAAATAGTAGAGAAGGCAGCCGAGTCACTTAAAAGCTAAAATTGTAATAAAAGAGAAAAGAATGATCAAGGAACCAATTAAAAGACTATTCATGTATTTTTCTCCTAAGAACCATCAGCCATGCTTCTGTTTGCACAGGACGTTGGAAAGCGAAGCAAAATCCAAAGGACCACCAGGAAAAGTAACATCTTACTCCCCTAGTCCAGCTGCTGACCCCTCTCCACAATCTCTATTTGCAATGGAAATCTTACACCTTCTGGATGAGACAGAATGATGTAAATCGCTGGCCAAACAAATGAAAAGGCAGCAGCCTATTGTTAGTTCCTGGTTCACTTCCATTAACCAGTACCGGCTCAAGGGGCAGGCAACTCCATTTCCACCTTCAAAGGAGGAGTTGGGCGGGGCTAGGTTTTGCACATGCTCCCAAGGCAGGTTTCTGGGCATGCTCACCTTACCATATAACTGTGCTGTTTAAAAAACTTGGCATTAAAGATAAAGCAACCTTACTTTATACTTAATTGTGAATGGGCTGCTCTAACTACTCCTCTTTCATATTCATTTGTTATTTTTAACCATGCTTTATGTCTTCACTCTGTTTCGAAGAGGCAGCTGGAGCCCACAGGTCTAGACCCTCATCTGGGTCCTGCCAGAGGAACCATCTACCACAAAGAGAATCAAGACAGTCATCGAAGACAACATTCCAAATTTTTATCCAAGTAGAGAATCCAACAGTTAAACTGTCTGCAAAAATGTAATTTTTTTTTTGTAGGTAGACTGAGATATATAATTATCTTTCTGAAAACACTGCAATTTTATTTTGTTCTAGTAAGTAAAGTCAATCTAGATGAGTACAGAAAAGGGTGGAAATTTGGTACTAAGGTAATCAAATACAACTTAAAAATATGACCACACACATCTATTTTTTCTCTCACCCAAAACAGCTAAAGGACAATACACAGATTTCTAAAAAGATATATGAGGCAATGGTAGATGAAACAGTGCACGAATTCTTTGGAAGATAAAAAGTGGATAAGAAGAGGACAACAGATTCAAAAGAGCTGTGGAACCAAAACATTGGTATCTAGCTGGGGCTGACTGCAGGAACTGAAACCCTTTCAGTTCTCCAAAAACTCAGATGCACAAGCACAGGCACCACAGTATGGAGGAACTGAGAGGATCCGCACACCAAACACCAAGAGCATCATGTGCCCTCAGCTCCCTGTCTTTCCAATTTAAACCACCAATTTCACTGTAATGGTATAGGACTCGTCTTAGGATACAATGAGTTGTCCAGTGAAATCTTCAAATCTGACTCCCTCAGTGCAAAAGCTGGCTTGCCAACCAGTGCTGTTGGCATGAGGCCCAAAGGCCACCCACCTGTTCACAACAGAGCTGCCTGTCAGCTTTGGGGAATTTCACCAGCACGATGATCAGAGGACACCAGATGTTTCAGATAAACTGCTAACAAGAACGAGAGACTCCAAAACAAAACTTTTAAAAAGAGGAGGAAGAAGGAAAAGCAAATAGAGGAAAAAGAGATAATACAGTGGGCAGGGTAACACTTTCTGAAAAGATATAATAAATATCCTCCCTGAGATATATTTTAAAAAGCTATAATAAATGTCCTCGGGGAGGATATTATATCCTTGAAATGGGAATAGGATACGATTAAAACAACAAGCTGAGAACAAGAAAAAGTTCTTGAAGAATATAAATTCCTTTTAAGAAGGGAATGTGTAGATCTTTCCATCTTCTAAGATCTTCTTTGATTTCTCTCTTTAGGGTTCTGTAGTTTTCATTGTATAGATCTTTGACTTCTTTCATTGATTCTCAAGTATCATTTTTTTTTGAGGTTATTGTGAATGGAGTAGTTTTCCTCATTTCCTTCTCAGAGGCTTTGTCACTGATATACAGAAATACCTTTGATTTATGGGTATTGATTTATATCCTGCTCCTTTGCTGAATTCATTTACTATTTCTGGAAAGATCGACCTTGTTCTTGGATAGGCAGAATTAATATTATCAAAATGACCATACCACCAAAAGCGCTATATAGATTTAATGCAATTCCAATCAAAATCTCAATGGCATTCCTCATAGAAATAGAAAAAGCAATCATGAAATTCATCTGGAAAAATAAGAGATCCAGAATAGCTAAAGCAATCCTTAGCAAGAAGAGTGAAGCAGGGGGCATCACTATATCAGACCTTAAACTATACTACAGAGCAACAGTAACAAAAACAGCATGGTATTGACACCAAAACAGACTAATAGACCAATGGTACACAACAGAGGATACAGAGACTAACCCACAAAACTACAATTATCTTATATTAGACAAAGGTACCAAAAACATGCACTAGAGAAAAGATAGCATCTTCAACAAATGGTGCTGGGAGAACTGGAAATCCATATGCAACAAAATGAAATTAAACCCCTATCTCTCACCATGCACAAAACTCAACTCAAAATGGATCAAGGACCTGGGAATAAAACCAGAGACTCTGCGTTTAATAGAAGAAAAAGTAGACCCTAATCTCCATCATGTGAGATTAGGCTCCAACTTCCTTAATAAGACTCTTTTGGTGCCAGAATTAAAATCAAGAATCAATAAATGGGATGGACTCAAACTAAAAAGTTTCTTTCTTCTCAGCAAAAGAAACAATCTGTGAGGTGAATAGAAAGCCTACATCTTGGGAGCAAATCTTTACCCCTCACACATCAGATATAGCACTAATCTCTAGGGTATATAAAAAACCTCAAAAGCTAAACACCAAAAAAAAAAAAATAACCCAGTCAATAAATGGGCCAAGGACCTGAACAGACACTTCTCAGAAGATAATATACAATCAGTCAACAAATACATCAAAAAATGTTCATCATTACTAGCTATTAGAGAAATGCAAATCAAAACCACTCTAAGATTTCATCTCACTCATCAGAATGGCAGCTATTATGGATACAAACCACAATAAGTGTTGGCTAGAATGTGGGAGAAAAAGGCACTCATACAAAGCTAATAGGACTGGAAATTG
Organism: Ictidomys tridecemlineatus; assembly: GCF_052094955.1. NCBI lineage: Eukaryota > Metazoa > Chordata > Mammalia > Rodentia > Sciuridae > Ictidomys > Ictidomys tridecemlineatus. The sequence continues at coordinate 389,755 of NW_027526172.1, forward strand.
GTGCAGCCAATATGGAAAGCAGTATGGAGATTACTTGGAAAATTGAGAATGGAACCACCGTCTGACCCAGCTGTCCATCTCCTCAATCTATATCCAAAGGACTTAAAAACAGTATACTACAGGACACAGATGCATCAATGTTTACAGCAGCACAATTCACAATAGCTAAACTGTGGGACCAACCTAGATGCCCTTCGATAGATGAATGGATTAAAAACTGTGGGGTGTGTGTGTCTATGTGTGTGTGTGTATGTATACACACACATACACACACACACATACAATGGAATATTACTCAGCAATAGAAGAAAATAAAATCATGGCATTTGCAGGTAAATGGATGGAGTTAGAAAAGATAATGCTAAGTTAGCCAATCCCAAAAAACCAAATGCTGAATGTTTTATTTGATATAAGGAGGCTGATTCATAGTGGGATAGAGAGTGGGAGATGGGAGGAACAACAAGCTCTAGATAGGGCAGAGGGGTTGGAGGGGAAGGGAGGAGGCATGAGGTTATTAATGATGGTGGAATGTGATAATTATTATCCAAAGTACAGGTTTGAATACAGGAACTGGGTGTGAATATACTGTGTATACAATCAGAGATATGAAAAATTGTGCTCTATATGTATACGAATTATAATGCTTTCTGCTGTCATATATGAATAAAAATTTTTAAAAAAGGTCAGTAAAACCCTCTCACACCAGCCCAGATTGACTCCCTCTTGCTGATACAGGAGAACAGTCATTTTAAAAATAATCATGAGGAAAAAAAAAAAAAACCCTTTCAAGTCTGAAATTCAAATATTTCACAACAGAAAATGGACAAAAAGATAAATATTGGGGCTAGGGTTGTAGTTCAGTGGCAGAGTGCTTCCTCAGCATGTGTGAGGCACTGGGCTCGATCCTTAGCCACCACATTAAAAAAAAATAAAATAAGGGCATGCTGTCTATCTACAACTATATATATATATATATACAACTATATATATATATATATATATATATATATATATATATATATATAGAGAGAGAGAGAGAGAGAGAGAGAGAGAGAGAGAGAGAAGGGGGGGCTACCAAATTTGAGAAAAAAGAAAAAGGAAGACAAAATGATCTCCTACACCTCATGGGTCTTTTTTTTTAATATGTATTTTTTTAGTTGAAGTTGGACACAATGCCTTTATTTTTACTTTTGTTTTTATGTGGTGCTGAGGATTGAACCCAGGCCCTTGCACGTGCAAGGTGAGTGCTCTACCGCTGAGCCACCACCCCAGCCCCCCACCTCATGGGTCTTAAACGACCTAAAGCACATGACATAGTCAGTACTGTTTATGAACACAATAAATGTCCATAAATATCAGTTGCAATTTAAAAAACATTCTACTATTGAGAAGAGGAATCACTGTGCAAAGCACCACCATAAAGATAGGAGGTTTACCAAATAAACTCCAGAGAAGATTTCTGCGTCAAGGGAGAAAAGGTTCAAATTTAATCCTTGAGACTGACAGGACCATAAACATTAATATCATCACTTGGATTCAAAGTCCAGCTTCAAGGGAACAAGGATTACTCTGGTAGTTCTTGGACCAGGAATCCTTAAGAATGTCATCAGATGACTACAGGGCTGGGTAGGAAAGAAAGGTCCCAGAGCAGGACACAGGACTTCTCGTGGGGACGCATCTCACTCACACCCTACCTTGAGGTGATGAAGTCACTGGCTCACCTAACCCCAACTCACTTCCTTCCTCCTGTTCTCTGATCCCTCCTCCAGCTGCAGGCAGGGCATCAGAGGCCCACTGGCTATTCTCTGTCTCTCCCAGGATGGACTCCAGGTCTACCTCCTCCAGGGTGCTCCCCTCAGAGGACAGCAGTTTATCCAAGCCAAATTTCAGTATGTCACTCAACTTGAATGAAGAAAACGAGAGATCCAGTTAGTTCTCATGAAAACACAGATGAGGATGTGTGACTTGCTAAGTGTCTAAATGATACCAGGTAATTCTTTCCCTGATGGACTTTCTTCCATCACAAATGACACCTGCCAGGCTGTTTTGAAGTTGGATGAGGAATAAGCAGAGAGGTGATAAATGATGATCAGAGATGTTGACTTTGACAATTATTTACAATACCAAAAAAAATTTGGGCCTCCAATTTTTTTGAGGAGTGGGGGCAGATAAAATGATTCCAGCATCTTCTATAGCACTTCTCACCAGCATTTTTTACAGGCACTTCCAGCAGTCCTGAGAGAACTCAGAGAACCTGTTGGCTACCTTCTTACCTCTCCCACTGCCAAACTCTTATAAAGAGAAGGTGCCACTGAATACCTCATCTCACCATGAGCTGCCACCTGTCCTTGCCAAGCCGCTTTGCTACTACAGTGGTTTATGGGACCCACTTTGGCAAAACCATAACCACCCTGATCACCAGACCCAAAAGCCCTTTCTCAATTTCAATCTCCCTGGATAGTCCTGCGGCACTCCCCATCCTGCCCTCTTGCTCCCCCTAGGGGATATACTCAGCCTACTTCCTATGGCTACAGGAACCAGAATCTTAGATAGTGTTACCTGGCTTTCATTTGCTACTTGCAACTCTCCACCTCCCTAAGTACTATCTCTTAGGAATTCTGAACCAATTGGGATCCACATCATGGGACTTCATTTTCATTTTGCCCTTTTAGATTTGGTTAATTATCTCTAGATTGCCTATTCTGTAACTTGGAAACTTTAGCTTGAAAATACCTGAGATGAAAACTATGACAAAAACTAAGCAAAACCATACCTGTTATATTTATATTTAACTTTGGTGTACATATATATAACCAAGCCAAATGGCTTTGGCATTTAGTACCCAAAACAGAAGAAAGCCAAGTATTTATGATGAGGCTCAGTCCATACTGGGACCCTTCCCTCTTCCACTCCTTGGACTATGTCTCCTGGCTTCCCTCACTACTGCTCACTCACAACATGTCTTTAAGGAACTACCCATTTTTTAAATGAAAACCACTTTATTATAGTAACTAAGAGCATGTAGTTGGAAGTTAAAGAGTGCTCGGATTAGAGTCATGAATCTGATGTTTGGAAAATTTCTTAAGATGGAGGTAAAGACAACGTCTATCTCATTTTTTTGTTATTCTTCTTCTGAAACAACTGGAAAAAGTGCATGTCACACAATGCTTAGCACACAGTACGAATTCAATAAGTGTTCACCGCATCTGTATCTGTTCTCTGTTTCTGTTGTGTTCTCCTTCTAAGACAAGGAACCTGCTTTCCTTTATCAGGACTTCACTGCTCTATACTGCTTAGATTTATCAAACCAGAACCACGTCTTTTACTATTAGATTCTTTTAATAACTTAAAAAATGTCCTGCTGTATTTTGAGACAAGGCAGTGAGTTATCACCCTTGTTCCTGGCAACCATAAATAACTCACAGTCTGGTGGGGAGGAAAGAATCAAGACAGAACCAGAGTGTGATTTCTTGCCATGGCTTGGGCAGGAAGTCCCACCGAGGTCCTCTCCACCAGCCCATAGTTTGTACTGGCCCCAGGATCTGGTCCCATGGCAGAGTTTTTGCCTGTGCATTTCACAATGATGTGCTAGCAGCCAATGCCACAGGGAAACCCCTGACTGAATGCCTGGAGCTCCCTCCACTGGGGAAGCATCTCCTCTAACTCCTGACACCTGTGCCTTCACAACAGCCCATGATGAGCTCCTCTCCCAAGGTCCTGTGAAGAAGTATATTTAGACACCTACAGTGTACACGCACCTCTCTCTCAAGCTTTCACCTTCCATTTGAAATTGCCTCTTCAATAGTGTGAAAATAAAATGCACAGCCTGCCCGGCCACCATGACAGATGAGCATGCAGAAGACTCAAAACACAAAAGGCCAAAGACTCCAGTTACTCTCTAAGATAAACTAAAGTCAAGCAAACAAACAAAACCTAGGGTTCTTCTTTCGAGTTCTAGTACCCCCAAATCTGTGACCCTTTCCTGCAGGTGAGTGACTCCCTAACAAAAACAGCACCTTCCCTGTCTGTAATGCTGATGAGTAAAGATACAGATGTGAGAAAACTGCCATTTTTAAACTCATGCTTGGGCTAGTTGTAAATTTGATGATTCTGCTTGTAATACTGTGTAATTTTTTCCCTTTCATATACCTCTTGAATTTTTTGTTTGATAAGCTGATCCTTTTAAAGCCTGGTTTTTCTTGCAAATTTTTCTAATTCCTTTCTTTTCTGAGTCTCCCTCTAACAATAATGTATATTGATTTTTACTACAAATTCTGTTGACTAAAGCCTACATTATCTTCATCTTTCTAATTTCTATTGCTGTCTTCCTACTTTCTACTCTCATCTTTCAGGCTTAAAGGCTTAAAGCCATCTTGGAACTTGCTCTCTCACACTGCCTGCCTCAAAACAATAGCCAACTCCTGTCATTTTTCTGCAGTTTCCTACAGCAGACTTTCCCACAGCTACTACCTTTTCTCAGACATTTATTACTCTCTTCATGCTTGAATCATACTAGATAATAGGGGTTGATCTCTCTGCATCTAATCCCTCAGAAGGACTTGGGGTATATTATAATATAGGTTCAATTTTATCTCAAAGGCTTCTGCTAAGGAATAACTCTAAACCTCCTACCAAAAGAGAGCTCTCTAGGATATTCTAAGCCAGCAATTGACTCCCATCTAATTTTTCCTTCTTCAACAAATTAACTCTAGTGCTTTCATCCCTATATCCTATAGCATAATTTTGAATTCCTAATCTTGTTCACTCATCTCTGAGTATGGAATGAGTACTGTAAGTCACTACTCAAAGCGTCTGGGATTAAGGAGGAGCTATGGAACTAATCATCACTGATTAAAAAAAAAGGAAGAAAAAAAAAGAACTTAAACAAATTCTCTCTGAGGTAACTCGTGGCACACTCATCTTTAGAAGCCATAAAGAGATTAGATCCTTGATGTTCAGTTACATGCTCAAAGTCATGCATCCAGTAAGGGATAAGATGTGAATTTCAATCCAAGTTAGATGGTTAAAAGCTCATTCTCTTTATTCTATTTTCTCTGCCTTTAAATGCCACCCTCATTTTTAGCTTGTATGGCACCTTGCATGTAGTTAGGTACTGAGAGGGTAAGAATTAGGCCAATGAAAAAAATGTGTAATTTGCAACAATGGGTGGTTAATGCTGGTCCTTTTTATTTGCATTCTCATCCAAAGATAGTACTGGTTATAAATCATGAGACTCTAAAAGGAACACATTTTACCTGGAGGTCAGGATCAGCCAAAGGTTTCTGGGCTCCCAGAGTAAAATGGTCTCTCTATGATCATGTTGGTGAGCTGCAGTTTGGAGGCTGCTTTCCTATAAACTATTTCTTAAACAGTGTCTCGGCCAATCAGCCAGATCACTTTCACAGCCCTGTACAGGAGTCAAATGAGAGCAGTGTTAGAAGTCTGCAAAGCTGGGGAAAAAAGCATGCCAGGAAAATACACCCAAAAGGAAGCAAAACCAAATGCCACATTCAGGAAACAATGAAAAGGACACTGCTCATTGGGACCTGAGCATTTGTTAGAGAAATCTGGCCTCAACTTCTTCCTGAACTTTTCCCCAAAAGAGAAAGAGGAAGGAAGATGAAGTGACCACTATTGGGCCTTCATCTGTAGCCAGGATAACCCCTGGCAGGCATGTTACCTCAAGTCAAAGGGTAGCTGAACACAACTTTGTTTCCTCTTTGTGATACTGGGAACCCAATCCAGGAGAGCTTTACCATGAAGTTATAATCCTAGCCTTAAAAAAAAAAAAGTTTTGAGACAGGGTTTAGGTAAGTTGCAAGGTTGGCTTTAAACTTGATCTTCCTGCTTGAGTCTCCCATGCTGATAATGATTACAGGCATGTGCACCCACTGGCTTTAACTTCATTTTTAAACTGAATTAGGATCTAACGTGAGAAACATGAACTAAATAAATTCTAAGTTTCTTCTAATCATTTTGGAATTTAACTCTTCTTTTCAACAAAGTGAGTCTGAACTGATCATGGGACCACTGATCCCCCAACATTGCTCTACAAGCCAGCAGCACAACGGGGTTCAAACCCAGTGGACTCTAACTCCAACGTGGCACTGTTGTCAGCACTACATGGTCCACCTTCCTCCCCAATCCACAGCTGCAAGCCACCAGAGCAGAAAGGTGCCAATGACTAACTCACTCACTTGTTCTGGCCAATTCAGTGAGCTCTGGCAGCTGCCCGCAAGTCATTTTGAGGATTAAAATCACTGTCAGAAAAAATAACAGTATCTGCTGCTTTTAAGTTCATGCCAACTCCACCTGAAAACCATACAAAAAAGGAGCATGATCAGCAACACACAAATAAGGAACTAGAAAACACACAAGGCAGGACTAGGTCCTACTGAAAATCTGAAATCAGTCCAACTGACTGGTTTCATCCTTCAAACTGAAATTTCTGCCCCAAACTTCAGGTTTTGACCACCCTACAGTGGTCAAAAGTGCTACCTCACCTTTCATTGCGTGAACTGGGAAAATTTAATTATCAAATATAACAGAATGAGAGGTAAGCAGAAGAAAAGGATGCTTAAGTTAATTGCACGAAGACATTTAATATTTGTTTGAAAACCTTGATTGGATTTTGCTTCAAACAGTCTGTGAATAAGGACACAAGTTCTTTCAGAAAACAGCTCCAAAAATAAGAGGTCTGGGGGCTGCAGTTGTAGCTCATACAATATGATAGGTCCTAGCTTAAGTAAGTTCTCTCGACTTTGTGATCTTTCATCCAATTTTAAAAAAATTACAGAAATGTCTTAGATGCCAAGGGCAAGGGTGGGAAAAAACAGAAGGTGTTAGACTCTACGGGGGAAAGGGGTAGATTCTCAACTTTCTTCAAAGGAATTCTCAAGAAATTTTATTCTAAGAAGAAACTAGGAAGAAAGGAGAAAAAGGCACAGGTGGAAAACAGTTTGATTTTTTTTCCTGAAAGGGTAGGTGTATCAGGAAGCCTATGGGCACACAGTTTCAGGGAAGGGAAGAACCAGTCTCACATCATACCATGGGAAGACGCTGAGAGCTAAGGTTCTAGAAGGAAACTAGAGAGTTCCCACTGATCTTTGACTAGGTTCTGAACACACACCCATTTTCTCCTTATTTTTCCATTAAAATGGTGAAATGTTTCATTTGTAAATGGCAAACACAGTAAAATGTTTGCTTTGGCATATGAGGGAAGAAAACTTCATTTGACAAAGAAAAGAAAATACTTTGAAAATGCTTTGAGATTTAATTAGCAAGTGACCTCACTCAGCACAGCACAGTCATTTGTCAGAAGCTTCCCTGGCTGTCCTTCCCCACCCCATCGCCACCCCTCCAATGCACACACTCTGTGTTATAGTGTGTTTTATGTTACCGAAAGGGCTCTTATATATAAATGTTTCCTTTCAAATACAAATAACTCTGACATGGTTACAGATGTTTAGTTTCCAATTAGCAGTAACCCTACACTCAAGAATGCCCCTCCTTTTGCTCCTGACCTTTAGCAAATGATGATTTCCCAAAGGAATCTGGCATCCATACAGGAGAAAGAATGGAAAGTGGGAAAAGTGCCAGAACTTTCTGCTTTCAGATACCCTATACTAGGGTACTCTCTAAACCCCATAACCAGGTTAAAAAGAAAAACAGAACTGCTCAAAAGGTAATGTAATTGCCAAAGAAGAAGCCATTTTTTAAAGTAATATTTAATTAAATGACATTAATTATAAAGCAATGATTAAATGTAATTTCAAATTTCCTTCTAGTACAAATTGTTTAAATGAAAGGTTAGATGATAGTTGGATTTACATATATATATACATACTAAGCAAAAACACATTTCCAGGTTACCATTTTGCAAGCTATTGAGAGGAGGGAGCTGGAGTAGTGAGAAAATTTAGAACCTAGTGACTACCAGGATAAAAAATTGGAACATCTGGGTTTTCACTCTGCTTTGGACACTGAGTTTTTTGAGTTGGCAAGTCCCAGTAACCTCTGAGTCTCAGTCCAGTTGAGAGGCGTGCAGTAATCTACATCCAGCCCTTTGATGTGCTCTCCGGGAAGCGCTCCAAGAAGGTGCTTTGGAAACACAAAGTTGTTTCGATGCACTGTGCCCATGGCTTGCCAAGTGCTCACACTGTTGAACTGCTGGCCTCTAGGTAGCCCCAAAGAGAGATTTAAAATCATGGGGTAATTCTACACTGTTTTAAAAAGATATGATAATAAACTGATGACATGAAGACAAACAGGTTCTTTCTTTGTCCTCTATTAACAATGATGAGGAAGAGTTTCCAGCCTCTGTTTGTGCTGCACTGCTGGGGGTTGAACTCAGGACCTCACACCTGCCAGGCAAGTACCACTGAGCTATATCCCCTGCCCATCTACAGCCTTTCTGAAAAAAAGAATACCCTCCATCTCCCAGACTCCACTTCTTCTGTAAAGTAAAGCAAACAAATTGAGGTCTTGAAGGTCTTATAAACTTTTATCATTGTCTGAAAATCATTTCCTCAATAGCCCTGTGTGTACTCTAAGACTGTTCTGGGCATCTACAAAGCCTAAAAGACATGCAGATACTAATGCCTTTCAACTTCTAGTCTCTCACTCCAATAAATTCATTCCATGTTCACTTTATGTATTTATTTAAGATGTGGTTTTGCTATGTTGCCCAGTTTGGCCTTGACCTTTTGGGCTCAAGTGATCCTCTTGCCTCTAGCCGGGAACACAGGCCTGTGCAACCACACCTGGCCCAATGTTCATTTTAATCACATATTTGTTATCCTGGCATTGTGTGACAAGAAAAATGATGTATTTTTAATTACAATACTTGTATTCTGTAATTGTATAGTTCTTGGCAGTTTATGAGATGCCTGTATACCTGTAATCTCTTTACTATGCAACATTCCTGTAGGACAAGAGGGAATTAACAGGTGAAAAATAAGATAAAACTCAGGAAGGTTAGGTAGACCCCCTGTCAGGATGTGTAAGCAGCAGTGACCAGGACAGAATTGTGATCCATGGCTCCAAGGGAGAGTTCCTTGGCTACCCTAAGCTGTTGTTCACAACAGGAAGTTAAGGAAGCATAAAAGTATCTACCAGATATAAAAACACACGCTCATGCCAGGGGCAGTGGCACTCATCTATAATCCCAGCAGCTTGGGAGGCTGAGGCAGGAGGATCCAAGTTCAAAGCCAGCCTCATCAACAGCAAGGGACTAAGCAACTCAGTGAGACCCTGTCTCTAAATAAAATACAAAATAGGGCTGGGGATGTGACTCAGTGGTCGAGTGCCCCTGAGTTCAATCCACCTTCCCAAACACATACACACACATTCATTTACAAGAATATGGAAAATCTCCAAATAAGTTCAGTTTTTTATAAACATTTTCAGGATTATGAAAACACACTGGAGCCTAATATAAACTATGGACTTCCTCAAAAGAGAGACTTATGAACATGTATATGTACACACACACACACACACACACACACACACACACACACACACACACACTTTCCCATATAGTTTATCCAGGTCAAGAATCCCCAGATTCTTTGGCACACACTGGATGGCCACACAGTGTGGCAGTCAGGTGTGTGCTCTATTTCATGTGATATAAAAATGGAATTAGGACACTGCTCACGGGGAACCACTAGCTCAGGGAATACATGCTGGTCACAAATCTGTGGTACCCACAGAGACACACATGCTATGGAGAAGGATAACAAAGGGAAGTGGGAGAGAGAGTTGGAATGGCTTTCTGGAGGAGAGAGTACCAAGGTATATATCATCCTTCCAACCTTTGTACCTAACACTTCAGATACCAGGCAAGTTTAGAATGCAGTATTCTGAGCACAGGAGAACTATTCTGCCGAGACCATTCTAATTTCCCCTTTCACAGGGCGCAGCGGAGTACTTATAAGGTGTTTCCCCTTGTACATTCACCCTTTGAATTGTTCCTTTCCTAAAGAATTCAAAGGTTAAGTGGCTGCAGAGCACCAAAAGTGTTTCTGCCCACCCAACCTATAGGGAGATCCGCTAAGTACCCACAGCAACCTCAGTCTTTGAAAGTCTTAGTTGGTTTCAGGCTCTAGCCAATATCCTCTTCGACTCTTCCTCACTAACATAATTATTAATGCTCCCCTGGTTCCTCCTTAATCCAAGACCCTACCTCCAGTGCTGAGCTTTGATTTTTAGGCTATACTCTCTATATAGTAGAGGTCCCCAAAGTTCAGATGATGATGGACAGGAGCCCCGACTTAATCAAAGTTAGCACTTTGGGAGCTGAGCTGAGTTCAAATAAGCTGTGTCTGACTATCCTCACGATACCTACTGAGGGAATTCAAGAATGCCTGACCATTAATATTTCTCATATGGTATGGCTGCCTGGTTTTGGAAAATGGTCACCCACTGGCAACCCACAATTGGGATTACCCTTTTGCTGAAGGTAGGGTAAGACTAAGCAGCCTCCTGGTCATACTGCTCATTTTGGTTTTTGTTTGTTTTTTAAAAAAACTTTCTTCCTATATTTATTTTGTCAAGCCAACTACCATTTAATCTGTAATTCCCTGAACACTTGCAATGAATGTCCTTTCACCCTTGCATCCTTGGGAAACATCTCATCTGAACTCTGCTAAGGAATGACCTCAGAGTCAATCACTGTGCAGGTACTGCACTTGAACAGTTGGCTTTCAGAGCAGGGGAGGACTCATCTACCTTTCCCACAGTATCCCTCGGGCCATCATGTCTACTAGAATGAAATGATCTTGAGAGCAGAAACAGGATCTTCATAGAGCACACAGGACAGGAGTCAAGAACATGTTCTGGAATCCAGCAGACCTAAGTTTAAATCCAAGTCCTACCACTTACTACTGTGTGACCCTGTACAAGCGAGTAAACTTTCTAAATTCTTCATATACCACATAGGGCCTTGTAAAAATTAAATGAGATAAAGCATGTAAAACACAATGCCTATCAGACAGTGATCAAAAAGTGGTAGCTATTATCAAATCTAGTAAGTGGAATAATGTGAAAACTTAAAACCTCCATTAACATATATACACTCTCTCTATTTTTCTCCAGTGTTCTGTCTCAACAACTGTCCAGGAAACAGCCCTGCCTGTACCAAAGAGGCTCTTCATGCTTACTACACCTACCCTTCTCCCTCCTCACCAAATGAGCTGCAACAAGGGGCAGGAAGCTGGGGTTTCTTTGGCACCTACTGACTATTCTCTGGGTTCAGAGTCCAAATCTATTTTCTGTTGATTCTGGTGATATTCCACCAGACTTCTTTTTCATGTGGTTTAAATCTTGCACTGAGGAAAGCATGTGCTTTTAAAAGCATGTGTATATACATATACATGTATAAAAAAGATAAATACTAAACAAAATAAGTTTGTATCTAGTGAATGTGAAAAGGCAGTCATTCTCTGTGTTTTGGTACTATTAACCATGTTGCAATTCCAGGCATCCCTAAAACCATTCTCTGCATTCTTGGAGAATACAGCAATGGTCAAGGTTGCCAGATTCTCTACTTGTCCTTCCTAGACCCATTTTCAAGTCATCAAAAGATCTACCACCACCTGAACTAATTGCTCCTTTCCTGTAACTCAAAAAAGTTGCATTTACTGTAATTGTGCACTCTGCACAGCTCATGAATTTCTTTATTTAAATATATTTCTTAGAAAAGCAGTGGATTCAGAATTTTTCAAGTTTGATTTTCTAAAGTCCTTCATTTGGGTATTAAGGGGAAAGTAAGAACAGTAGAGAGTACTGAGCTAAAAACTGTACATCTCCAGAAGTCTGGGTGGAAAGCCTTCTAGATCTAACAAACAAAATAAAGCAAAAATTATTATGCTTTTGGGGCTGGGATTGTGTCTCAGTGGTAGAGCGTTTGCCTAGCACAGGCGGGACCTGGGTTCGATCCCCAGCACCACATAAAAATAAAGGCATTGTGTTGTGTCCATCTACACCTAAAAAAATAAATATTAAAAAACAAAACAAAACAAAAAAAAACTATTATGCTTTTGAGGTAGAATGTTTAGTGTAAATCTCTGGACCTACCAAGTAGCTCAAAAGTAATACTGCTCTTTAAAAATTAAGACTCTTATCATGTTAAAACCTTTCTAAAGTATACTTTTATGGCAGTGACATTTTATGCTGACAATAATAAGCAATGATAGAATATTTTAAAACTTCAGTGCATGACCAGTTGGGAGAAGCTAAACAGCAGCCTGGGCCTTAGCAGATGCATGATTTTGAGGCCACCTTGACTCTGGCTCTCAGTTACCAAGGCTTTTGTCCAGGCTGATCTGCCACAGAATATAAATTCTAGGCTATGAAAATGGGAGCTGCCAGGAGCTGGGGAGTGGTTTCCATCACCTTGATATATCTCTCTCTTTTTTAAAAATTAATTTATTTTAATTGGATATATATGACAGAAGAATGCATTTGGATTCATTGTACACAATTGCAACACAACTTCACATTTCTATGGTTATACATAATGTAGCAAGAACTGGGCACAGCACTCAGCCACATAATGTGGCAAGGACACAAGGTCACAGAGATAATGGCTGCTAGCATTCATGCCATTCCTTTTAGTGCAAGAAAATAAAGTAAGGGAATTTTTCCACCAAAGAAAGGGAAAGGTTTACAGTGTGGTAGTTATTTTTAAAAGCTTTTGGAAGAATGTGTTTTAATTATTTAGAATTACAGCCAGGGGCTGGGGGTGTAGCTCAGGAGGTAGAGCACTTGCCTTGTATGTGCAAGGCCATGGGTTTAATCCCCAGTATGGGGGCTGGATAAAAAGCCACAAAACAGAATTACAACCAGGTATAGTGAAACATACCTGTAATCCTATCTATTCAGGAGAATTATGCAGGAGGATAGCAAATTCAAGAGCAGCTGAGGGAACATAGAGAAACCTGTCTCAAGCTCAGTGGAAGAGCACTTGCCTAGTATGCCAAGGCTCTGGTTTCAACCCCCAGTACCCACCCCACACACAGAAAATCGGAATTACTAACATTCCTTCTCCTCCTTCTTCTTCCTTTTTCTTTGTGCAGAATTGGGAATTGAACCCAGGGGCACTCTACCACTGAGCTGCATCCCCAACACTCTTTGTTGTGTTGTTATTGTTGTTTTGCAGTAAGGGAGATTGAACCCAGGTATGTCTTACCTCTGAGCTACTCCCCTGCTCCTTTTTACTTTATATTTTGAGACAAGATCTCACCAAATAGCCCAGGTTGGCCTTGTACTTGTGAACTTCCCACCTCAACCTCCAGAGATCCTGAGATTATAGGCATGTGCCTATCATGATGCCCACTGTGTCAAATATTTCTTAAATAAATGAAAGGATGCATGATTTCTGTATATTAATCCCTTATTACTTATTCTTATCAAAACAGAGATGAAGTATGAAAATTATGTTTCATTTAAATTTTTTCATCATTTTTTGCCTAGACAACAACAAATGCAATTTTGAAAATAAATCCATTGGTTATCATGGGGTGATACTTTTAAGTATTTTATCCCACTTTTATACTCAGATAAACCCTATACAACAAGTACACAACATTATATAAATATATGTTGGTTTTTCACTTTAGTGGGAACATGTACAAAATGATGAGTCCAAATAAAACATAACCACAACCAAATAAAAGGCCTTATACTGATTTCTTTCTGTCATGACTGTGGATGTGGAATCCTTTACAAGCAATTTAGCCCACTAATTCCAATGGTTAGAATTCATATTTGCAGACCCCATTCACAATGAATTGACAGCCTAAATATGTTTTCTACCAATCCAATTAGTCTTTAACAAAACAAAGTCTTACAGCTTTATAAAGTACTACCTTTTAAAAGGCAAATCAGTCACAGGACTTTGAGCCAAAGGCATCCACCAAATTGTAATCTTTCTTCAAAATATAGAACCCATATCATACTGGGCTAGGTTACACAAAGGATTTGGCAATGTCCCCTGCTGTCCTCTATCATCATTGATCACTTCAGGTCAAATTACCCTTCAGTCACTTGAAGTATCATATTTATTTAGAGAGAAGTTCAAAATGCCTGAATAAAAATCTTTAATATTTTTAATGACAAGCAAAGATAAACATAGGTCAGAATCTTCATGGGCTTAGGAAAAAATAATAAGTCATCAGCTTTAAGGGACTATTTTGGTCATGTGAAACCTTCTCATGAAGCAGAAACACATGGTTTCCTTTGTGTCTCTTTTAAGTGAGATTACTTTTGCAACATCCTAAAATTAAAATATTAGTATCTAACAATGTAGCCAGAGGCAAGTTACATAATGTCCTCTCATATTCCCTTCTGTAAAAGGTTATTTTAGGAGAAGTGATCTCTACAGTTTCCTTCAATAACAAGATCCTATAAATCAATGGGCATTTAAACAGTCCAGGCAGATGGCTATCTTTTTTTTATTATTATTATTCTCACATATCTTCATGGTCTCTCTTGACTTGTTCCATTGCTTAATCTCATAATAATATTGATGCTGATAATAAAAATTTTATGCCTAACACTAACCATACTCAATCTCCTTATAGTTGGAGCCAACATCCTCCAGTTTGGGCAATCTGTGGAGTTGGAGAATAAATGACCAGTGTTTTCTACATACAGGAAAATCTTTCATTAGCTCTACTGAAATCCTGTCATTAAAGCACCCCTGACTCTTCCCATCCAAGGGCCACAACAACCCAAGTCCTTTAATCACAGAAAACCTCCTCTCTAGAATCTAGTTAATTATTTTACCTCTACAGAGAGTTGAATTATTCTGTCCAATACCATCAGCAAAAACAATGATTGGTGCTACTGCTGGATGAGAGAAATTTGAGCATTTCTTTTAATATGATTGCTCTGTAGAGATTGCAATTGTTTTTGCTGAAGTTAATTAATGCCCCGAATGACCTTCCTCATATTTCGTAGCAATACTTCAAGCTAAAATCAGAAAGAATGACTTTTTAAAAATCATAAAGTACAGGAAAAGTCTTGAAAAATCCCAAGAAATTGCACTTTTTTTGCCTGGAAAAAATAGCACAAAAGAGCAAGGGATACTAAGATGTTAGCAAGAGACCCATCCCAGGGAAGATATCTTCTCTCAAATGAAAACTTCAGTTAGGTAAACTGAGTCATACTTCTGCATGCCTACAGTATCCCAAATAGACTACAGCAAGCCCTTTTTAAAATAAGTCCAGGGAAAGTTTTACATCCTCCTTTGGTTGACCCATGCCCATGTTTAGACTGCCACAGTCAAAAAGTACTTCCTTCTGTGTAAGTAGACTCCTTCTTGCTATAATTTAATTTTGTTTTTCTGGTTCTACATGCCAGAGAAATAAATGAATCTATGCCTAAAAGATTTGGTCCCAGAATACACTCGAAATAACAAAACAAACAACCCAGTTAAAAAAAATGGGTCAGGGGCTGGGGATGTGGCTCAAGCGGTAGCATGCTCACCTGGCATGCGTGCGGCCCGGGTTCAATCCTCAGCACCACATACCAACAAAGATGTTGTGTCCACCGAGAACTGAAAAATAAATAGTAAAAATTCTCTCTCTCTCTCTCCTCTCTCACTCTCTCTTTAAAAAAAATGGGTCAAAGCTCTGAACAGACACTTCAACAAAGAAGATATATGGATGGCACATAAACATATGTAAAAGATGGTCAAGATCCCCAGTTGTTTGGGAAGTTCAAATTAATACCCCAAGTAGACATAACTACATACTCACTAGAAAGGCTAAAATGAAAAACATCGAGCACACGAAGTGTTGGCTAGGACATGTAACAACTGGAACTCTCATACTCTGTTGGTGGGAATGTAAAATAATACAATCACCTTGGAAAACAAATTGTTCAATTTCTTAAAGTTAAACATACACCAACCATATAGTTGAATGGGTATTCCACTTCTATATGTTTACTCTAGAGAAATGAAAGCACGTCTAGAATATGACTTGTACATGAAATCTTCATAGCAACTCATTTATAATGGTCCCAAATTGGATACAAGATAAATGTCTAAAATGGTTGAGTACATAAATAAACAGTTGCCTACATAAATAAATATATGGTAGATCAATATGATGGAATTCTATTTGATGATAAAAAGGAAAAAAAAATCATGGGTATGTGTAACAAATGGCTGAATCTCAAAATAATTAGGCTGAGTGAAAAAGTCAGACAAAATAGAACGCGTACTGTATGATTTAATTTACATGAAATACAAAGAAGTGCAAATTAACTTAGAGTGACAGAACCCGGAACAGCCAATGCCAGCAATGGAGTGGCTGTGTAAGGACTACAAAGGGTGAAGGATATGTTCACTATCTTGACGATGGTGATGGTTTTAGATTGTATATAAACTTATCAAACTATACATTTTAAACATGTGCAGTTTATGTCAGGCCTCACTGAAACTGTTCTTAAAGAAAATCCTATCATATCCACTAGAAAAGTTGAGGTATAATCCTGTCTTCTTTTCTCTTCTCTTCCTCTAGCCCTATCTCTGGAACATCCTGTCTTCTCTCCCTCAGATTAAACAACTCCAGTTATTTCTTTTAAACTTTTCCAACCAGAATTAACTTTTCCTTGTACTCTCTTAAAAAATCAAATCAATAAATACTTAAGTCCTAATAATCACATAAGAACTAAAAACCAAAAATGTTTTTAGGACAATGTTCTGAAGCTTCCACATGCTCTCTTCTAGACAATCTCAGAGAGATTAAGTAACTTGCCCAAGCTCATAAAGGAAGTGAGTGAACAAGCTGGATTCAAAGTCAGGTGCCTCTAACTCAAAAGCCTACACTAGGAGCTGGGGTTGTGGCTTAGCGGTAGAGCGCCCGCCTAGTACATGTGAGGCCCTGGTTTCGATCCTTAGCACCACACAAAAATAAATAAATAAAATAAAGGTATTATGTACAACTAAAGAAAGAAAGAAAGAAAAAAAGCCTACACTAATATTGAAACTGATGCACTCCAATTCTAAGGCATTTTTACCATCAAAGAATTGAGCAATAATATATATTAAAAGAAATTCAGCTGTATTACTTTTAAGTGTACATACAACTCAAATTATTCAACCAAGAGATGCCAAATCTGATGGACCGTCTTCAATAAACTCATCTGCATTTGGTGGTACAATTTTCTATGTGAGCTATTAAGGTAAAACAGATTTTCTCTTCTTCTTGAGTAGATTAAACCAGTTTTATATATTAAATACCCCCCAAAGTTGCCTTTTCCATAGCAAAAAGGTAACTTTGATTCAAACCAGTTTGAATCATTCCAAATTCTGAAAAAACCAAGCCAAATCAGTGACTGTCCTCACTGGATATAGTCCAAATGAATGCACAATGGAAACAGCTGTGCAAAGTCCAAAGATGAAACAAAAATGAGCACACACACGTACCCTGCCACTAATTAAAAA
Source organism: Ictidomys tridecemlineatus (assembly GCF_052094955.1). Lineage (NCBI taxonomy): Eukaryota > Metazoa > Chordata > Mammalia > Rodentia > Sciuridae > Ictidomys > Ictidomys tridecemlineatus. The sequence goes on from NW_027526172.1 coordinate 407,216, forward strand.
TGTACTAGTGTTACAAGTATACAGTTTCAGTGGTGGTGTTATCTTTGTTCAGAAGCATGGTACATTATTGTAAAGCTGAAGCTATCTAGCATTTAATTAGGTTACTGATTATGGGGAGACTCATATTACCTTCAAGTCTTTTCCTGGATTGTGACCATGCCTTAATGTATTAATTTCATGATGACTACATTTTAAGATGGGGCACATTTAAATGCAGAGTACTGGTCACATTCTCCAAAATGTCCACATGATAAGATTTTAGCTATGTATAGTTTGAGACATTTATTAGAAAAAAAATCACTGTTAATTCTCACTCCTAATTTTAATAGTCAAGAGATATTTTATATTGCATTTTAAGTATAAGTTAGCATTTCACAGTCTTCACCCAAAGTATAAATACAAATATCAACAGAAACAAAAAAATCATTAAGTGACATTCTGTATTTCCATTTGTGTCCAATCAACTAATAAATTCAGCCTTAATGCACTATCATCTTACTCCCTAGCTCTCCTTTATGCCTATCAGAAATAAAATAAAGTCAGTGTAAAATGTATGAGTCATTATTCTTCAGTCATGCCAAAGCCATAACCTTTAACCTAAGATTACAAATAAAGTGCTATGTGTGAAATTCAATACTGTTTTAACTTTTGGGTGTTGAGGTCTAATAAATATAACATTTCGGAAGAAAATTAAAACATTCTGGATCAATTCCATTCATTTTCATGATTTCCTCAGTAGATTTCTACGGCTTTGACTAAGCTTGCTAGTGTGCAGATCTGGGATGAACTGATGAAGTTTGGCATCATTTAGTTTATAATCTGTATCACCAGTTAGTACAAGGCACAGAAATGTTCATTCCCCTATGCACTTCAAAGTACTTCATTTATTATCTAAACAGTTATTCTGACAAAACCATTAGTCAAGAAGAAAGTAAAGATATATTATTTTTTAAATGATGCAACTTTCACACCAGACTCCTTTAACCACCCATGCTATTTCTGGCAAAGTTTTTATTTCCTAAAGAATACATCCCCTGTCGCCATTCCAATTTTTTCTTGCCTATGAAAAGGCCAGGGCTAGTTTTTAATTAGTTTTCACTCAAAGTGAGCTTTTATATATTTCAAGATTTACCTTAACTTTTCCCTAAGTCCCTCATTTTTCTAGCCTCTTCTAAGGAAATACTAAATTAAATATGAGCAAGCGCCTGCAAAAATCAAATTGACTTTATCAGCTAACTTCAAGTGATGACAGCGATGAACCAGGAGACATGCACACAAGGTAAAAACAAGACACTTTACATTGGAGCTCTGAGCGAGGGCTTTTGGAGTTAATAAGAACTAAGTTTCATGATTTAGAATGAGGTATATTCTCTTATTCGCTTTTTCTTTCTTTTATTCTTCAAATTCGTACTGCAGGTATATTACCAGATAACATGCTTGTAGGATTTTGTCTTATGAAAAACACAATGTTCTGGTCTTCAGAAGCCCACATCACCAGTGAGCTGAGAGGGTGGGTTGAATTATGTCCATAGTCTTGTTAGCTAAGATGGGTTGCGCTGCAGACCAAACCGAATAAAACAACATGAGGTCAGATATGAACTTGTTTAGTAAAGAAACATAACTTTGTCAACCATTTTAGCCATTTTTAGGAATACAGTTCAGTGGCATCAAGTATATTTACTAAAACTACCAAGTAGTATTACTTTAGATTCAACTGGACTCCAGCCTCAATGTCTGGATATACAATCACTGCTTGATGCTCATGGCTTCACAGAGATAAATGCCATTCTATTTCCAGGTAACTTCCTCAATATTTAGAGCCAGAGCTCAATCAGCACAGTATAGTTGTCTACTGAGGAGAGGAATAGGCTGCCCAAACCAAGCATTTGTCTATTTCCTTCCAGATGAAGATAGAAACTTTGATCTTCTCTTCCTTGCCATTAAGCAAAGAAGGAACCCACTATTTCCTGACCTTTGGGAGTTTTGCAAACTTCAGACTGCAGTTCAGAACACAGATAAGAAACTGTCCAAGAAAAACATGCCCCAAATGAACAGGATATAAACAAAGCTGTAATGAGGTAATTAATGGTAGGGACTTGACTCCCCTCACTTTGCTTCTCTGATAACAATCTGGCATTTTATCAGCATCCTCTTTATCTGGAAGGATTCACTATGTTCTGCTGCCTGGAACTATTCTGGGAGGGGACAAAGACATGCTTTCATCTTGGAAAGGAAATGGAACTACATCTAGAAGGGGTAAGGAAGAGTCAAAGCCGTAAAAAGACCTCCAAGTCTTTGTTTGACAGAAGGGAGAAGTAAATGGAAAATAGGATGCCCTGTTTCCCTGAAAGCATAGAAGCAAGTTCTAATGGGAAAGAAGTCACAGAGTCCTCAGCCAGGCCACAAGAGTGATGACTGTGCTTCCTGCCTTTGTTCCAATTCTGCACCTTCTCCCCATTGTCATCTAATTATCTTTCTTTCAAAACCAAAGAAACTTAAACTAATTTATATCATGGCATAAGTGACTATAATAACATAAAAGTCATTTACCTCCCACTGTGATGTCCATTTTCTTAGAAGGGATGAAATCCAAATACTAAAAGAATAAAAGTCTACCTGAGTCTTTAAGACCTGGCTTAAGATGAAGGCTGCATTTGAGATATCTGGGTGGGGAGAGGGCACTGCCTAAGATTTCTCAAGTCATTTCACACAGGTTGTTACTACATTGGGCAGGGTGTGTGATAAAGCTGGCCCTGGTCAATGACTAGAGTGGGTTTGATCTGGCCCCTCTAATGGTTTCACTTCTAAGAGAAAAGGGAACTGTATGGGAGAATTAATTTATAGTAAAGAATGACGCCTTGTTTCCCCTCCAAAACATGGCCTCTCCACTTAAATCTCACAACAAGCAGCCATGGATTGGTTATGGAAGAACTTGGGAAAAATAGGGCTTTGAATTCCCTATCCTATTTAGGCCTCAGGAATATTTATTCAAGGTTGAGCCAGGGTATCTGGCCAATGCCAAACCCACAGCCTGGGGTTTCTAAATCAGAGTGTGGATTGCCCAGTGACACTAGTTCCCTTCTGTCAGGCTGAGTAGCAATCCTGTGGAGTAACCTATGTTCATACTCAGGGCCCTGGTGACAATTCACAGTGCTTCAGGTAAGGAGTAGGGCATAAAGAAGTGGCTCTGCTGGCTGGCTTTCAATAGGGAGTTCTACCAGGACATGGTATTCTAAGGCTGCCACTTTAGAGATGTGTTCAACCAGGTAGCAGAATGCTGATCCTTCTCTAGTCTTTCTCCTATGTCCAGTTTCAATCTCTTATGAATTAAATTCTTAAATATCTTAAATCATGTAGTTTTTAAAAAAAAGTTAAAGAAAATAATTGTATTATATTAATTATATAATACTGAAGCTTAGCAAGAAAACCTGTTTCTCTTCACTAGATTTATACAAGTTATAGTAAGTATAAATGAATTCTACTTCACCGAAATGGAGCTGCACCTTCAACTCTCATTTCACAGGAAAGAAGGAATCTTTGTGGGAAAATAAATAAATAAGTAGCCCGGCAAGAACCAAACCAATACTACTCACCCATCACCCACACAGACAGCTCAAGGGACTCCCTAGATTCATGTTTGAAAAGTTTCCAGCCACTGCTTTGAAAATTATTTCTTTTCTGTGTGACACATCCTTCAGTAACAATTCAGTTTTTCCTTGGCTACCTAGATATATTTCCATAGTTTATGCCAAAACAGATGACTTCTTCCTGTACAGTTCTAATAATCAAAAAAGAGCAGATTTATTTGTAGAGCAGCACCTTTCATACAAATATATACTTTATTAATGCTCTCACTTTATATACTGAGCAGAAAAATCTCACTACTGGGGTCATGCCTAATTTTCTTTCTAAGGCTGAACTAAAGTTTCCCTATGGGGGCTGGGGTAGTGGCTCAGTAGTAGAGTGCTTGCCTAGTGTGAGGCCCTGGGTTTGATCCTCAGCACCACATAAAAACAAAAGCATTGTTTCCATCTACAACTATATATATACATACATACACACACACACACACACACACACACATATGATATTTATATAGAAATATAAAGTTTTCCTATGTGTCTAAGAGTTTTCATCTACAGCTGAGAGAAATCTTTGATTTCTTGTAGCTGGTAGTCGGGGCACAAATGGCCTAGCCAAGTGTTCTCCCTGCTGCCAAAAGCCTCAGAGGAGCCTACCTCGCCCTCAGTGTGCCCTCACCTCAAGTTGGTGAAGGAGGGAAGTGGGACTAAGCACAAGGAAAACTCAAAACTAAGGAACCAAAGGAGGTTTTAACCACTTCATAGACCTTACGATCAGCCAAATGCTCCTGTTATGTATCTGTCAGAGAAGTTCCCCAAAGTTACTACCTGCAATTTGGAGTAACATTAGTAATTTAAACACATCACTGATTCAGATTTGAGTTTTTCCAAATCAGTTCAGAATTACCATATAAGAAAACATAGGTAATTTTATAAATTTTCATTGAAAGCCTTGTGATTCTATTTTCTAAGAGAATAAAAACAGGGATGATCAGAAAGGTTACTGTATGTGAAAGTACTTTGTAAATTTCAAATTCTACATAAATTTTTGTTACTATTGCTTTTTTATTTCCTTTTAGCAACTCTGGAGATTCTCAAAAATTATGTAAGATTTCAACAGTGGAAACTTAACATGACACACTGAAGACAGGAAACATTTTTTAATGGTTTAAAAGATATGCATAAATAGCAACCCACAAATAATCTCATTAAGATTTTATGCTTCTTAGCCTCAAGCCACATTTTCTATTTACTAAGACACTTATAACTGCAATGACCCATGATTTCCTATACTAAGGAAATTTTCTTTTGTAAGAAATTCTCAGAACTTCAGTTAAGCCAGTTTTATTTAGCAACCTGTCAAAACCACTTGGACCTAACTGCAACTTTTTCTTTTTTTTCTGTGGATTTCAGATTAGAAAAAGAGACCACTGCCAATGCAATGCCCAAGGGGGCAAGTGTTTCAAGAAAGAAAAGTCTAAATATTTGTTATTCAAAACCACAGGTTAACTCTGGCACGTGGAGAACTAGCTTGTCTTACATCACAGAGCATCATGGATAGCTAGTGGAAGGACTTGCTATGGGGTGAGGAGTTAGGATAGCCCAGACAGTGGCAGATGGGTTCTGGAGTCAGATCACCTGGATTCAAATCCATGCCTTATCACTTACCAGCAGACTGAGGTAGGGCATATTTCTAAATTTTCTTCTGCCCAGCCTTTGCCCTCCCTCAGTAATAATAACAATGATAATAAGCTCACAGTGACTTTTGTGATGATTAAATGAGTTAGTATGTGTAAGGTTCTAAAACAGTGCCTGGCCCATGGTAAACATTTGCTAATTGTTTTCATTAATCACTAATTAGGATGAAAAAAATCAGAGTACAAAAGATAGGGACAAGAAGTGTCACAGCACATCATGACAGAACCCTGGGTCTGACTCAACACTGCATTTTTCTAGTGCCTGACACTTTGATGTTCCCAATAAATATCTGTTGAGTGAGTGACTCATAGTCCCTGACTCCTTCCACAGTCATTTTTTTCACTGTGGACACATTAGATTTATTCCTTCTGGACTCTGGAGTGTCATCTTTTTTTTTATCTCCAAAGAAAGTTACCAATGCCTGCCACTTGCTACCTCAAACTGATGATAATCAATATAAGAAAAAAAAAATCATTTCACACTCCCTAAAGGGCTTTGGGAAGAAAGTGATATATATATTTTTAAAGACAAATGTTCCTTTGTTATTGAGTAGGCAGGAGGGCTGGGCGTGTAGCTCAGTGGTGGAGTGCCCCTGAGAGGTACAGTGCCTAGCAGGCATCAGGTCTGGGTTCCATTCCCAGCACTAGAGGGACAAAAAAAATGAAGAGAAAGAAGAAGGAGGAGGAAGAGAAGGAAGAGAATAAAAGAAAAGAAAACCAAGCAAGCATGAGCAGTCAGTTACGGTGGAGAAGCCTCTGTGAGTCCAGATTCCATCATTTTCTTTGGAGAAGGGAACTTCTGCCAGGTGGATGGAGTGTGATGTCAGGCATTACATGTGACGAGGAGAGGACTGGATGTTCAGCCCTCAGTGTGCCAAGGTAACTGAAACTGCTAACTTATGGGTGCCTGTGGCACAGGCAGAAGAAGCTGTCCAATAGGTGGTACATCACTATAACCCCAGTGATTTGGGAGACTGAGGTAATAGGATTTCAAGTTTGAGGCCAGCCTCAGCAACTTTGTAAGATCCTAAGCAACTCAGTGAGATCCTGTCTCAAAAAAATAAATAAATAAAATAAAAGGGCTGGGGATGTGGTTCAGTGGTAGAGTACCCCTGGTTTAATTCCCAGTTGGTGGGGGGCAGGGGGGGTGGGCAAGCTTCATTTGATTCTATGAGTTCCAGATCTAGAATTGACTTATCAGTGTAGGTGTGTGGCAACTCCAGAGTGCATAAGATCGAAAAAGAAGTGGGCTGAGGGCAGGACAAAGAGGTGCATCAATGTCTGAAAGGCAACAGGAGGAAGCAGAAAGAAGTGGCCAGAGAAGGTCACTGAGGAAAGAGTATCATATGAAAGGAAGTTTGCAATAGTGTCAACTCCAGATACAAACCAAAAAAGATGACTGCAAAGCATCCAATGGCTTTTTTAACTAGGAGGTCACTACAATTTCATCTTTCTAGATACAGTTTCAGCGCAGTGGTAGAAGGAGTTGGCTGCAGTAGTCTGAGGAATGATTAGGAGGGGAGGAAGTAGGAGCCTATGAACACAGAACTTTTTCTAACATCTGACCACAGAAGATGGACTGCAGACCTCTCTTCTCTTTCAAACAAGAGATGAGACCCAGGATGTTAGACAAGGGCACAGAACAGGCCCTCAGTAAATATATTTAATGGTGATGAAGAATTGTCACAAATTAAAGTAATATGAGAACACATGGTGAAACAAATGCTTATTAATGCTGACCTATGACCATTTACTCTTTTCTCTCTTTCATGAGAGGGGCCCATCCAATTTCATATATATTTTACATATTTTCAATTCATGTAGTCATGCAATAGTGCAAACATTCTCCAATGCCAATAAATAAACTTCTTGATCATAAACATAAAAAAGAGAACATATACTATAAAAAAGAGGATGTCTGTAACTGGCTTGGAGAGAGACAAGCAGCGGAATGTCTCAATGTTCCAGGTGAGTGAGAAAAATAAGCTAAGGAGGAACAAGCAAAAGCATGCAGGTCACAATGCATCTAGTCCAGCCAATGTGACTAATGAAGCTTGTTTTAACTAGATTATAAATGAAGGAGTCCCTGCTTAGCTGAGGTTTTGCTTTCTGCAATTTCAGTTACCCATGGCCCAAAAATACCACATGGAAAATTCCAGGAATAAACAATTGATACGTTTTAGTTTGTGTACCATTTTGAATAGCATGAATAAATCTCATTCGACCCTGCTCTGTTCCACCAGAGACGTGAGTCAGCCCTTTGTGCAGCATATCCACAATATAGATGCTACCCACCTGTGAACAGCCAGCCACCTCACTTATCAGACTGACCATGGCAGTAATGAGTGCTTGTGTTCAAGTCATAACAACAGTGATGCTTGAAATTCAGATATGCCCAAGATAAGATGATTCCTAAAAAGTAGAAGTTCTCAACTTAATAAGGAAAGAGAATAATCAGGTTGGTGGTAAGACTTATGATAAGAACAAATGAAGTAGTCCCTGTGAAACTGTAAAGAGAGAAAAAAGAAATTCATGCTAGTTTTTCTGCCACAATTCAAGTTACAGCTATAGTGTGTGGTATTATAGTAACAAACATAGTACACGTAGGATCTGGTACTTTATAGTTTCAGGCACCAGTGGGGGTTTTGAACTTGTCCCCTGAGAATGAGGTTGGGCAGGAGGGTGTACTATAGTCTAGCAAGGGTCAAGACTCAGAAGCAGAGTAGAAAAAAACTATGCCAGTCAGGGAAAGATAACCAAAACATACTATAATGTTATTTTTCCATGTCTTCATTTGAAGCCTACTATAATTAATCTTTGCCTATTTATTCCCTAATTCATATCTGTTTGAAAAGAAAAATATACATATATACTTCTGGACTTAAAATGATCCCTACTACATAGGATAAAAAAACTGCATATTGTCAGCATTTGGAACTTGGTACTGTGAAATCCTTAAGTTAGAATTTAAAATGCCTGCTGAGCACCTTGTCTACTATTTTTGAAAAAATATTTATGGCCAAGAAAATGACAGTTCCTTTTGGAAAAATATTGCTAAAGCATTTAAAAATTTTAATATTACTAAATTTAAACTTTCCCCCATTACTATTCAGTATTCCCACAAGAGTAAAATGCCATCTTTGGGGCAAATACTGTTCTTATTCCATATCAATGGTTTCTCCTGTTAAACAATAAGCCATTTATTTTTGTGAATTTCTTGGGTCACCCATGGTTCAAGTGGAAGCAAAGCTCTTTATGATGACTTCCAAGTTATGAATCATAAAGCTCTATCACAATCTCCCCCTTGTTGGGCCCCACTGTCTGCAGAGTGCATGGCCTGACTTTGTTCTCACATGAAATCACCATGAGTGACTTCTAAAAGTCCTCGAGATGGCAAGCTGAATTTCCTTTTTTCCCCTGCTCTGCTACTTGAGGAAGCTTTCTGGACTTTCTGGAACCCACTAAGCCTTATCCTTAGGATAGATATCCTATAAGGAAGTGGTTAATATACATGGTCAGGCCTATAGGCTGTTGTTCTATCTCACCAGCTAGACTGGATATTCTTTTTGAGGATGAAGACCTTTTTCTTTACTTAGCATTTTGCCCAAGAGCTAACACCACTAAGTACACAAGAAATGTTTAGCCAACAATCAACTGATTGGATTCTAAGTTTTAGAGTGAATGGCAGCAATAGGCCACAGATTATCATCATTGTCAGAAATTTCACCTAAGAATGAGATTGTTTGCAGATCAAATAACTTGTTCTAACATGACCTGAATTGGCCTGTTAAAGTAACAGATAACATTTAAGAAAAGCTCTTCCCTACAAGTTTTGTTTTTCTAGCTTGCTTTGTCAATGCATTCCATAAGAGGTGAACTCCTCATTCCTCTTGCTCAAAGACATACTTAGAAAAAGGTCTTAAAGAGATCTGTCAGAGATGAAATTGGCTGGGCCCTCTTTAGGAACCGAGAGGGGAAAAAAATTGGTGTCAGACAACAGAGTATATTTTTATGCAAACAGCCATAGAATACAAAAAACATGATTTCATTTCACATGCTGAACCTCAGCTACTGCTACATAGAATTCGGAAGGCCACAAGCACAGCTCTCCCAATAAAAACTAGGCAGAGCCACAGTAAGGAGGCAGAGTAGACAGTTGCCCAGAGTGATTCCACCAGCACTGGGAAAGAACCTTCCAAATGCTGCTTCTATGTCTTCTTTATTTAAGTCCTAAAATGCCATCACCAAAGTCTCATGGCTTTATTTCAAATATATGTCCCTGTGATACAATCAGCCTCAAAGAAACTAACACTGGGGTCATTGACATGTCTGTGGAAAAAAAAAAGAGTGGGCACAATTTAGTCTATAGGCAAAGAGGAAGAGTGAGCAACTGAAAACCCCTTGAGCAGAAATGAACATCTCACCTTGACATCTGGCCCAAAGCCTGGCCTGGTGTCACACAGTCACACTACTTAAACCAAGAGGTCAGGGTTTCCAGACTGATGAGGTAGCAGGTTCCTTCTTTCACCAACAACTCTTAGCAAATGAGGATGGTGTAGAGAGACTCATTTCCTGTACCCTGTTTCCCTAAGCCTCCTGGAAATCAGTGGTAACCACAGGAAGGGTGGAGTCTGGGAATTCTATGCTGGGGGAAGAGGATATTCTACATTAACAGTACTGGGAAAGCCCTATTCTTGGGTGTTTCTACTTTTGTAATGGGCAAGGCTTGAGGACTCTGCTACTCTCTCTGCAGGGATCTCCGTTCAAAAAGTTCCTCTGGTAAGTTTGGACCACAAAGAGTTATCTATTTCAATCAATTCAGAAAAGCATCTCTAACTTCTCAAAGACTCAGATGTTTCTTATGCTTCTCAGAAAACAAATGTGGCTTAAGCCAATATCTGGAATAGAGAAAAATATAGCAACCACACACAAAAAAAAGATAATTAAATTAATAAGGAATGCTTTTCAGACATAACATCACATAGGCCAAAAAATGTTTTCAGAACAAAGTTATAGAAGTTATTTAGAAGCTAAATTTAGGTGAATTAATTCCTGGAGGGCACCATTTAGGAGCAGATCACCATAACCTTGCAGGCCACGTTAAAAACTGCACCCCTTTCTTTGGGAAACTGAAGATCCATTTAAAAATCTGCAAATATGCATCAAATATGCTTCCATTAAAGGAAGATTCTAACATGTAATTCACTGCCCATTTAGAATCTACTAAATTCTGAGTGGTTCCACTGTTTTGAAATAAGACATCCCAAATAGATGCCTTGGATAGTCATCTAACCCAAATACAGACACACTGCAGAAACTCTTCAGAAAATATTCTCAACGTATGATCAGTTTTCCTCAAACACTATGGACAGCTCAGCATTAGGAAAATTTTTATGTCCTTGATGGAGAAGGCTGACTTTCACAGAACTCTTTTTTATATTAAAAGCTGAAATCTCCAACTATTTTATCGAGAAGGAAAAAAAAAAAAGAAAGAAAGAAATTGTGTGCCTTCTGCCCTCAAGTATGTAAAGACAATCAAGTATGTAAAGACAATCACCACGTTGCCTCTAAGTCTTCTCCATTCTAATGATTTCCAGATGTTTAGCTTCCTCCTTATGTTGGTCACCTCGCCTGGATAAATATTAGTTTATCAATGACCCTTCTAAAATGGGGATCCCAGAGCAGAATAATAAACAGAATAATGTGGGGTTTAGTTTAAGCAACGGAGTTCAGGGGGATTATTGCCTCTGCTATCAAAAAGTGGCAATTGTCACACTACAATTGTCACAGGTCACAAGGAAATCCCATTCCACAAGACTTTTTTGTTGTTTTTCATAAAAACTTCCATGAAGCCAGATATCCCTCATTTTGCATGTGTATGATTTTTTAATTGAAAAAATCAGAATATGATACATATCTCTATTAAATGTTATCTTGATAGTCTCAGCCCATCAATCTAAAGCTATTTTGAATATTACTTTTCAATTATGGACTATATCAGACATATAAACAATCAAACAAAAACAACACATCACAAATTAAATGGAAACTAGAGTATATGGCTTTCAACTGAACCCTTCCCTTCCAGCCACACAGAAGTAATAGCCACACAGAGGTAACGGCCACAAGGCTGAAATTGTGTTTGTCATGCCTATGCTTGAAAACTATTTTGATTTTCTATTCCCTTGCCTGTAATGTTTACTTCACACACAAATTTGATAAACATGCAATCTAGTCTGTTTTCATTTAAGTAAATCAAATATTAAATAAAGCTGCACTATCTATATCCACCATCCTAGTAATCCCATTAACAATGAGGTGACTCAGGCATGACTTACTCTTTGGGAATCCTTACTAGTTCTCAGCAAGTGATACATTTAATGATCCAGTCTGATATCAACACAACTGGTTTGGTCATTAATAAAATATTTTCCTTTCTATTGAAAAATCCTTCTGTAGGCCCCAGGCATAACATTCCCATCCTACACTTTCCTCAAATTACTGACATGATTCTGGGCTCACTTGCACATCATTTATCTGGGTACAGGTATGTGGTCTCACTCATAGGCCACAATGTCTCTTTTCTAGCCTCAGGAGTTTCTAGTTTATTAGCAGAGACATGCCAAAGCAGGATGAAAAAGTCTGTTCTCAGATTTTAAATGTTACCAACACAAAGAAACATAAGGTGGTGGATACGCCACTTACCCTGATCTGATTATTAACTCTGTATACATGTATACATGTATTGAAAGGATACATTGTTGCCCTACGTAAGTTACATATACACATTTATCAACTGAATATTGAAGAAATATATTTAAGGAAGTGCCCTCTCTCTCCATTATACTACCAACTCCTTCCTCTCTCTAAAATTTTTCTTAATAAGCAAACTTAGGAGCACTATTTCATAAGCAGAATTATTTATTCCCATCACACTGATCTATAGCCTGAAGCACACAGGGCTCTCCTGCATGAGTCTTCCATTCAAGCTGCATTAATCTGAGAGGATTTTCCCACCTGTTTTGGCTTACTTATAATTCTATGATTTTAAACAGAAAAAATACCCCCTCTCCTACTCTTATCAATCCAGGCTTCTCTCATATGGCTCTTAAACATGCAGCAGGGGACAGAAAGATGGGCTTCCACAGGAGTCCCTAAAAAGCAATCAGGGGAGAGAAGTTTACAGTCCAGGAAGGTCTGAGGTCACAGGCTCATGAGGCCAGAGAAGACCTAGGTAACAACAAGGCCAATATCTTAATTTGACAGAAAAGGAAACAGGGTCAAAGAGGGGAAGTCACAATATAAACAAAATGTCAGAGCTTATATTAGAACATAATACTCCTCAAAAGCTAGGTAAAATATGAAACTTATCAGGGCCTTTCTACATAACTAGTAACCAGTGAGATACAAAATGTGGCTCTAATATAGTAGGACTAGGAATCCCTTGTGTACTTCAGAGATACACAACTGCTCAGACAAAAAGTCACAATTTCAAAATTTGATTCATTTTTACGTGACTCTGTCTAGCTCTGCATCCAAACCTGAACAAATTATAGAAAAGTACCACAACCCACAAAAAAACACAGAAACCCCACAACTATTTCTGTGTGCAAAGAGATTAAGATTTACTTGGGGAGACTGAGCATGATAGCACATTACAGTTGTGATGAATGGCAAGAAAAGAGGTTTAATGACAAAGGCTATAGAGGAGGGGAGGTGATCCGGAGCTGAGATGGACAGAAAATGAGGACTTTTCTGACTTCCAGCTCAGCAGTGCTGTAGCCACTCTGCTTCTTTATTTCTCTGTAAAAAAAAAAAAAAAATCTTGTCCTTTATTTATCTACAAGGATGCTGGGAATATGGCCGGTAGAAATGTGATGTGCAATCTTGAAGGAGAGTTTCCAGTGTTACAATCACAAATAGAAGAAGAAGTCAGCTACTGCCTCCTGCAAAAGCCCCAACACACTACCGTGGAAAATGAGCTGTTTCACTTCATAGCCTGGGTAAGGACTAAAGTGGTAATACCTGAATTATATAACTTTCAAAGAAAACAAAACAAGAGTCAATATTACTTCCCAATGACACAATCTTAAAAAAAATCAACTATTTTATTTTTTGGGGGGGGAGGGTTGTAATCTTGCAGAGGATTTTTTTTAACCATACGATTCATTTTTATTTTTTTTTTAGTCATACATGACAGCAGAATGTAATTTGACACATAATACATACATGGAATGTACATACATCAATCATAATGTCTATTCTATTCTGCTGCCCTTCCTATCCCCACTACACCTCCCCTCCTCTCCCATCCTTTCTCTCAATTTTTATATTCCCACCTTCCTCTCTTATAAGAGAGGAAGTTTCCATGAAATATTTTAAAAATACATAAAACATGTATTTTTCCATTCTTTGTCAGCTAGATTTTCATATTTCATCTAAACAAGTTTCTACTACATAGGTCCCTATAGGTAATTCCTATACCATGTGTTTAAGACTGTATTGCTATTTGTACTTTAGTGTTTGTCAGAAAAAGAGTAGATTTCACTGAAAACTTCTTTAAGAGAACAATGACTAAAATGGATTGGGAAAAAGAGGTGCTGAAAGTCATTTGTAATGAAAATAAGCCCAAAGGTGTAGTGCTGAGGGTGGGAGGGAAGACCTTTTAAAAGCAACCACAAAAGCAAATGAAAGGCAACGACAGAGTTTCTCCACAGATATTAATCAGATGCTCCAATTTCAGTTTTCAGCAACAGAGCCACTTTCCCAACTGCCCCAGCTCCCTCAAACAGATCACCAGGCTGTTGCAGAGAATAAAGAGCTTTGTCCAAGTGTCACAACTAGTAAATGGCAGAACCTGGACAGAACCCAGTCTTTTGAGTCCTGGGTATTTGCTCTGTTCAAGACTCCAGGATCCTAGGTTTGGGGCATATGTGGTTTCTTACAGTTCTTCAAGGGAAACTTGAAACTTGCCTGTGAAAAGGAATTCAAAGATGCATGTCAGGAGACATTTTAGTCTCTGAAAAGACTTCTAGTGTCTAGAAAGCCCCAGACAGTGGGCACTAGTGAGCGTGTCACAAAGCCAGACACATTTCCTTTGAAAACATGAATTACTATGCTCTGTGGTATTTCAACTGAAGGGTGAATAGTCCTAAATCGGAGTTATCATATCAATATATTAAAGGACTGCGGACCTGGATCCAGCAAAACATCAGGCACATAAAATACACTGGATTAAAGAAAATTTGTAAACAAGATGTTGGGATTAATATTATTATTTCTGTCCTAAGATGTTGCAACAATTATAACTGTGTGCACGCAAGCACATACACGCAACTAGAAAATCCAAACCAGAGATTTCTAAGATTTCAGTCAACAACAACAAAAACCTTAAGCTTGGATATATTCTTAAATGTGGAACAAAGGACTAAAAATACAAATGGTACTTAGCAATGCAGAGAGGATAGAAATAGCAGGTAAGCATACATAAATCAAGGGAAATAAAAGCTGTTGTTAGGCTTTTAATCGTCTTTGCATTGTAGGATTCACTTTAGTATGGTCAAAGCAACTGTGCAACTCCCACTACCTGAAAATTTTCTCTTTAGCTAGATTCAGAGTATCCTTGGGTCTAATGAGAGCTCTTCTAAGTACTTATGTTCCCATTAAGGATGCTATCAAGATAAAATACCACCTATTTCCCATGTGTACATCCATATTTTCAACAGCTACCCCAAATCAAAACTGCTCAGTCTTCATCAGAACCACAAACATTGCTTTGGAATAATAGGATTCATAATCAATCTTTTACATTCTTAATGAGTAATGTTCTCTGAGGTCATTAAATCAAATGTGTGCAGTTTTATCAAATTTGCTATTTTTTAAAGATCCACTTATAGTTCATCTCCCCAGTGAACATTTTGGGGTAGCATAGGTTGTTGCTATAGCAAATTGATGCTACTCAGAAAAGGATATTCTAATTTTAATCTAGGCTCCTTCCATTTACCACAGTAGATGTTCAAGGGACAAGAGTGTATTTGGCCATGGACCACCATCCCACAGATGTGTGTCTGATTACATATGGCTGATAAACCCAATCAACTAACCTTTAGTACTGGAAAAGCAAAATGATGCGCAATCCCACCAATGGATACACCCTGAAAACAACCTGTATTCAGATGCAGTGACTGGAGACATAGTCTTCACTCTCTCTTCATTGCATAACATTCAAGCCTCACAGGCACATTCAATGTGGCTTAAGTACATGGCAACTCAAAAGGGAGCTGGTTATTTTGGTGTAATAGAAAGAGTACATATAATACTCCTGAAAAGCCCTGCACTCTTGAGTTCAAATTTCAACTCTGCAACTGGCTCACTCTCTGAACCTCAATTTCCTCAATGGGAAAAATAGGAGTGAAAACTCCTCCTCTAGAAGTCATGGTAAACAAAAAAAAAAACAAAAAGCAGGCTTTTTTCTAATGACCTCTCTGCTCAGAATACATCTTTGCTTATTCTACACTCCTGAGTCAAAATCTACTTTTATAAAACTCCTTAAATAGCCTAACCAAGTACATCCAAGTGTGACCCTACTCCTGTCTAGTTTATTAAATGTCTCTGTGTACATGACACTGATGATGTTTAATATCCCAAATGTAATCCCGCTACTCAAAGTGTGGTCCTTAGACCAGCAGGATCATATTACCTGGAAGTCTGTTTGAAAGGCAGATTTTCAGGCCCATCCCAGAATCTACTGAATCAGAATTCATGAGATTCCCAAGTGGTATCTTTATAACTTAAAATTTGAGAAACATTGCTTTATGACACACGTACCCTCAATGAATCCCAGCCTACTGACCAACTAAGGAATCCACTGCAGAGCTTCTCCTCTGGTGGTGCACTATAAATCTGTATTCAGGCAGAAAGCAACTATTGACTACAACATTTTCATCAGGACAATATGATTAAAAACTTCTTACTTTGTGTCTTTTTAGTTTTTGTTTTTTTAAAAAACACACTAAGTACAGTAGCTCCAAAGTAGTATTTAAATTTTCTATATTAATGCAATTTTGTTGTATATAATATTTGCTTTTAAGATAATAAGTAGTATGTGCATTCTGATTATATGTAAACAAATAAGTTTAGAAAGATATTTTTAATGCAGTAATTTGTGGCTTCCAGGATCCAACACATCATAGTCTGATAGAAAAAAGAAAAAAAAAAAAAAAACTCCTGCAAACAATGTTTTCAACACAGACTGATGACCAAGTTCCATGGCATATTTTTTTTAAGAGAGAATGAGAGAGGGGGAGAGAGAGAGAGAGAGAATTTTTAATATTTATTTTTTAGTTCTCGGCAGACACAACATCTTTGTTGGTATGTGGTGCTGAGGATCGAACCCGGGCCGCACACATGCCAGGCAAGCACGCTACCGCTTGAGCCACATCTCCAGCCCTCCATGGCATATTTTTGTTTGTAATGTACACTGGGATTCTCTGTGTTTCTCCCCTACATTAACTTTCTAAAACTATATCTTGGGTTTTTTCCCCCAGATAGTCATAAAAGGGAACCTGAAAGTAAAACTGACCACCCAAATTCCTAAAATGAATCACCAAATGCTGAATGAAGGAGACTGGTAACTTTGTGTATCAGGAAACAAAACCAGCTTGAGTGAGTCATCTCTGTGATCAAAGATAACAGAGCCACAGCCAGGACTTGTTGCAAGCAAATGGCCACAGCTAGCACACATCAGAATCTCATGTTTAATGGTTTCTCACAATAAACTGCATAAGTCGGCTCTGTGAAACCAGAAGTAGAACCCAGAGCACCACATAAATAATAAACACACTCTCTTGAGTTTGGTATTCTTATCCTTCTGCTCCAAGTCCATTTCAATTTTCAGTGGATACAATAAAATGAAGTTGCCGTTTTGTCAAGAAGAAAGCATAAAGGTAAAAGTTAACCAGTACTATAGGCTTCCAGAGTGTTTCTCAAGAAAATGTGAATACTTTTTGAAGGCCTGCTTATTGTGGTGTTTAATCCAAAATGAAAACTGGGGCCATGGGCTCCCGAAGCAGGAAAGCCTGTTTCTGAATTCCATGCATATTCTATGTTCATGTTTCATTTTTTAGGCACTCCAAGCTTGAAGGAGATGAGTGGGAACTTGTACTACATGGCATTGCCATCAACAAGCCACCCCTGCATGCCCTAGCACATTCCTCCAAGTGAAGAACCAGGTGTCCTGATGTCCTCTTGAACTGCTCAACAGGGGCTATATGCCAGGAGCAAGTCTGCACCATGCTGGGTGAGCTCAACACAGGGATAATGCAAATACCCAGGCTATGTTTTTCAAAAGAGTACCTTGTATCAGTACCACACACCCATTAGCAGGCAGGTCTCCAAGGAAAACACTACTTACACAGTGGGTGCACCCATGAGAGAAGAACCTTCCACTAAAACACTGGAGGGTGGTCTGGGACAGGGGCAATAAGCCTCCTGCTCCTGTATATACAAGATCCCTCCCAAGGAAAAACATAAACTAATTAATTAACATCTCTTATTATATAATAATTTCTGAAATAAAAACAAACTAAAATATCCTCACAAAATTCCCATGACCACCCCCAGTATTTTCACTTAGGATGATACTACCTCATAATGAAGGGAACAAAAGGTACAATGCTGAGAGCAGAAGAGGTGCCATCCATCAGGGAGGGATACAGTCTCTCCAGCACCAAAAGTAACAGGAACATGCTTGGGTGATGGTCCAATTGCCCCAGATCACTGAAAAAAAAGTGGATGTACACAAAAGATCTGAACTTTAATAATTGAGGCACTATCTTCAAACCCTTTCTCATCAAGTAATTAATTAATTCTGTATATGAAGTGAGACTCTTTTGAGTTTTCCTTTTTTTTTCACTTTTTTCTCCATTCATTTCATATCTTCCTAGTATTCATCAAAAGGGAAAAAACTCTAGGAAAAATCAGGGATTGGGCTCTTGCACATGATTTTCTTCTCAAAGTCAGTCATTTGCTTAAGCAGAGTCTATTACTCTTGAGTATGAAATGTGAAACTTTTGGTGTCCAAATGTATTTAAGGCATGAACATACTAGGGCCAAAGTCTGTCTGCACAAACTACTAATATGAGGAAATGTATCATAAACAGAAGAAAAACTAATTGATATAATTTTATTTTCCTATTATAGACTATCCACATATATTCACACAATATGCAAATACCCCTGGCAGAATATAATGGCACATGTTCTAATGTCCATACTAAAAATCCCACTACCAGTGATAGGGTGTGGTTGAAAGGGCAACGATGAACTTCTCTAACTGCCCTGATGAGACTGGAAGCCCTCTTTTTTGGGGGATTCTGGGGGGTGGTACTAGGGGTTGAACTCAGGGGCACTGGACCACTGAGCCATATCCCCAGCCCTGTTTTGTATTTTATTTAAAGGCAGGGTCTCACTGAGTTACTTAGCACCTCACTTTTGCTGAGGGTGGCTTTGAACTCGAAATCCTCCTGCCTCAGCCTCCTGAGCTGCTGGGATTATAGGCCTGTACCACCGCACCTGGCAGAAAATAACTCTTAACAGAAGAAATCATCATGGGCTTCTGAAAAACTTTTTACCTGTCCACTGTACTGGCTACAGCTTCCAGCTGTTTGAGAAGGAAGGGATAGAGTTCTGGGAAACGAGAGAAAAACTCTCTGCCTGTCATTCTGTGGAGAAAGAAAAAAGATCAATTACTATCATGTGTTTCCCCTGATCCATTCCCCTCACATACACTTTAAAGAACAGTGACAAAGGTCATTTGTTTGGATACTTAGTGCAAGTTAAAAACAAAACCTATAGCAACTTAAATTTAACAGAAATGATACATATAATTTTGACTTTGGACATGTTTGGATTTGTGGACTTTTAACTCCAAATTTAAGATCACATTTATTTATTTATTTATTTATTTATTTATTTATTTATTTATTTATTTTGAGAGAGAGAGAGAGAGAGAATTTTTTAATATTTATTTTTCAGTTATCGGCAGACACAACATCTTTGTTTGTATGTGGTGTTGAGGATCGAACCTAGGCCACAAACATGCCAGGTGAGCGCGCTACACTTGAGCCACATCCCCAGCCCAGATTACATATATTTATGAAAATTTGATACTAAGTCTGTCAGGAAGAAATACTTAACATGTGAAAATGCCAAGTCTGAGCAATTGATTTGGACTATGCGTACAGTCAAAAATCTGATTGATGCTGACTCAGCTTTGGTGATAAGGGTACGTTCTAGAACAAGGTTTCCCAACCTTGGTACTAATCATTTTGGACCAAATAACCCTATGTTTTGGTGGGCAGTGCGGAGCAACATCCTGTGCACTGCAGGCTATTTATGTCCTGTGCCCTGTAGCCTCTGTGGCCTCTACCAAATAGATGCCAATAGCATGACACTCCTCCTTCCAATCATGACAATCAAAATATTTCCAGACATTGCCAAATGTAGTCAGTGAAATAAAATGGTCCCTGACTGAATGGCAATTATCAAGAATATAAGTAACAATAAATGTTGGTGAAGATATAGAGAAAAAGGTACACTCATACACTGCTGGTGGCACTGCAAATTGGTGCAACCACTATTGGAAACAGTATGGAGATTCCTCAGAAAACTTACAGTGGAACCACCATTTGACCCAGTCATCCCACTCTTCAGCATATATCCAAAAGACTTAAAATCAGCATACCATAGTGACACAGCCATATCAATGTTTACAGAAACTCAATTCATAATAGCTAAGCTATGGAACCAACCTAGGTATCCTTCAACAGATGAATGGATAAAGAAAATGTGTTACATATACACAATGGAATATTAGTCATAAAGAAGAATGAAATTATGGCATTTGCTGGTATATGGATAGAAATGGATATTATCATGCTAAATGAAATAAGCCAATTCACCCAAACCAAATGTCAAATGTTCTCTCTGATATATAGATGCTGACTAACATTATTCAAGATTTTTGTCCATTTTAAAAACAGGTTGCTTCTTTCCTTTCTTATATAGTCATAATTATGCACTGCATATACTTTCTCCTAGTTTGTAGTTTGCTAACTTATTTTCTTCCTAAAATCTTTTGATAAGCAGAGGTTTTTAGATATTTGGTAAAGTCTAATACTTTACCTTCTTTTCCTCCCTTTATGTCTCATGCTTTTCATGGCCTAAGAAATCTCTGCCTACTTCAAAGTAAAACATTTCTTGTTTTCTTCTAGAACCTTTATGGATTTAGCTTTTATGTTGAGGTCTATGATCCATCTAAAATTAACTTTTGTGTATAGGGTGACAGAGAAGTCAGGTTCTCCCCCCACCCCCTGCACTGGTATATCATGTTTTTAAGGAGATGTTCCTCAAACAGGAGAGATGTGCTGTGCTCATGGCTTAAAAGATTTAATATTATAAAGATGAAATTCTCCCCAAGTTGGTTATAAAGACAATGCAATTCCAATATAAACAGTAATGGGTGTGTGTGTGTGTGTGTGTGTGTGTGTGTGTGAGAGAGAGAGAGAGAGAGAGAGAGAGAGAGAGAGAGAGAGAGAGAGAGAAAGTGATCTAACAAAAGCAGATTCCAAAATTAATATAGACACACCAAGTGATAAGAATTAAGAAAAGCAAAGATAATTTTAAAAAACAAGGTTGGAAGACTCACCAATCAGATAGCCAGAAATATTAGAAAAGTTTAGTAATTAGGACAGTGTGGGGACAATTATTAAGCCAATAAAAAAGGATCAAGAGCACAAGGACAGACACATACATGGAAACTTGATTAACAGAAAAGCTGATACTGCAGATTATAGAAAAGGATGGTATGGTAATAGATTATCTAACAAAATTAAAATTGGATCCTGCCCTCTTACTATATATAAAATTAAATTCCATTGAATTGAAGACTCAAAAACAGCCATAAAGTAAAATAACAAATAATAAATAAAGTTTTTCCCTATTTTGGAAATTTATGGCTCTGTCCTGATTATTCCTGGCCTGCTTCTTTTTTTCCAGTAAGGATATCCTGAGACAGCCTAGTTGGTACATCTTCTGCATACTCTAGCCAAAGGGTGTACAGAAGACTCAAACTTCATTCTGTTCAACCACATCTGAATTCTCCCAAGGCTGAGTTTTGTATCATAAGATAATAACCACTTTTTTGAGTACGCTGCTGATTCACTCCTTGATCCTTTGGTAGCCCTAGTGGGATAAAGTGGAGTTTTATAAAAGTTTCTTGCCCCTCTTGTACATGACCATTCCAGACAAAAAGCCTTGCTGCAGTAGAGAATGATGGGGGAAAGGTGATGCTACCAAGTGGGGCAGTTGATTCTCTGGAGGTAGAGGGAGAACAACTTGGACACCTGGGAGGGGAACATCCCTGACCCTAGAAGATACAACAGAAGGAAGAATGCCAATGTTCTGTGTCATTTGAAACTGCTTCAGGAGGAAAAAAAATCAGTTTCCAAAAAGAGGAAAAGCAGAAAACAGACATTGTGGAAGAAAAATTTTAAACAGAAGCAGCAAAAAGAAGCATCCTCTATAAAGTCAACTGTGTTACACCATATAAATTCCTTGCTGGATTTAGATTAGCAGGTACGGACACAGACTGTAATGAGAAGAAAGTGTAGGGTTCTCATACATATAACTCAGAGCACAAAACAGAAACTCTGTAGCTGGCACTTATACCTATATTATGCAATCAGGAATAATAAATATCTCTTTTAATTTTTTTAGTTGTAATTGAACATAATACCTTTATATTATTTTATTTATTTATTTTTATGTGGTGCTAAGGATCAAACCTGAGCCTCACACATGCTAGGCGAGAGTCTTAAAGCTGAGCCACAACCCTAGACCATAAATATCTTTAATAATTAAAAAAAATAAGAAAGAAACTGCCCCTACAGTCTTCCTCACCTAGGAAAATGCTCTGCTATGTCTCTCCCAAACTGTTGTAACCACTTTAAATTCATCTGCTGGGTCTGTCATCCTCCATCTGCTCACAATTTGACTTCCTTTCCCCTTAACCTTACTGAAAAATCTATCAAAAACTGTACATAATGGCCCTGCCTCCGATGGCTGACCCTTCTATGCAAAACACCTGTCAAAAACTCCGGATGTCTTCCCCTTTTCTGAGGCCACCACTCAAGCACTGTCTGAGGGAGGTGAATGCCTCTCAGCTGGTGGTATAACAAAACAACTTAGACATACCACCTACAAGCAGTATCTCCAAATCCAAAGACTAGAATTAATTACTTGGACTCACTGATAAACTCTAAAAGTTTTTTGTTATTTAGAGCTTGTTGTTAGGTAATGTTGGAAGGATCCTGCAGAGCTCCAAAAAGTCCAAATGCTATCTTTTTACAGGGGCATCATGCGTGTCCTGGGATTGTATTTCTTTTTTGAAAGCAGGCATTAACTTGCCTCACTCCTCAAAATATGCACTTAGGCGCAGTTGTAAAAGACTTTCAAATGTTTAAGGGAATGCCACCAGTTGATCATGTGCCCTCCAATGATTGTTAAAATGACTTCAAAACAAGGCCATGCTGGTTATTCACAGAAGCTTCCTAAAGATGTAAGTCACTCAATTTTTACACATACTACTATGAGAGTCCTCCAATTAAAAAACATGTTTTTTTAAAAAATTAAAAAACAACATATTTATCATCTGACTTCAACTGAAGTCTTCATTGTACCTCAACTGAGGTCACTCAGGTTTGCTTCAAATCATGAACAGGGTTCTTATGGATGAAAAACTGTCCTTGACTTCCAATTTACATGTTAAGACAAACCCTGTGCAATCACTAATACATTTTAAGCTATCTGGATTAATGCCTTGGGCTAAGTGGAAAGGTCAATATAGAAAATTCAAGAGAAAACCAAAGACTCTATTGGCTAATTAAATTTGTGCAACTGATTGGATCTGAGATGCTGGTGGGCATGGTTGATGTTATACTGAAAGTTATACTTATCCGGCTGCTTGGATTCCTGTTGACAGTAACCTAAACTAAATGTTGTATGAGATAAAATAAATGGGCTTAGTCCCAATTTGTCAGTCAAATTAATCAAAAGAGCTGACAGCATGACGTATTCAAGGGAAAATTCTGCAAAAATCAAGATAGTATAGAAATGAGGGATGGATAAAATTGAGAGAAAATTCTCCTTACTACACATCTTGAAAAGTAAGGCAATGGCTACTTATGTTTTGGACTCTATTCAAGGATGTTTATGTAATGAATAGCCTTAGGAGACAGAATATCTCCATCTGGAGCAAAGGGCAGACATGTATACTACCCATTATAAAAGATTTTGGTTCCTTAACTCTGAGATCCACTCCTGTGATGCAACCTACTGAGCATACAGGTATTTTCTGTCTCTCTTCATACTTCCTGTGGTTACTGGAGTTCAGGACACTAACATAAAATTGCTGACCATATGGTTACTAGAGGCTGCTAAGACAGCAACTTAATATTATGAAAGTTAAAATGAAGAAAATTAGTAATAAAAGCATTTTCCTACATTCCCTAAAAAACCTGCATTATATACGAACAAGTAATTGATGAAAAATAGTTTCTTTATAAAAGAATTCTGCCAGGTGCAGTGGCCCATTCCTATATTCCCAGCAACTGAGGCAGGATTTCAATTCCAATGCCAGCCTGGACAACTTAGTGAGATTCTGAAAAGAAAAAATGAAAAAGGTCTACAGAAGTAGGTCAGTGGTAGAGCACCCAGTACTGGGAGAATATGGGTAGAGGGGCATCCAGCTAATACATGTTGAAAGAAAATACAATTATACAATCATCATTTTACAACACCTGATAAAAGAAAAAAAACAAACTAATGAGTCTAGGCAGAGATTACTGATGGACGCTAAAACTATTAAGTGAAAGGAATTTTGTAAAAAGATCAAGATGACACAATCTGCAATAAATCCACTGATCAACCTCAGCATTACTAAAAATGACATATGCATCTAAAGGGTTCATGAATTAGGAAGCATACATACTATCTATAAAATATTTTGGGTACAGTGGTGCACATCTGTAATCTAGCTGCTCCTGAGGATGAGAAAGAAAGATCTACACGTTCAAGGCCATCCTCAGCAATGTATTAAGACCCTGTCTCAAAATAAAAATTTTTAAAAGGCTGAGGATATAGTTTAGTGGTAGAATGCCTCTGGGTTCAAACCCCAGTACAGTGAAGAAAAGAAAAAAATTTTTAAAGACTAAAAGCGATGTGTGGAAGTTGTTTCAGTTCCTCCTCATCCCAATAAATCAACTGTAAAAAGATATTTATAGAACAAAAGGGAAATTTTGAATATTAATAAATTATTAACTTCGTTAGGCATGATCATAGGATGGTGGTATTTCTTCTTAAACTTCTTTATCACTCATTAATACATAATGAGTAAATTTACAGGAAAAAAAATGACATGGATCTGCAATCTCCTTTATGGGAAGGTAAAAAACGGGGGAAATAAGATTGGCAAAATGTTGCTATCTGCTGAAGCCAAGTGATGAGTATGTAAGGGTCAATTATACTACTCTCTTCATTTTTACATATGTTGAAAATTCTCATAATAAAACTGTTTTTAATTAAAAATAAAAGTCAGGTCACAATTAAGGAGATAATTTATAATAAATGTATCTAAGAGTTACATAATCAATACACAAAATATATAAAGAACTTTAATGAATCAATAAGCAAAAGATGAACTCAATGTAAAGATGGACATACCTATCGAAATCACAACTCACAGAAGGATCTCTAAATGCACTTGCCCAATAGAAACTCTTCATATACAACTAAAAAGGTCAGTGGACATGTCCTCTTGAGGACTCAATTATTAATGTCTAAGGGAATAAGCCACTTCTTAGTTGCCTGGTATCTCTTGATTGAGAGAGAGAAAAATAAGCAATTGTACATGTGCAGATCATATGATTCTCGCACTTTGATTAAGAAAGTGTCCTGATAGGTAACTAGCTCTGTTGACCACAATACTGCCATGAAAAAGAGCTGCAGAACTACTATTGAAGATTGAAGTCATTAAAACAACTAAAACAACTAACTCAACTAAAACAGTTGAATTAAAGCTAACTGTCCCAAATAGTAAATTACTTCATTCAGATACCTTATCAAATATTTACCAACTAGTTTATCTTGAAAGATATATATATATATAAATAAGGTATACTACTCAAAGGTAAACATTTGGTGGATATTTTAATTATTTTAGAAGCTAAGTAGGATTTTGACAACATCTTTTCAAAAGTACACAGTTGTATCTCAGTATTCATGGTGGGTAGGTTTATTTCAGGACCCCCACAGGTCCCAAATGCATAGATGCCTTATATAAAATGGCATAGTATTTACATATAACCCATGTACATCTTTCTGTATTCTTTAATTCATTTCTAGATGATTAATAATACCTCATACAATATAAATGCTATGTAAATAGTTGTTACACTGTATTGTTTAGGGGCTAATAGGAAGAAAAACCTGAACATGTTCAGCACAGATGCATTTTTCCCCAAAATATTTTCATTTTATCCTTGGTTGAATACATGAATGCAGAACTTGTATATACAGAGAACCGAGTATATACTGTTAAAATCACTGTCACCATGCTAGATGGCATAGGACTTTCAAGAATTAACTATGCACTTATCAGTGTTTAAGGAAAACCAAAATTATTTTCTAAAGTGAATTTTAACTTCACCTGAGCACTCTGAGAACATAGGAGGTGTTCTTCAAGACTACCATTCTTAGGTTCCTCCATCCTGTAAGAAAATGTTGACCCTATTTCTGGTTCGGCTCACTTGAAAGACCAGGATTCCATTTTACTACAAACAAAAGAGCTGAGCTCTGTGTGCTTGCCAGGGAGCATCATCTCAACTCTGTATCTGCCAAAAGCTCCTAAAGACTTGGCTAAATATTTACATACTGTGCCTGAAAGATATGTAATATTAACAGTTATGTGTATTATAAAAAGCCCCAAGAGGTAGAGGACAGGGAGATATTGTTATCTTAGGGACTTAATTCAAACTTCACTCATCTATAACTTTCAAATCCAAAAGTCTACAGCACCTTGAATACAGAGCTTAGAATGATAATCTGCTAATAACAGATTCCAAGTAACAATGGCTATATTTGTTTTTATGGCCACACTGAATGCAAAGTCACTACTTACAATAGTGCTTCTTTGTGGAAGTAGTTCAAAGGTTTGGGGGTGTCTATGAGTCTGCCCTTTTTTTTGTACAAGGAATTAAAACCTGGAAAGATTACCACCAAGGGACATTCTCATCCCCTTCTTATTTTTTATTTTGAGATAAGGTATCAATATGTTATTGAGGCTGTCTGCAAACTTGCAATCTTCCTGCCTTTTCCTCCCAGAGAAGCTGGAATTATAGGCAGTGTGACCATACCTGGATACAGGTCTGTAATACAGTCTTACTTTAAAAGGCTAAGATCATGGTACCATTTTAGGTCATATACGAATCTTTCTCCTCTGAATCCTGACTGTTGTTTTTCACTTGCTACTTAATTAAAATTATCATTAGATTGTAATTTTCTCACAAAGGTAGTAAATATTTTTTAAAAGTACCTACAAGCTTCCTATTGAGCACTGTACTAGATCCTGTGGGAGATAACTAACAATATAAGATAGTTACTGCTCTTGGAGCTTAAAATCTGTTTAGAAAACAAGATATGTATGTCAGGGTCAAATGAATGATGTTTATAATAAGAGTTCAGAGTTGGAAAACATATCATTGGGGGTAAAAAGGTTAGGGAAAGTTTTGTGGGAAAGAGGGAAAACAAGATGAGTCTTGAAATACTAGTAACACTGAATTAAAAACAAGATAAAACAGAGTGGGTAGGCCCAGCTGGATGTAAGACAAAAGGACTTTGTGACAAGAGAAGGTAGAAAAGGTAGACTGGCAAAAGTTTCTTAAAAATGTGAATGCCAAGCTAAGCAGCTTCACTTATGTTTTACTGGATTTGAAAGTTTCCCTTGTAAAAAAAAGTCTAGTTGACACAAGAGTTGTACAAATTTATGGGATACAATGCAGTGATTCATTACATGTGTACACTATGTAATGATCAAATCAGGATGATTAGCATATCTACCCATCACTCCAAACAAGTTATTTCTTTATGATGAAACATTCAAATCCTCTCTTCTAGCTATTTCGAAATATGTATACATTATTTTAACTATAGTCATCTTACTGTGCGATCACATACCAGGACTTATTTCTCCCATCTAAATGTAAATCTGTGCCTGGCCTGAAAAGTTTATGAGCAGGACATAGAGAAACAAAGAAGATGGACGAGGCAGAGAGATAGCGTAGAAAACTGCTGACCCAACAGTCACTCACTAAATGTTTACCTTGCTACCTCAACTATGGCTGAATTTCTGAAGACTGGAACTCACACTTCTTCACGTCCCTCCTGATACACAACACAATATTACATAAATGCCACTGGGCCAGAAAATATTTTGGCAATAAATGAATAAATAAACTTAGAGAAGAAAAATTTTCTAATATGGTTGATCTCAAACCTATCCTTCAATGCCCTTTTATTTCTCTCAGTGACTGTTACCCACCCAGTAGCCATCTGACTCCCCAAGTCAGAAATGAAACACCCCATGCACAATCAACCAGCAAATCTTGCTGCTTCTACCTCCAGAAGGTCTGTTGAGTCAACCTCTCTCCATCCTTACTGCTACTGCCCCAGATGCTATAATACCCTTTTTGCTTCCCACCACCGGCTTCAATCTAACTCTGTTGTGATAAGAGGTCTTTCTCTAAAACACCAGGAAGGAAGCCAGAGAGTGATTTGGGGGTCATATTCACTCTTACAACAACTCACTCTTTGGAGAATGACCTCAATCCTTTTTGAGGGCAGTACCCCCAAATGATTTCACTCTAAGCTCTACCTCTTAAAGGTCCTACCACCTGTAAACACTGCTGCAGTGAGGTCCAAGCTCCCCACACATGAACCCCTAGAGGACATGCTCAAACCACATCCAAACCATAGCATCTGGGTTAGGTACCTGTCCTTGGTTTTGCACTGCAACCTGTGCTCTCCCCATCACAGAACTTGCAGCATGTCATACACTGAACTTCCTCTTTGTTTGTGTATTTATCCCACCAGATGATAAATTGGGCCTAGGCAGAGATTCTAACTAATGTTTTTTCCACAGTCTCTCTGATACTAAGTATGATGTCCAGTTCACAACTGTATCCAATGCAAACTTACTGCATGAAGCAAACAAAAGGACAGAGTCCTTAAGACAGACCAAGAGAAAGAAATTAGGATGAAGATGGGAACAGAATAATTTCATGAAGCTCACAATTAGCCACACCTAATGGCATTCAGAATCATCATTCGGGTCAATAAACTGAGTATCCTGCCAGGGCTTGACATTTTCTTAAACACAAATAGATAAAGCTTGTCTCACTGGTTTATAAACAGTTCAATTTGATTTCATCCAAACAAGCAAACAGACTGATGTTACCACCACAATCCCTGGGGGTGAATACTCCAGTGACAGCCATTTAAAACCTGTTTATTTATATGGTCAAAACTAGTTCAGCAGCTTCATGAAAACAATAGAAGTGATAACCAAAAGGGAAAAGCTCTGTAAGTTCAAGCTCCCAGGAAGAGAAAAGACAACCAAAAATTGTAAATGGGATAAACAGGCAGACATAGGTGAAAACACACAAGCCAGGACACAGGGTGAGAATAAGGCAGCTTTAAGTTGAGGATGCCAGACTGTGAAAGAGAGGTGCACAAACCCCTAGCCCCCCAGGGAGGATACACAGGTACAACGGGAGGGAGGACTGCTGGGCCCAGGGAATCCCACCCAAGAGTATGACTACACGTATGAGGACAGATCAGACACCCCACACCACATACGCTTCACTGCCATATTTTCATCTGGTTATTCAGAGAAACTACAGTCACAGGAATAACTTTAAAAAGCTTTCATAAAATAATTTCTGTCCATAAAGGAAATCTACGTTAGTGAAAGGATCTATTTCAGGAAGAGGGCTGCTCAGAGACAATTTTTATTACCTGAGACACTGCTGATCTGCACACAAGACAGTCTTTATTCACTATATAATTTCTCCTCTCACCTTGCTATATTTGTTCCCATCTCCCCAGAATCCCTGATCCCTGTTCCTCTCTGGAGCTTGGGAAACTTCATAAGTGTCGGTCATCTGGCCCAGTCTCATATTTTGTGGGACTCTCCTATGTATATGCACATAATTAAAATAGCATTTGTCCTGCTAATCTGTCTTATGTAAATTTAATTCATAACCCAGTCAAAGAACCTAGATTGGCCATAAACAGAAAAAGTTAAAATGCCAGAAGTATATGCTTCATAACAAAAGCATTATTATGATGAAAATAATTATGCAATGAAAAAAACAAAGAATTTGCAAAATGTGTTAAGGAAAAAGAAGGTATATTCACCCCTAGTCCCTATATATATATACATCCCACATCATTCTCAATCATCCCAGGAACCAAGATCAATGGAGCAACTCACAAAGATATAAAAGGAAAAAACTAGAGAAGGCAAACAAAACCCCGCAGGCTCGAGGAACTGCTGGGCAACAGCAGCAAAGGCATAGGTGATGCCCAGCTTTGAAAAGGACAGGACTTATTCACAGGCCATGGAGCAAACACTATAAATCTAGTCATTAGATGGAAACAATGGCTAAAGGCAAAAACCTAGAGCTTTTCAGTTGGTGTTTCAAATAGAAACCAAATAAACTATTAAAACGGAGCAACTCCCTAGATTTGGGCTAATAAAACCAACTCAGAGGACAGAAATCAGCAAAAGGGCCTGTCTCCTTGCCACACTGATTGCTGATAAAATAGCAAGCTCATCTTAAGAAAAACAACATCCTCCAAGTGGAAACAAACGTACAAAGAAGACAAAGCACACACAAGCATTTCAAAGGATATGATCAAATGCAAAATAAAAAAATAGAAACAACTCATAAAAGAGAAATTTGGCTTTGGAAACTCTCCAGGAGGAACATCTCTGACTCTGTTCTTGGAATCCTATCCCTACCTCCTACTAGGCAACACCATCACATATTCCCCAGAGCAGAATGAGTAAAAGAAGGAGTGAATAACAATTACATAAGAATTTTCTTTTAAATGAAATGAAATGAAACTGAAAAGAATGATTAGAAAGAAATCAGGAGTCTCACAGTCAGAATCTCATACTCAACAAAGCCCTTGGGCTAGAGACATAGCTCAGGAGTAAAGAGCATTGCACACAAGGTCCTAGGTTTCAACCCTAGCAATAAAAAAGCAAAAGAAAAACCAAGCCCTTGTACCCAAGCAGTGGTTCTACCAGGAAGTCCCTTTATTCAGCTACAGGCAAACCATGCAGGAAGCCCAGGAAAGGATCTGCCCCAGGGTCTCTAAGTGCTGATGGATTAGCTATCCTCCCAGTCTCTTCATTTCCCTTCTAATCCTCTGCAGACGACAGAGAAATTGCTGGACTTGGTGAATGCTTTTGTAACCCTTCCCTTTCAGAAGCTGCTCTCAAGATGGGGAATTTCCAAATGGCTAAACTGGCTATCACAATACCATATCCAGGGAGGGAGTGAAAGGTTTAGTTCTGGAAGTGCTCCGCCATTTGCCAAGGACGTCACTGGTCCAGAAGTAGTCCTAGAAACATATTTGCACTCACTTCACTGGTAGCTGTTAATTTTGATACAGGTTATTGCTAAATTGCTGAGGCTAGCCTCAAACTTTGTAATCCTCCAGCCTCAGCCTCCAAGTCACAGGGATTACAGGTAAACACCACTGCACCCAGAGAAAACATGCATCTCTTAAACGCCTCATGTGTGCAGGTTTCTATTTAGGCAGTTTCTATGGATTTGTTTTCACACCAGAAATTATTTCTTAGAAAATGCTTCTTGCTGAAGGGGCTGGGGTTATGGCTCAGTGGTAGAGCACTTGTCTCACATGTCCAAAGCCCTGGGTATTCAATGCTCACCACCACATAGAAAGAAAGAAAGAGAGAAAGAGAGAGAAAAATAGAGAAGGAGAGAAAGAGAGAGAAAGGAAGAAAGAAAGAGAGAAAGACAGAGAGAAAGAGAGAGAGAGAAAGAGAGAAAGAGAGAAAGAAAGAAAGAAAGAAAGAAAGAAAGAAAGAAAGAAAGAAAGAAAGAAAGAAAGAAAGAAAGAAAGGTATTGTGTTCAACTACCAAAAAATATTTTAAAAAAAGAAAGAAAAAAAATGTTTCTTGCTGAAGTCCATTTTCTAAACAGTCTGTTGTATACTTTCTGGAGATGACTGGCAAATTCCTACCTTCCCTTGTGTAAACCTCCTTATTTATTTATTTATTATTTTTACTCATGCTAGGGATTGAACCCAGGGCCTTGGGCATTTGAGGCAAGCACTCTGCCAACTGAGCTATATCCCCAGCCCCACAATCCTCCTTTCTGTATGTTTGTTTCATCCCTGTTCCTCAACTTGGGATGCCTTGTGATCTGCTCTAATCAACAGAAAGCAGCAGAAGTGACACTGTGTTAGTTCTGGCTTAGGACTTCATAAGCATGGCAACTTCTGTGTTTATCCTCTTAAAGCCCAGTCAGTCCCCAGTCACTGATGCCCGCAATTCCAGTTGCAGCCACAGTAAGTGTGAAGTCATCTTGGTCTTTCCAACCTTGGTTGAGGTCTCAAATGAATGCAGCTTCTGAGTGATTCCATAGGACATCACACAGTGAAGAAACCACCACCACCCCCAGCTGAATCTAGTAAGCCAAGAAAAATATAGAAATCATAAATTGTTGCTATTTTAAGCCATTAAACTCAGGGATGGTTTGTTATGCAGCAATATGTAAGTGAAATAGTCATAAAACTGAAAGCATTGTGTTAAACTTCAGGGAAAAGTAATAATAAATAAAAGAAAAGCTGATAATAAGGAACACAACTCCAGAGGCCAGCAGTCAATGGTATGAAAATCAAGGTGTCAGCATGACACCTCTGGAGGCTCTACTGGAGAATCTTATCTTTACCTCTTCCAGCTTCTAGTATCTGCCAGCACTTTTTGGCTTATAGCTATGTTAATCAGATTTCATTTGCTGAACAAAAACCTAACCAGAACAACTTACAGGAGAAAACATTTATTTTTGGCTTATGGTTTCAAAGTTTTAGTCCACAGTCAACTCAATTGTTCTGATCCCAAGGTGAGGAAGAGTATTATGGCAGAGAGGTGTATCAGAAGGACACTGCTCAGCTGATGGCAGCCAGAAAGCAGGGAGAGAGCAGGAGCCAGGGACAGAATACATAATCCCTATGGGCACACCTCTAGTGACCCACCCTCTCCAACTTTACCTGCCTTTAGCTACCACCTAGTAACCCATTCAAATGATTAATCCATTGATTAGCTCACAACTCTCATAATCTGATCATTTTACCTCTGAACATTCCAGGATCACAAGCTTTTGGGGAACACCTCATATCCAAACCATAAGAAGTCACATTGTTTCAATCTCTGCCTCTGCAATTATGCCATTTTTTCCTCTTCTCTCTCTGAAGTCTCCCTCTACCTCATGTCTATAAGTGATTACATTAGGGCCCATCCAAATTATACAAAAGAGTCACCTGCTATGGCTTGGATATAGTTTTAAAATATTACCCTCCAAAGGTTCACGTGTTGGAGATTTGGTCCCAATGTGGCAAGGTGGGAGCTGAGAGACACTATTTAAGAGGTGGGGGCTCTAATGGAAGGTCCTAAGGATATTAATATTAAGTAGCTGCTCCCAGAATTCATAAAACCCTGAACTCTCCCGAGAGTTGTTATAAGAGCAAGCCCAATCTCTAGACCCCTAATCACTCTCTGGCTTCCTGTTTGGTGATGTGATCTCTGGCTCCCACACATGTTCCCTACCATTTCATGCTGTCCACGATTAAGCCCTCATCAGAAGCAGAACCAACTGGGCCACCTGAACTTGGACTTTCAGCCTCCCAAATATTAGTCTGCCTTAGGTATTTCTTTGTAGTAACAAAAAAAAATAGACTAATACATCACCCTATCTCAAGGCCCTTAAGTTAGTTACATTAACAAACACCCCACTCCATCTATTCCGTACAAGGTAACGTTTACAGGTTCCAGGAATTTAGACTTGGTCTCTTTAGGGGCCATTACTCTGCCTGTCACAACTGCTCAGACAAGAGTTAAGCACAAGAATGAACATACTAGTTTAGTCCAAGGCTGTTGTTTTCTAAAGCTTTAAAGCAATAGACTACTTTACTCAAATATAATCCCAATAGTTAAAAATAAAAATGAAATAATAAAAAAAAATAAAAAATAAAACTCTTTAAAAAAATGAAGAGAGGATTCTGGGAAGATAGCTAAGTAAGAAACACCAGGAACTTGTTTCCTCAGACAACAAATGCACTGGCAGAATGTATCAAATGTAAGTATTTTGAAACTCTGGAGTCAACCTTAAGATTTGGAGAGTAGTAAATTTTGGCCAATTTCAGTTCACAGCATTGTAGCACCTGCCTATGCACCAGTCTCACGACAGGTAACTACAGATCTTCTCTGGGAGAGCCTGCACAAATTTATAGGACAAGAAGAACTCTGTCCAAAAATTGAGGATCTACATACTGATTACTGACAGATACAACTCTGATTTTAGAGACACAAACCCATGGGCAGGCAGCCATTGTTGTAATCCTCCCCCAAGTTCCTCCTCGTCTGATTGAAGAAAAATCTAGGAGATTTAATGAGCCAGAGACCTTTTTCTTTCTTTTATTAACCTACCCATTCATTTTTTCTACCCATTCATTTTTTACTTCTTACCCTATTGAAAGTCAGACATTTTTAAAAAAGCAACTACATATACAAGGAAATTTAAAAAGTCACCACACACATCCAATAAAAGGTGCAGGTTGAAAAAGAACTGAAAAGAACTTAAACTTATACTTCAGGCTAATCTCCAGCACAGCAACAATAAAAAAAAAATCAACACATTCTGGAGAAAAGACAGAATCTGATTTCTAGAGCTACATTATTAGATTTAAATGTCCAGATTTAAAAAAAAAGAAAAATCCCAAGAAACAGGAGAGTGTGGCCCATTCAAAGGAAAACAACATCATCACAACAGAAACTTTCCCTGAGAAAGACCATATAGATGGTGGGTTTGCTAGAAAAACCTTAAAACAACTGACTTAAAGATACTCAAAGAAGGGCTGGAACTGTAGCTCACAGGCAGACTACTTGCCTAGCATGTGTGAGGCACTGGCTTCGATCCTAAGCACCACATAAAAATAAATAAAGGCATTCTATCCATCTACAACTACAAAAAAAAAATTTAAAAAGATGCTCAAAGAATCAGTTTATCCTGCTAAGCGAATTAAGCCAATCCTCAAAAAATCAAAGGCTAAATCTACTCTCTGATAAGTGGATGCTGATCCATATGGGGGTATGTAAAAAATGGAGAAACTTTGGGTAAAGAGAAGGGAAGGGAGGGTGGGAAGGAAATATGGGGGTGGGAAAGATGATAGAATGGGATGGACTTTATTATCCTAGGGACATGTGACAATACATCATGTATATATATGTATATATATGATGTGAATATATATATATATATATATATATATATATATATAAAACATATATTTGATGTGATAATATATCATGTACAATCAAAAAACTGAAAGTTGTGCTGCAATTGTGTACAATGCATTCTATACAATCAAAATGCATTCTGCTGTCATATATACCTAATGAAAATAAATAAATTTAAAAAAATGTTAAAAGGACTGGGAATGTGGCTCAAAAAATAAAAAGATGCTCCAAGAATTAAAGGAAGACATGAGCAAAGACAAGAAAATGATACACTAACAAAATGGAAATATTAACTAAGTTATAGTAACTAAAATGAAAAATACATTACAGGGATTCAAAGACATATTTGAATAGGAGGAAGAAAGATCAATGAAACTGAAGTTATGACAATTGAAAGTATTAAGTCTGAGAAGCAAAAAGAAAAAAGATTCTCTATGTTGATCTTCAAAATTAAAAAAAAAAATACTGATGCACAAAATTTCAAAATCTGGGTATCTTACTCAATACTGTTCTAACAAAACCATCCAAGTAAACAAATGGATGTCCCCAGTCTTCAACTTTTACTTCTCATCCAGCTACAGTGTATCATCCATGCAGCCGTCAAAATTATTATACTAAACAAAGCTAATCCTGTTATACCTGTGCTTTGAAATACTTTCTTTGCTCTCAGCTGGCTAACAAGGTCCTCTGTTCACCTCGGGCTGTCCCTCCTTGCATTGTGCACACTTCATCCCCAGGCTTTTACACAGAAGCGGTCACCCCCACCTTCACTCTCTCCCAGGCAAACATTTCCTGGCCTTCCTCTCTGCCATTATCTACTTCTTTCTCTGGGTGTTTTCCTTGATGCCCCAGACCATTCCCATGTGCTCTAACATACATTCCCACATGCTCTCATGGCAACACTTAAATCCTTCCTTGAAGACCTTCATTCATACATTTGACAAATACTGAGCTTCTGCTCTGTCAGACCCGGCCCTTGGTGCTTGAGATACAACAGGGAATAAGACAAAGAACTCCTCCCCATGGAGCTGATGACATTCTAGTAAGAGGAAGCAGACTAGAAATTAACGTCAAAATAATAGCAAAGAAGTAGAATATTTGGTGATTGCTCATCATTATATCCCAGGAACCTAGGACAATGCCTCGCTCCTAGCCAGTGCTCAAAAAATACTTACTGAATGAATAAATACAGCAGTGTGAAAAGATGCTATGTGAATGTGAATTATTGTCTACTGCCTATGAAAACCTCTTCTCAGAATCTGTCTAAGCTTTCAGAGGCCTAAAGCATGTTGTGTTAGTCATACCAGGCCATTCACTACTTAGACTTGGTTTTACAGTTGGCAAAAGTCATAATTTTACCAGTAATTTTCAGATCAAATGAGTTAAGCACTGAAGTCTCGAAAGTCCCAACTTGGCATACTGTGCATCTTCCTCAAACTCAAAACACAAAGTTAAAAGAAAGCCAGTTCCTTATATGGTTTGGACACCAGAATGCTGGCTTCGTGCTATATATAAAAGGTTAATACTGGAAAAGTCAATAACTACCATGAACAAGGACCCTGTCATATCACTGTCAAGGCCTAATCCTACCTAAGTTATCACCTGCTGAAGTAAATTAAAGTCAAGAAAGTAAACATTTAATGAATATTCACTTGCCTTTGGTCCAAGAAAGTCTTAGAAATAAGCTTTCCTTTAATTAAAAATAAAAATAACCCAGAAAGCTGAAATAAGATCTGAGGAACACTCAACACAGGTCAGCCAGTCAGCATAAGTAAGAGTTGGCAGTGCCCAGGTGAAACTGCTCCAGGATGTGACTGTAACACCATTCTGTTCATGCAAAAATTTGGAAAACAGATTTTCTGGGCAGAACTGGGGACTAACATCTCCACTACCAAGTTCAAAGCCAAAAAATAAACCTGGTACAAAGGTACCCGTGGTTCTGAAAATAGCTCACTATCTTTACAGACAGCAAATACATCAAGCCTTGGGACTGAGACACGCACCAATCCATCAACCAACTGACAAGCCAGTATTATGTACTAAGTGCTCTGAAGCATAGTCACACATATAAGAAAGACATAATTCTAGGCCTTAAGGAACTTTAAATCAAGTTTAAAAAATAAGACAGAAATGAATGGAAAAACAAAAAAAAAATGCAAACCAGATTGAAAGGCTGGCATTCTAAGAGCCAGAGAAGTAGTAGATTGTTGCTCTGGAGGCCAAATCAATTGGGGAGAGCCCAAAGAGGGATGCTCAGCAAGGCTGGTTTCACAAGGAGTGGGACTCACCAGGATGTTTGGAGACTGAGAAAAGCAGAGAAGAGCCCTACACTGTTCTAGGTGCCCTTCAGTCTTGAAGGACAGATGGGAATCACCTCTCCCTGGGCCATGCGAGGCTGAAGGAGGAAGAAGAGAATGTGTGGAGAAGGAAGAGACTGACACACTGCTAAGGCAGAGATGTGTAAGGCAGCCATGGTGGGGAAGGCTACAGCAAAAGGCTCTGGTGTAGAGCAGGCCAGACTGTGGAGACCTCAAACTCAAAACTAATGAATTATTTCCAATTACTGGTAAGACACTTGATGATGTGGCCCAGAAGTATCACAATGAACTGTGTTTGGGTCTTCCCTAAACAGTTTCATGTAAGTCTACACTGTCCACACAAAAGAAGTAGAGCAAATTTTTTTAATGTGTTAAAAGTTGAAAAACCAACATATTTTCATAGATATTTAAATAAAGTCATATCACTGTGACTAAGTTTTAGATCATGCAGTAAATCATACATATCTGAATAAGAGCTATAACTACTGAAAGATCCATTTTAAACAGCACTAAAAAATGACTTCTGAAAGGCAAATCTAATCCTCCTACACCTACTCCATCACTTCACCCTCCCCCACAAACCTGACTAGGGTCTTTATTTTCCTTTAAGCATTACAGGTTTCTTTATGTATCTAGAAGGAAGAGCTGTTAGTCATCAGTCTGGATGGTGTGGGTTAATAGGGTCTTTGTTCAGAAAATTTAATTATAGGTTTGAACCTTGGATGAATGCAAAAGGAAAACACTGGAGGGGACTCTCAGCTAATCTGCCAACTAAGTGGACCCATGCGACTTCAGGAGCGTCCCTGGGTGCATTGTAGAGGCAGTTTCTTCCCTGTTGTCTGTAGCATGGCCTGCCCTAGTTTACTCCTAATTTGCTTCTGTGGCCTGATCTCTGACTGTCCTACAACAACCATTTCTGACAAAGGGCTCTGCAACCAAAGGCCCAAAGATGCTAAACCATAATTTTGGCAGTTTTATACCCTTTAAAGTTTTATATACCCTTCTGCCTCAATGCAGGCAGCACAACTAAGACTGCGCCCCTGTGCACTGGCTCCAGGAAACCTCAGAGCTTTCCCACCTTTGACCCCAAAGGCTTTGCAGAGGAAACAAGAGTTTAAAACCTGGCTTTAAGGGGCTGGGGATGTGGCTCAAGCGGTAGTGCACTCGCCTGGCATGCATGCGGCCCGGGTTTGATCCTCAGCACCACATACCAACAAAGATGTTGTGTCCGCCAAGAACTAAAAAGAATAAATATTAAAAATTCTCTCTCTATCTCTCTCTCTCTCCTCTCTCACTCTCTCTTAAAAAAAAAAAAATAAAACCTGGCTTTAACATACCTCTACATTCACCAAATACTTTGACTCTGGCAAGTGATTATCTGAGGAAAGCTGCTGAACCAAGGGTATTTGGGGCTGCATTTTATACTTTGTTATCCTAGAGATACCAGTATTTAAAAAATATAAACTAGAAACAAAATAAAATGCAATAACTGTTAAAAGACTAGAGTTTGAAAGTTTTCTGAGCAAGAAAGGAGAAAACTGATTAATAAAAAACCTGCTTTTTACTTCCACAGTAAATCTAAAATTGATGACAGTATTACAAAAGGATAAAAGTGCTGACCAAAAAATGTCAGCGAAATCAACACAAAATGCATAAAGAGAACCTCCCAAAGTAGTGGAGCTCTGAATGCCTGGAAATCTCGTTTCCTCCTAAAGCTCAGTTAAGTGATGATAAAATTCCTAGTTTAAAAAAAAAAGTAAGGGAAACTGTTTTAATCAAACTAAAATAATCAAATTAACATGTCCAAACATTCAGATTCCTAAAGAAAAGTAATATGTGAATATAATGCATAGGAATTGTTAGGGCTACAATTAATTGAAAGGTGAATAGGTTATTCTGGAACCAAGAACTCTGGTTTCTCTTTATTTCCATCATTCTTTCATTCACTGACTAATATGTATGGCATTCTGAAGGATTAAAAAAAATTGAATCAAGCATTCAATACCCTCAAGTGCTGGGGAAGTCAAAAATCAAAATCTTAAAACAACTAATCCAAAGCTCTCCTGTTTTGAAATCTCCCTTATTAAAAGGCATTTCCAGTTCAAAATGCAAAGGTAATGATTCCCACTGAGCAATGATTATTTGGATAGAGACATGTGGTAAACATTTCCTAGGGAAATGAAAAAAGGTCAAAGGTAAAAGACAACTGAGAAGAGCTGCAACATCTCGGCAAGTTACAAATTTAAGGGGTAAGGGACACACATAACCTCCATCCATTAGAAGCTGAGATTTAAAAGAAAAGCTGAGGCTTCTCTGGGGTGAATATCATGACATCTGTTCTCTTCTCATAATAGCAACTAAGTTGATTTAAGAAAATATTCTCTCTCTCTTTTCTAGAGCTGTTGGTTCATAATTACATGATTTTTCTTGAGCTTTGGTTTCCTTAAGATGTGTTTATTCTGCACATCTGCTCTCCCCATACCTGATTACACAAAGCTATCATAAAGAGCAAACCAACAGGTATAAAGAGACCAGCCCTCAAAACAAATCAAAGCAAACAGCCCATGGAGTCCTTTGGAAATCTTGGCTGGCAGCTCTTGTAAATAAAAGTGCTTCTAAAGCAGAAAACATTAAACTACCGTATTTATATAGGGCGTGATTGACAGGTCAGTTATTAACTTCATAAAAACACAGGCAATGTTAACTAGCAAGAATGTTTGTTCTAGGTGTTCTATCTGAAGGAAAATGAAATCCAAGATAGAATGGCTTGTTCTCTGTTTAAGTATTTATTTTAGAACCGTGCAGTATAAAAGAATGTTTTTTCAAGTCAGTGAACTTAAGCTATTTTGCTTACTGTTCTGGAATTTAAGTATGTTGTTATAATTCTTTAGAAAACAAATGTTACATTTACTAAAGTCAAATTCCAATGGTGCACCATGATCTTTTCAAGCCCTCAACAATTTTTTACTCTTCTGAGTTACTAAAACTAAAGAAATTTACATTAATTCATCTTTCTTCCAGTAACTAACGTGTATCAAATCAGGGAATCAAAGTGCAGGCAGACTTCCTCCCAGTGCTCTGGATGCAAGCATGTGTTCCTTGAACTGCTTATGGCAACAGGCCTAAAATCTGCCAAAAGGAGAAAAGAATGAAGGGTCTGTATTTTATTAATATTATTTTGAGGGCTTATTTTTATCTATACATTCTATCATGTGTGATCACTTATTGCAATATTACAAGGCAGTATATTTTATTTTAAAAATTCTCTCAGAAAATAATGTCAGCTGCAGGTAAATATACAGTCAGGAAATCCTGTAGAAGAACTCAAGTCCATTTCTGCAAGCAATAACTTTTATCTTGAAACTTACTTAACATGGTTAGCGCCCACACCCATCCCAGTGGGTACTGACAAAAAAAAAGAAAATGTCATCTAACTTAAAAAAATGTTTCTCCAATTTGAAAAGTGACTTCTCTAGTAGTTGTTTTGAGCAACTATATAGCAAGGAAGTATACAAAACTTCTATTTACCCAGTCTATGCTCTTATTCATTTATATGATGATTTTTTTAAAGTAACAAGGAAAAGGTAGATGGAAAAGTTAGAAGGGAAAACAAGGTTTTGCTTTTTAGAATCAATCAACAAATACTTTTAAGATTGGAGTTACATAAATTTGGCATTTCCTAGCCAAATAAATGCTTATGAAGTGGACTGGTGTTTATGTGCATGTTTGTTTATGTGTGTTTAATATTCTCAAGCCTCAGAGTTTTTCCATGTAAACAAAAGTTTTGTTAAATGCCTCTTGAATTAAATTTAAAAGGCTATTTGTTATCAAAATGTTTCGCTCATAGTAAAGGCTGTCATCATATGAGCTGCACACTAAACACAAGAGCAAACCCCAAATCCCAGAAAAACTATCCGTGCTCATCAGTACATTTAATGCAGCACAATCCTGATTCCTCCAGAGTTCCTACAAACAACAGTCCTTCAGAACACAGAATTCTTATGAAATAAATACTCAATCTTAGAACATGCCCTGGCCTCCTCCACTACCCACACATCCCCGCCCCTCCTGCAGGACTATATTTTCAAACTAGAATATTTGTTTTGACACACTTCTGCTTGCTTAATTCTCTGGCAAAGGATTTCTTGTGCACTCCTAGCCAGTAATGAACGTTTTGCCAGAAAATATGCAACTCTTAGCATGACAAGAATAAGGGGGTAAAAAACCCTTCCATCGAGACTTCCAGAATTGAAGATAAAAGCAGGTACACTGGATGAAGAGAACCCTTTCCCCTAACATTATAACTTCCTCTTGTTTTCCCTGCTTCACACCACTGTGAGGAGGAAAACCTTCATTTGGCAGTTTCACATATCTTCTCTACACTATTTAAAGCAAGGAGAAACTATTACTCCAATCTTGCTTTCTAATTAAAGAACTACTTATCCAAATGAAAAATGTAGGTTAGCTAATCCTACTCAGGGAGTAAATCTCCAAAACAATTTCTTAATAACAGTTTATTGAGAAAATTAAAATCCATTGAATTCATTTAATCCAGTGGAATACTTACTTCTCTTTCATTATTTCTCCAGTTACATTTAAGGAACCCAACACTCAAAAACTTAACAATGCAAGATGTTTCCACCTTTCCCACTGAATTCAGAAGGGCTGGGTGGGAATCACACTGTGCTCCTTGGCGAGCTTAGGGTGTGGGTGAAGAACCTCCTCCACGACTACCCTGAATCTTGAGAGGGCAAATCCACAGAATAGACTTCCTTCATGGGTGGATTCAGGCACTCTGTAACAAAATAAAACACAACTGATGGATCTTGAAACAGAAAAGTATATCCCAAACAATTTTAGATTATTGAAATGCTTGTGAGCTGACAGATCTTCTTCCTGCACACATCACTTACTTACTGATGTCTCCTGGCATCTATCCTCACCCCACTGGTGATCTCATTCACTCCTGGTACGGTATATCATCTCCACACAGATGACTCCTTCATCTAGCCCAAACTCCACTCACATATCTAACTGCCAAATGGATATGACCCACTCCACATGCCTCAGCATCTCAAAACATAGTTGCAAAACTGAACTTGAAATCTTCCCTCAACAATCTGTTCTTTCTAAATCTTCACCTTTACAAATGGTCCCAGAAACTATCCAAGCCAAAACTCCAC
Organism: Ictidomys tridecemlineatus; assembly: GCF_052094955.1. Classification (NCBI taxonomy): domain Eukaryota; kingdom Metazoa; phylum Chordata; class Mammalia; order Rodentia; family Sciuridae; genus Ictidomys; species Ictidomys tridecemlineatus. Next base: position 449,661 of record NW_027526172.1, read on the forward strand.
TATCTTTCCTCTTCCCTGGTCCCCTCATTTTCCATCAAGTCCTATCAAATCTACTATTATACTCTCTCTTGTAATCAATATCCCTCTCCATCCTCCTTGCCTGCCTCAATTTTCCCCAAAGCACAACTTTCTTTTCTCACCACTTGGTCCATCCAGTTTTCCAAAATGGGTTCTTTAAAACACAGTTCTTTGCAAAATATCCCACAAGAAGAATTCCATGACTCAATATTTTAAATGAGTATCACATTAAAGTGCTCAAGAAAGCCTGGGTTGAAGATACACATTCACACCAACCCATCTATGCCACACCTGTTCTCCTGGCTCCCTTTCTCCACACAGTTTTTCTTCATCTAGCTAATCTCTACTCATCTTTCAAGCTCAGACCCTGACTCTTATAGGAAGCCTGTCTGAGAGATACCATTTATCTCCATTTCAAGCTTTTAAATTTCTTCTTGCCATCTCTATACCGTACTATGGTCATGTAGTTTGGAACATATCTACTCTGCTGGATTCTGAGATGCTTAAGAGCAAAGATTTTCCACTTATGTGCCTTTTAATGCTTAGCACATTGTTGGTACACAGGAGTACGTCAATAAACCTACATGAGCAAATGAATGCTAACATGCATTTGCTCATGCCAACTCCTAACTTACTCAATCAAACAAAAGCCCTACAGGTAGTTTCCCAATTCTGTACATGAAGCAACTAAAGGAGAAAAAAATGGATAAGTTTCATTATTCCTCTAATATGACACTTTTTTTTTATCTCCTGCAGGGTATACATGAGTAATTCTACTCAACTTCTCAGGAAAGAGGACATGATTAAACCACTGGAAAACTGCTTGGCAAAACTCTTGTTACTTTTAGAAATACTATATATTATTGAACAAAAAAAACTTTGATGTAATGGAAAATTAACTGGGTTAGGAGTCACATTTGAATTCAAACACCAGCTCTGCTTCACACTAGGTATGAGGCATGTAGCAAATTAATCATCTAAACTCCAAGTGTGTCATCTAGAATGAGGACAATAATACTTTCCATATTGAACATTCCTATTAGGAATACATAAGATAAGTATAAAAAAAAAAAAGCCCTCTGCAGGCTTTGTTATAAAGTTGGATACGCCAATGCTGTTTCCACCTTGAACAATATAATGGAATGATGTTTACCTCCCCATCTAGCAATATTTATGATTGATTACTATATATTTCTATTTTTACTTCCCTTGATGATAACTAGTCCAAATAACTGGAAAAGTTTTTAAATCTGCATACTGAAAGTTAAGAAACTTTCTACAAAATTGAACCAATCAAAGCACATCTGCTTTGAGGCTTGGAGTATAAACTGGGAAATAAGAAAAACCATTGAGTATTTAATAAAAAGCTCGACAACAGTCTTAAAAATTTCAACAAAATTATGACCAGTACAACTGGCTAGACTATCTACACTGCAGAGACTGTCCACACTCTTCTGTCACTAATGGAATCTTATATAATATAGTCAATGCTCCCAGCCCTACAAACTATGAACAGCTCAGTAGATAAATCTCAATAAGCCTCCACATCAAACAGACTGGAAGAAATCAAAAGACCACTGAGCTAAGCCAGACCAGGCTGATATTTTGGTTTATTGGTTAACTGTTATGCTTGGAAAGGCATAAAGCTTAATTGCAAGGCTTGAGGTGTATGTAAAAAATGCCTGACTTAAGTAGAAATACTGATCAGAGCATCTGTCACTAGTTAAAATACGAGATCTTTACCTGGGATATTTTTTGTTATTTTTATTTTAAATAAATGAAAATAGCCATTTACACAGTGACTAAACATGAATCATTGTTTCAGCTTTTTGAGAATGCTAGGAAATACCAGGTGTAAATGAGGGAGTAACATTGCTGTTAATCCAGGGCATGTGAAAGTTAAAAGGGGAAAGAATCTGGTTTAGTTTATGGCTTCTTGTGGTATTAACTGAAAGGGTAAAGTTTCTAAGCTGGAAGGCTTGAATTAAAATGTAAAAGATTAGGTATTATTGAGTTCCTCGGTTACACCCAGCTTCCTGAGTTAGTTGAGACAACACCCTACTAGCCATTTAGCCTAGGGCCCTATGCAGTTTGTCACAGGGCCCGAACCAATCAGTTTGAATGTGTACCCCGCTTAGGAATGACCAATCACCCCTGCCCGAGCTGTTCCCGCCAATGGATTTGCCAATCACGTCTCAGAGTTGTTGTTCAATTTCCCCGTGCCTCATGATGATTTGTTCTGATGTATGCAAAGCCCACCGCCCTCTCCAAAAAGTGTACTTAAGCTCTGCTTGACCTTTGCTCTGGGCTCTGGGCTGCTCTCCCTCCTTGAGTGAGCACAGAGCCCCAGCGCGCTGGAATGGATCCCCAATAAATCTCCTTTTGTCAATTGCATGGAGTAAGTCTCTTATGTGGTCTCTCCCTCCGATGATCCGCCGGACCCCCTTTACATTAACCATAGGTTTATCACATTTTTTTTTAAACAGAGAGTGAGAGGAGAGAGAGAGAGAGAGAATTTTTTTTAATATTTATTTTTTAGTTCTCGGCAGACACAACATCTTTGTTGGTATGTGGTGCTGAGGATCGAACCTGGGCCACACACATGCCAGGCAAGCACGCTACCGCTTGAGCCACATCCCAAGCCCTCTCACAAATACTAATGAATACAACACTTTGAAACACTGTATGGAAAAGTGAAATCTGGTGGTATAATCTGGATCTCTTAAACATTTTCTACTGAGTAACTCCGTTGGCTGAATAAGCAACAAAAGCTAACATTTTTTAAAAGGCCCTAGGAGAAAGTTCTCCTAGTAAAGGTCTTATGAAAAGCTGAAAATGAGGTCCTCATCACTGCCTTCCTCTAATTTCCACCACTACCAAAGCTACCCAACTATACTCAAGCAGCATAGTGCATTAGGACATGCAAAGACTTAAAATGCAATCCCTCCCCTTTAGAACCTTGTGTTCACTTGAGAGTACATAACTAATTTACAAGAAAGAGACAGTACACAGCCTCTGGGGTGGTACAGGAGAGTCCTATGGAACAAAAAAAACAACAAATGCTGAGATGACAATTAAAACAATGGGCACTAAAGGAGAGTTTCCTATATACTAAGCACCAGCCTTAGGCCCTCTACACCAGCCTTAGGCCCTCTTAGCTTTATCACATTTGCTCCTCACAATTCCAGAGGCAGACTCTATTGTCATTCACATTTTATAAGGATGCTGAGACAAAGAAATGGAGGCTCAGGGGACTAAGTCACTTACACCAGAAATCAAATGTAGACATGCCTATTTCTACATTCATCTTCTTTGCCTGCTCCTAGGGCAGAGCCTGAAGAAGGCAGTATGGTCTACTACAGAGCTGCAGCCCCAGAGTCTGTTCTCCAGAAAACCAGTTTTAGGAAGACCATTGGGCTGAACCCAAGGATGGAAATCAGCATAGCTTAAGAAGAAGGGAGAGGCAGGCATTTAGGAGCAGAAAAACCATGAACAAAAGCACTCAAAGTAAAAGCTTAACATTCAAAGGAACAATAGGGAGATTAGCTTGATTAGTGTGTGGGTATATGTTTGGAATGGGAGAAGGTAGTTGGCAGGCTTTAATAAATATTTGTAAGTTTGAATAATGCGAGATAAGGTGAAAAGGGCCTTGAAAGCAAAGCTGAAGAAAATGCAATTAACCAACAAATAACTTGAGCAAATGTTCAGCCTCCCCAGTAATAAAAGCAATGTAAATTGAAACACCAAGATCTTTTTCTTCTCACATTCCCTGAAATTTGCATAAAAAAAATACTTATTTCTGGGGCTAGGGTTGTGGCTCAATGGTAGAGTGCTCTCCTAGCATGCATGAGGCACTGGTTCGATCCTCAGTACCACATAAATGTGAAACAAAAATACTGTGTCCACCTAAAACTAAAAAATAAATATTTTTTAAAAATGCTTACTCTTAGTACTAGGAAGATTGCACATGCTGGTAAATGTGTTGATTGGTATCAGTTAAAAGAAACTTGGCTATTAGTTTCATGGAATGTTTATATTCTTCAGTCCAGCAATCTCCCTTTCAATAATCATAAAAACATGGACAGGGGCTGGGGTTATGGCTCAGTGGTAGAGTGCTCACCTCACACGTGCGAGGTCCTAGGTTCGATCCTTAGCACCACATAAAGATAAATAAATAAAATAACGGTATTGTATCTAACTACAAACTAAAAAAACAAATTTTTTAAAAAAAGGACAAAGATAAAATTCATGAGAGAATATTCCTTGCATCACTATCTATAGTGGGGAAAAATCAGATAAAATGCTCAAGATTGTTGATTAAAATAAAAATAACTCTTTTAAAAAGAAAAAAGGCCAATTAGAGCAATAAACTTTATACTATGTGAAATGGAAAGTGAAACGTGTGACTGGAAGTGAAATGGAACCTGTTTTTTCAAGAAAATTAATTTATTAAGAAATATGACGGGCTGGTGATGTGGCTCAAGAGGTAGCGTGCTTGCCTGGCATGCGTGCGGCTCGGGTTCGATCCTCAGCACCACATACAAAGATGTTGTGTCCGCCAAAAACTAAAAAATTTTTAAAAAATTCTCTCTCTCTCTCTCCCCTCCCTCTCTCTCTCTCTCTCTCTTAAGAAAAAAAAAGAAATATGACAACTTGTGGGTTGGGGTGTGGCTCAGTGGCAGAGCCCTTGCCTAGCACAAGTGAGGCTTTGGGTTCGATCCTCGGCACCACATTAAAAAATAAATAAATTATAAAATAAAGAACTCTGAAAAAAAAGGAAGAAAGAAAAGAAATATGACAATATGTAAAACCTAACAGTATAGAATGCAACAACAAGTCATGTCCTGTGACCTAGAAATCACACACAGGAGACTCTACTTGCAGAAAGAGGCTTACACATTAAAACACTTTATAAACAAAGATACACAGCAGTCTGTTAATTTTTTTAAAACTAGGAGGATTATAAATTATCAAACAAAAATGAAAAGTGATTCCTACCAGTGAAAAAAGAAGGGTGTGTGTAGAATAACTACAAATACATTTTATAAAAACTAAATACTCATGAATTAAAAAAAAGGTCCAGAAAACACAGCAAAATGACAACTGCAATGCAATAGCCTAGGTGAAGACAATAAAACTGTGTAACTTTTTCATATTTTTCTTAATAAGCACATATTACTTTCAACATACAAAGAGAGAAGAAGAGTGAAACAGAAGAGTAGGAGTGAATTCCTGGAAACCACAGCGTCATTCCCCCCCCCCAACGTTCTGCCCATACTTAACTACCCCATGTCAAATCGACACACTGGCCACAAAGAGGAGAGATGCTAGTTGGAAAGCAAACCTTTTGACTATAAGGAAAGAAAACTCAGCCATGGCACTGATACCAGGAAGTACCTGAAGGACCAAAAAACAAGGCTGAATGTTGGAAAAGAAAGAGTGTAGGAAAAGATTTGGGAGTCCAAAGACCTACTGAAAATGTACCAGTGTTTTCTTTTAATTCACAAATGCACCCAGGTCTCTGAAGATTCAAGATTTTTCTAAGTAAACGGATCAAAAAATACAGAACAAGGAGAAGAGAAAATACTCTGACATATCATTTATTGTTCCCCATAGAGAATAAGATATTGCCAATTACAGAGTACCTCTGATTATAAAGAATACACACTAGAAATCAGGGAGTCCCTCTGAGAAATCTCCTTAAAGAGCTGGCCTACCTCTAAGCACTTCCTACCACATGAGCTATATCACATATACCATAGAGAAAAACGGGAAGAATCCTCAGATGCTCGCCTCTTGGATTATACCAGAACAATGGTATAATATTTGATTCCTCTCTCTTCTTCTTTATCATTGCTGTCACTTCACAATAAGACTGACCTGTTCCTTGATTGTGTTTTAGTTTATTTCATTGTAAGCACACTATATGTTCCGTGAGAATAGGCTGTTCTTAGATCTTTTTTGGTGTCACCTAGTACTAAGCCCTGTATACAGTTGATAGTTAATACATATTTATTGATAGATATCAGGCTAGGTGCTCAAAGTCATTCCAGACTAAGGTAAATTGAGAAACATGATTCCTTCTGCTACTGTGATTTTTTAAAATAATTCTATGAAGAGTGACATTACTCCAGGTGTCACTATACATGACTGTAATCCCAGCTACTTGGAAGGCTGAGGCAGGAGGATCCCAGCCTTGGCAACTTAATAAGACCTTATCTCAAAATAAAAAATAAAGAAGGCTGGGGATACAGCTAAGTGGTAGAGCACTTGCCTAGCAGGCATGAAGCCCAGGTGTAGTCCTTAGGACTACCAAAAAAAAAAAAAAGAAAGAAAGGAAGAAAGAAAGAAAGAAAAGAGGGTTATTATACAGAAGGCCCTAAAAAACCATTAAAAATTCTATTTAATGGGAGCAGGAAGAAACGTCCACAGAAAATGCCAGGGATTCCATGGGATTCAATTTTCATGGACAAGCCAACCAGTTTGGCAATGCATGAGGGCATAATTTTAAATGCAGTCATAGCTGAAAACAGGAAGGATATACACAATCAAGTATTTAGGGACAGTATGTTCCTTGGTGGAAGGCCACAACTTATAGTCATATGGCAAATGAAATACATGATATTATAAATGGTGGCATTGCAGGTAGCCCACAGAAGTTATTTACTTCACCACTGGAACAATATACTTTTATAATGATAAATAATTGAAAACTAGTTCATTGAAATATTGGAAAGCAATCAAGGAGAACACCACTAAAAGAACTTCTTTTCTCTGAAATATAGAAGCTTCAGGGAAAGTTCTCAATTAAAGCATTAAGGAGTTGGAGATGTCCTGTGCTGGGTTTCTGGGGGAAACTAGGCACTTGTGACCCTTAGAAGTCAGTGACACAGTATTTTTAATACACATAATTCCATTTCCAAATGCAGGTAGGGGAGGCAGAGCACCAATATTGCTCTTCGTTGACCACATTTTCTAGCAGCAATATAAACAAAAGGTGAGGGAAGATTTTCCCACATTAATGGAAGAACTGGAAGAGACACAGGGAGAAAGTGTGTTTAAAAGACATTAGCAAGAGCTCTGCTACAGCCACGTCTGCACAGTGCAGCGCGAGTGAGGCTCTTCCCATGAGGGAGAGCAAAGTCCACAGTTACCTTCAGCATTCCACCTTGCTTTATAAGTAACTTTACAGTTGAGTCCAAGTCTTGCCTCTCCTCTTCCATTGTTCTTCAGAGATTTGCATCCTATTTTATAAATGTGTGTCATCCCCTCATCCCCTCAGTGCTTGAACCTACCTCGTATACTTGCTGAATGAATGATGAAGAAAAAAAATGTCAGAATGCCTAACCTGGACACCAGTTACACAGAAATGGAACCACAGGCATAGGAAAGCTTTGATTAAAGGGGTGACAGAGGGGATCAAGTGAATTACGGGACAGGGGTATGTAGCTGACCATTAGATGGATCTAAGTCAATTATTCAGATTTGAGAGGTTGTAGAAATAGATACAACTAAGATGAAGATGTCTTATGAGCAAAAGAAAGGCAAGATGTCATGAAATTGTGCTTATAGAATGGAAAATTCTAGTCTTCCAAGATTTAGCAACTGGATCAGACATACTGATCCTTGTCAAATGAAGCTAATCTAACCCTAACTTCTGTCAAGCCCAGCTGGTTTGCCCTGACCCAGACAGCCTCATGTTCCAATTCTATAGAGGCAGTTTGTAGAGAACAAAGCAGTTAGAGTTCAGAGGACAGAAAAGAAAGAAACTTGGCAGAAAAAGAAAGAGAGATTATTCAGAACAATTGGCCTAATTTGAGTTCAGAGGCAAAAAAAGTCACATCAGAATACCACATTCAATTGAAATAGAACAGGGATTTTTGACACAGAAACAAAAATAATTAAATGCCAATTCCCATAAATTTAGAAAGATCATTTGACTTCACACTATTTGGCCTTATGATAAGAAAACCAATATATGGGTCAAATTCCAAAAGTAAACCAGAGTTTGTGATAACAAACATGTTAACACTGTTAGCTTATTAGAGATTAGCTGTGAACCAGGAAGATAATTCATAATGTCAAAGAGCATTTTCAAGCTTGGATTCAGAATCTCTATTTTAATGTTTTACAAAACTTGGTTCATGTGTGAAGACATACATATACTTTGTTTCTGGGTGCTATGGTTTTGGATATGGTTTATCCCTCAAAAGGACATATGCTGGAAGATTGGTATCCAATAAAATGATGTTGGAGTAGTCAAACTTTTAAGGGGTAGGGCCTCATGGAAGGTAACTAGGTTACAGGGTTACTTATACCCTCATGAATGGATTCATGATGTCTTGGAATAGGTCAAACCTCATGGGACTGAATTAGTTCTTGATAAACTGGGCTATTGGAAAGCAAAGCCACACCATGCAATTGGCCCTTCTACGCAGTCCATTGGTTTCCTTTCTACTTCCTGACCATGTTGTGATAACCATGGGTGTGGGGGAGGGAACTTTTCCAGAATACTAGCACCATGCTGTTTGGACCACCTTCCACCACCAGAATCATGAGCCAAATAAATCTCTTTTCTTTATGCACTACCTAGCATCACGTGTTCTGTTACAGCAACATGAAATGGACTAAGGAATTACATGAAAATTTTTTAAATGCAAGCTATTTACAAGAATGAATTATAGCCACATCAGTGTTTATATCAGCTCAATTCAAAATAGCTAAGCTATGGAACCAACCTAGGTACCTTTCCACAGATGAATGGATAAAGAAAATGTGGTATATATACAAAATGGAATGTTAGTAAGCCATAAAGAAGAGTGAAATTATGGCATTGGCTGGTAAATGGTTGGAACTGAAGAATGTCGTGCTAAGTGAAATAAGCCAGTCCCCCAAAAAACCAATGGTTGAATGTTATCTCTAATACGTGGATGCTAACACACAGTGAAGGAAAGTGGAGAGGAGAAGAATAGAAGTTCAATTGGATTAGATAAAGGAGAATGAAGAGAAGGGAGTGGAGAGGAGAATAAGAAAGATAGTACAATGAACTGAACATAACTTTCCTATGTTCATATGCGAATACATGACCAGTATAATTCCACATCATTTACAACCACAAGAATGGGATGCTAATTAGAATAAGCTATACACCATGTATGTATAGTGTTAAAATACACTCTACTGTCATATAAAAAGAATAAAAAAAATTAAAAAGAATGAATTATACAGAACCGTATATCTAGACCCTTGTACTATTTCATATTTCTTTAAACTACATGTAGGAAATATGTAAAGAAAATAAATTTTCATATTAGGCTAAAATATATTTATTATCTTCCTATATTTAAATCACTGTTCCTAATGAAAACATTTTCAATGCTTCTGAGATGACCTTGAACATCAGACATCAATGTAGTAACACACATTGCTTAATTCACTCTTTCCCCGACCTTGTCCTTCCTTTTAATGGAACTTGACTTTTAGAATTTACCATTCTCAGACTAGTCATGTGCTTCAGGAAGAGCTAACATATATTCCAGGCCCAACTGAAGAATCCTGATTTGTCTAAGCTAATTATGGCAGATCTATTTCCCCCACCCGGGTTAAGTTGGGACATGTTAAAAATTAACTTTGGTCAATAATATGTGAATAAAAATCTGTAGGATGTGGAGGCGGGGACATAGAAACACACACAGGAGGAAGTGTCATTGTTTTCAAAAAGAAATAAGAAACACAAGGCTTCTAAATATTGTGTTTCAACTCTAACATCTGGAGGATGGCTCCAACATCTACATAATAGCAGCCATCTTGTAACCATCCAGAAAGCCCCCTGGGTCCATGCCTTCACGTCTAGGATGGCACAGCAGAAACACAGAGAAAACACATGCTTCAACCTGAAAGACATAAATCCCCCTTAAAACATCCTGGTTACATATGTAATAACTTTTCCCTGTTTAAATTCTGATTTGGGTTTTTTATTAGTTGTATCCAAAAGCATTCTAACTACTATTAAGTATGAACTATTTCAAACTTACATTTAAATATTAAAAAATGGAGCTATTATTTGAGGGATGAAAAATGACAATGACAAGAGTATGCTACTTAATTTTTTTAACCACACAAATATAAAATAAAGATATTGTGTCCACCTATAGCTACTTAATTTTTTACTAGGACATCTAGCCCAAGGTACAGAACTCAGTACTTCTAGTGAATCCTAAAGTCTATTATATTTCAAAGGTGTTTACTACTCTATTCCCCCTTCACTACTTGCCTCCCCTCCTTCCCCACTTACAAGCAAACACATAAGTACACATACCACAGTCTGACAGATTAGGTCCTCAGCCTGCTGACCAGTTCATCATCCAGACTGGCGGTGCTACTTTCCCCATGTCATGACTTTAGGAAAATGGAAAGTATCTTCTTCTAATAACGGTAAAGACAAACACCAAAAAAGTAATATACTACTCATGACAGGCTCTGTGTACTGGTGAATAAATGCTTTGTACATGAAAATAATTTGTGTTCCAGTCCTGCCACTTTCCAGCTATATGACAGCAGGCAAATAACTAAAATTCACTCCCTGTCGTTTTACTCCATTGTGAGGTGATGATGATATTACTCACCTTGCAAGGATCTCGTGAAGGTTAAATTAGACACACATAAAAAATTTTATTGATCATATTTTTATCAAAAATAGTTTTGTGTGTAACAACAATAGTTGGAAATTTCTGGAATTTCAAAACTATATGTTACTAAAATCAATAGTTACTAGGACTGAATTCTGAACAAATTATAAATGTTATCTTAAGTTCTAAGGAAACCATTCCCTCTGGCCTTAAGTTCTTTGACTCCATTTTCTCATTTGGAAAACAGCTCTGTGGTGTTTCTCTACAGGTAGTGAATGAGCAACAAATACAGCTTGTAAACTTCCTGATAAATGAATACTTTATCTCATAGCCCTGGAAGCAACCCTGACGTCTTAAATTATGTAATCCTGGTATTACATTATATTAGTCTGGCTCATATAAAATGTAAGCTACAAAAATATCAAAGCTAAGAAAAAATATTTACTCATGCTTTTACATGCAGAAAGAGGATGCATGCATTGCCAAGATTCCATAGAACAAGCTCAAACGAGAGCAACAATGCCTCAGTTATTAGAGAGGGCAATGGCCTGAAGCAGTCCTAAGGAACAAAGATTACTTGGTCCATGCAAGAGTCAATATTTAAGCATACAATGAGTAATTCCCACTTTAAGTTCATGAACATATTTCTTTTCAAGAACTTCTTTTTGGTTACAAATTTCATTTGTGGTCTCCCTACCTATAATCCATGAACCTATGAATGAACAAAACGTTGAAACATGAAACTCTCCAGTAAACAAAAATGTCAGTACAGACTTAATTCTGACTAGACCATCTCAACAAGGTTATACAAGACTTGTACTGTACTTCTCAGTCTCCAAAAATACTCATTTATCTACCCTGGCTAAAGCAACAGATTGAATGTTCTACAAAGATTTGTGGTAAATGCATGAATGACACCTCCAGACTATATCAAATCATGGGGCTCTTAACTTTAAATCATTATTATTTAAAATCCTCTGACAAGTAAAGTGCCTCTTTGGGAGAATGAACCTCATATTCCACATTAGAATCATTTAAATTCAAATGAATATTATTGTTGCTAATAGAAACTTCATTTCTAAATATTTTTTTCAAATGTTCTAGTCATGCTATAAGCTAAAAATAACCATTAAATTATATTAATGCTAGCTTTGTGATCTTGAGCAAATCACTTAATTTTCTGCACCTTAATTTTCTTATCTGTTAAATGAAAATGGGATTGGGTGACTTTTTAGGTCCTTTAGAAAATAAAGACAAATAATAATTGTTATCATTTATGTCATTTTAATTAAAGATGTGAAAAATGTAACCAAAGATTCTGTAAAACATTAAGTCTAAAAGAAATTGAACCACAGCCAAGAATTTTTGTAAACCCCAAATCCCCTCTCGATAGCACCAAACAATTGAGTTTTACAGAGTTAACTATGAAAAAGGTAAATTTCTTATTAGTAAAACTGATAACCTCCTGGGCTAATTTAATTCATTCCCTACTTGCCAACCAGAAATGTATGATTTTTACCTTTCTGGTTTAACAGCATAATGTTAGAAACTTTAAGGCCTACTCTTGCCTCATCTCTTATATACATGAAAACAGTGAGGCTCACTCAAAAAAAGAATACTTATGGGCATTCTCATCCATAGCCTACCTGCCTGCCCCTCTATAGGGTATACTGTATTTTCTCTTGCCTTTGTCTTACTTGCAATAAACTGCTCTAATAACTTCCCCACCAAAAACATAAAATCCACGAACGAAAAAAACTACATAATTCATATTGTCTTCCAACACCCACAGAAAGGGTCTTAGAGTCAACTCAAGCAAACTTCTCCCCTGCGCCCCGCCCCCACTGAAATCAACATACCATATTAAAAATGTGTGATTATTGGTCCACATTCAGACTTTGAATGAACGAATGAAGTGGCTTGTCTCCCACAGTTAGGGCAATGTAAAATCTAAAGACATACACCAAAAAAGTAATATACTACTCATGACAGGCTCTATGTATTGATAAATAAGTGCCCTGTACATGAAAATAATTTGTGTTCCAGTCCTGCCACTTTCTGGCTATATGACAACAGGCAAATAACTAAAATTCACTCCCTGTGGTTTTACGCCACTGTAAGGTGATGATGATATTGTTCACCTTGCAGGGATCTCGTGAAAGTTAAATTAGACACATAAAAATGGCCTGGCACAAGCCAACCATGGAATAGGCAAAAGACACTAAAAGACATGCCATCTGCCTTACAAAACTTCTCCCTTCCCTCAAGGTAAGTTGAACAGAATCCAATGCAACAGATAGCTGCCATATTTTTCACTGGGCTGTCAGTTCCCCTTAGGCACAGAATATTTCTGATTCATCTCTGCATGCTAGTACCCAGCAGATTGAAAACATAATGAACGTTATTCAATGGGGAAAATGAGAAATTCTTTGGGTCTGAGGATGTTAATATTATCCCAGACCCAGTGAAAGAAAGTTCCAATTTTCAGTTTGGCCAAATAGGTAAGTGTTTACTACAAGCTTCTATGTGGTTCAAAGCAAATAAGCTATTCTGAATTCTAATAATTACATTCTCTAAAATATAAAAAACTCAATTGCCCTAAAGCTCTCAATTTTAGTTTTGAAAAACCAATTCTTTCCTAAACAATGGAGTGGGTAACCACAGAAACTTGTGGAATCTCTTTTCCTAGAAAACACGAAGAACAGGAAAGAAGCCAGTCAGTCTGGAAATGGCTTCAAAATCTGCCGATAAGCAAGAAGTTGGGCTGAGTTAGATGCCCCTTGAAGGGTTCCTCTAGACCTATGCCACTAAGAAAAATAATTCTAATAATTCTGTCATTTATGTCCAAGAAAATAAAATTAATCTAACATCTCCCAATACAGTCATTGGAAATTATTTTATTTGGATCTAGTGATGCTTTTACAAACCCATTTTCTTCTTAAATTATAGTAAACTGTACTAAGCTCTTAATTTGAATATGAGCTCCTTAATAATACAGAATAGAAATTGCACTTAACACAGTAAACAAAATTATTCATTTCTCTTTTTCAGTCTATTTCATGACCTTAAATCTACTCATCCCCAAAGCCTTATAAGAAATACTATTTCCTCAAAAATACATCACTCTATTTTTTCCATTTACAGATGTCCAAGGCATTCATTACCCAAATCACAATGCACAGGTGATTAGTGATATCTTCTATTTTCATCTGATTCACAAGTAACAGTTTATTTCTCCCCAGCTGAACTGTAAGCTCAAAAGCCCAAGTTTTGGAGCCCTCATGTTTAAACTGAATTCAAGGTAAGTAATTATTCATCATTAAGTTCTTATTGGCTCACAGGTTGAGTTTAAGCAAAAGGAAAATGTAAAAGCAATACTATTTAACTCTGCACACTGAGCACCTGTATGAAGTTTTGGCAAAGCAGACACTCCACAAAGTCAAAAATAAAGCTTCTCAGACTACTATATATTGGCACTTGCCACTTAGCTGCAACTAACATAGTTGAAGGTTAAGACACACAAGGGACCCAGAGTTAAAGATGCAATTGGTTTAGCTGCTACCCTATAAAGAATGAGCAGCTATCAAGGACGGTCCATTCACATACAGATGGCAGCTACTATAGAAAAGCAGAAAGCACAGCACCTTCCCCAGAAAACAGGGCTATGCATGTTCCGATTTTACATGGAATCCATTATTCATTCTGTCAGACTAAGTCAGTTAAATGACAACAAACAGAAAGGAAAGGAGTGTTAGAAAATTACAGTGTAATAACATGACTGTAAAACTTGTATTTTCTCACTATTCATAATTCAAAGAACACATCTAGATCAGACCAATGGGCTCAAAAGCTCAATCTTAAGTGCATTCCACACACTCATACAGAGAGGCAGACCCCTGGTCCTTTCTCCACATATTAAATGAAAACTTCTGGTCCCTACTATGTGTCAGGTACTGTCTAAGGCATTGGCACTTTATCAAACATGCAATTCTAGTAACATTATATAAAGTCTCAGCTTCATATTTTAGAGGGAAGACACCTCAGGCTTGGCCCAACCTCTTATTTGAGCAAGAAGAAACTCAAGGAACAGAGAGGATAACCTCGTTGGTTATTGTGGCTTTATGAGAACAAAGGCAGGAGTAGAAAACAAACTTTTTATCCCCCCCTCCCCAGTAATAAAATTTACTTTTTCTACTAAGCAAGTATTTCTATATGCTTCCTACACACCAGACAGTATACAAGGTACCAGATACACAGGATTCTGACCCTGGTGCTGTCCTCAAAAGGCACAGTCTAACAGCAAGGCAACAGACAGAAACAGCAAACCATATCTCTAATTGTTTAGGACTTCAATTTTAAAAAAAATTAATAATAAAGTTGTAATAGTTTGTTGTAGACTCTTAATAACCCCATGAAGATAAAATCTAGATCTTACTACTCCTGTCATATAGATTGAGAAACTGAAGTATGGAGTGAATAAGGGACTCTACTAAGGTCATCTCCAGTGGCAACAAAATGCCTAGAAACCAAGTTTATTTACTCCAAGGTAGACATTCTTTTCACACTAGATGGAAAAAAAGCAGATGTTCTTTTTATGTTCAGTTCCTTTCCAACCAAGAGCACACATTTGCAAGACTGCATGCAGAACAACCTGTGGTTGTGAAAGCAAATTTAACTGGCTGTGAGGTGTCATCAGCTGAGGTTAGTTATTTGATGACTGAGTAATCACCCAACAAGACATTGTAAGTAGCATTCTTAAAGTGCCCTTTATATATACAAAGAATAGATGGAAACGGTCCTATCCTTCGGGGAATTAATATGTAGAAAATGGGTATATAAATATTTCAACAAAAAGTGACAAAATTAAATAAACTACAAAAGTAGAATAATCACAAACAATTGCAAATTTAACAAACTAAATGTTTTGCAGAACTTCTAAGAAGACCTGCCAAGAAACTGATAATTCAAGAGTTAAATAGAAAAGAGAAGCCTGTATAGGAGATGACACATGCCAGTCTTCTGATTATTGAAATACAGGCTCTTACTAAAAAATGTTCACCACACTTAAGTAAAATATCAACTTCCTAATTCCTTCATTTCACTTTCCACCATTAGTCAAAATAATTATACAAATATTCCATTTCTCTTCTTCTAGGAAAGTTATTAATTTTGTAATCTTCTCTATTCAAAAGAAATGAATTTCCATCAGTGTGACTTTAGCTAAAAGGGTAAAACTGTGTGATCTCATCGCCCTTTTATTCTTCTATCCTCTTTCAGTTGCAACCTAAATGAAATTAATGATCATTTTTCTCTGGTGCACAGTAAAATTTATATACACATTCAAGAAGAGCAATTTTAACATTAACTTTAATTGTTACTTAATATCATATTTTATTCATACTACTAAACATCATCATGGTCTCATAAAAAGATACAACTATTTTAAACTTAAGCACACTGTAGAATTATTAACAAATTAGACAAAGTTAAAAAGAAACAAATACTAGTAATTTTCAGTTAATGACAGGAAAAATTACTTTAAGAATGAGCTAAAGGGGCTGGTGTCATGGCTTGGTGGTAGAGCAGTTGCCTACCATGCGTAAGACACTGAGTTCAATCCTCAGCACCACCTAAAAATAAATAAATAAAGGTATTGTGTCCATCTACAACTAAAAATATTTAAAAAAAAATAACAGGCTATAAAGTAAAAATTATAATCATGCTACCAAAGTAGTAATATTTATTTTAAAAATACAACTCAGGGGAGAAAAAAAAATCTCTTAGTATTCCTGCATTTACTCAGGGGATTCAAACTTAGAGCCAGTTACCTTTCTTTGAAATATTTGGTGAATTTTACAGGCTGATAAGCAGCAATTTTCAGAACCACCACAGCAGGTTTCACTAGAATTACCACAAGCATATCAAAAAATTATTTCATCATATCTTTTAGTTCTTAAAACTTAATTTCATCACAAGAAGACATATTTTAATAAATACCAGTTTAAAATCTAAATTTGAAGCAAAAACATAGTAACTTGTTTAGGGAAGAGAGAAGCTGGGCTTGAATTCATGTTTAGGTCCTTAAGACAATGACTTGTATGTCAAATTGGATTCTAAAAGTTTAAGGGAGTAATTAAACATGCAGCGACAGTGACATCTAGTGTTAACAGCTGCAAGCCAACTACACTACTATTAAATCCTCAAATGCTGAAGAACTATCCAAAGCTTCTCTTTAAGAACAAACAGAACTTGTGCATTATATTAAATAATAATAATAACCAAAATGGTTCCATAGATTTCCTTCCAGACATTAAAAAGCCTTACTGAAAAAAACAGAGTAAATTAAAGACCAAAAAGTAAATGCATTATTTATTTCACACAGTCAACATCTCCAACTTTCTCCCTTCGTTTAGGAGAGTAATGAATGCACAGGTAGTCTGGAAGGTGTTCTGATAAGAGTTTCACAATCTTTTAAACTTTCGCCTATATGATTAAAGATACTGCACAGATAGTAAATACTCGATAACACATCAGGAAAAAAGAATGTAGGACATTTCAGGAATACTTGAAGAAGACACAAAGAAAAAAGAATAGTTACTGCAGTGAGAAACAAGTCTATATTTCAGCCCTGGCTTCCTTGCTTTATATTTGTTGATTTGAAAGGTCAACTTTGTAATCAGTTGATATTTTTGCCCAAGGATTTAGAATTTGGCAGCACAGGTTAATTCATTATACCATTTTTATAGTTTTATGCTACAGATGAATCTGTAAAAGTAAGCAAAATTTCGACAATTATTTTTGGCCAGGACAATTTTGTGTAAAAAGAAAAGTTAGCATTAGATGAAGCTTACTTACCTATTTGTTTTGGAAAGTTCGTCCTTTCCCCTTTTAACTCCAAAAATTCTTGTGATCAAGGAACTAAAGAGAAGAGTGGATGAATTTCTCACCTATTATAAAAATAAACACACAATATGGGTCAAGGAATATTTATGGCATGAAATCAACATGTATAATGGTCAACTAGGTATTCCAATCATTATACCATTGGCTAGTGTAGGACTAAAGAAAACATGGTTTGTTTTCACAAAATGAGACAACTTTTTTAAAAAAAACTTAATAGTAATTGACTCAATGAACTCTTAAATTAAGCCCTAACTCCAAACACAATATAGTTTTTTCCTATTCTAATATTATCAATTGATTTCATTTTGTCCTTGAATTGAATCACCAAACAGTACTTTAAGAAAAAAAAACTATTTTTCATATCCTTCCTGACAATGATTATTCTAGACCTCAACTCTTTTCACTTATTTTTCTGTACTTACCTACCTGTGAGAAAATACTTGTAAGACTTAATTTCAAAGAATCCATGTAATAAATAGTCAAGAAAATACTTAATATTCCAAATGCCATTAACTTCACAATGCCAATAATATAGCCAAGGGATATTAACCCTAAAATTATATGATAGAACTGATTAATAAAAACAAGAGGCAAGAATAATGTTAATAAACTTGGATCATTTCTCCAAGACACTACAGAGTATGTTTTCCAAGCCAATGCATCAAGATACTTTGGAATTTCATGACAATGTCTTGAATATTCTAGCATTATTGGTCTTCCTCAATCACCTTGCCAAATCAGAGTAGAGAGGTTTAAGTATGTACTGCCTTCCTTATGGTGTGCAAGGCAATATATCAGCACCACAGAGAATATCTAGAAATAGAAGACACACAATTGCTGCCATCATAGAGCTTATTTTCTAATTAGGTAAGTGATCATATGGTATGTTAAGTAGCAATATAATCAGAAAAGTCATTAAAAGTAATAATGCAGGCTGGAGCCATAGCTCAGTGGTAGAGCCCTTGCCTCGCACATGTGAGGAACTGGGTTTGATCCTCAGCACCACACAAAAATAAATTAATAAACAAAGATTTTTTTAAAAAAGTAATAACTTGAGATTTAGAAAACCACTTCCTGAAACCATTGCATAAGGGTCACAAACTCAAACGCCCAGTAGAAGCAGGGAGCAACAGAGGCAGCAGTGGACTGTGTCTAATTTAGTCCCTGCTCAGCTTCAGCTGACTAGCTGCCATGAAGGAATGCAAGCCTAATGTTGCCAGATCTTCTGCTTTTTTAACAGAAGCCAGAAACATGATTTTTATGTGAAATCTCACTATTTTGAAATGTTGGCAACAAATTAAAGAAAAGGGGTGGTGGAAAAATGACCATAGAGTCCAAATAAAATTCATACCAAAATTGCAATGAAACCCTAATCTTGGACAGATCTACTTAGGTCCATTCAATAGTCAGCAAACATTAATGGAGTCCCTACTACATGCCCTGCCTAATATGCCCAAACTGTAACAAATAGATCCATCCTGTCAATATCAGTATCACCTCTGCCTATCACAGGTCTTGATTATCTTACTCAGTCTCAGAAGGCTTGGTAAGGACATTTAGGACACCATTACTTCCCTCAAATCATAACAATGATAAAACACAAAAAGAAAGGTTAAAAGTAGGGCTCAGTGATAGAGTGCTTGCCCAGCACCACAAGTAATAACAAAAAAATAAACAAAACACAACAGAAACACAAATTCCATTTTGCCCTAAACCAAACTCTCTGACAAAGGCTGCCAGATGCACTAAAGTTAAACATCTGGAGATGTTGAGAATACACACTTTAAACAAAACCATAGGGTTTTTTTTTCACTTTGTGAAACAGGCACAACCCAGAAATAAAATTCTTTTTTTTTAATCAATAGACTGAGGGCAAGAGACAGATAATGCATTTTAGTAATATTAATATGGACAAATGGAGCCGGGTGCAGTGACACACGCCTGTAATCCCAGAAAGGCCGGGGGACCACAAGTTCAAAGGCTGAGGCAGGGGGACCACAAGTTCAAAGCCAGCCTCAGCAACTTACTGAGGCCTGAGCAGCTTAGTAAGACCCTGTCTCTAAATTAAAAAAAAAAAAAGATGAACCAATGGGTATCAATACTATCAGCTTGATCCATCCTGCATAGGCTGAATGTTTGTGCCTCCTTCCCCAAATACATATGTAGAAATCCTAACCTTCAAAGTGATGGCTTTGGGAGGTGGGGTACTTAGGATATGATTAGGTTATGAAATCTTTACACTTATAAATGAAATATTAAATGCTCATATTAAAGAGACCAGAGAGAGAGAGAGAGAGAGAGAGAGAGAGAGAGAGAGAGAGAGAGAGATCCATTGCCCCCTTTAACCTTTTACAAGATAAGGCAACTTCTATGAACCAAAAAGCAGGCCCTCATGAGACACTGAATCTGCTGGCACATCGATCTTGGATTTCCCAGCCTCCAGAACTATGAGAAATAAATTTTTGCTGCTTATAAGTCACCCATTCTGTGGCATTTTGTTATAGCAGCTCAAACAGACCAAGAAATCCATTATAAAATTCCTCCATTTAGTAGCCAATTATGATCAATACCTATTCTGATACATATAGCAAAACGGTGATACTCTATCAGAACTTCTGCATTAATTACTTAACATTCCCAGAAAAAATTTTAAAAACTTTCCCTAATCATCTATTTGGTTACCCTGTTCACTCAATACAGAATTATTTGCATGTATTAACCAATTTTCCATTCAGGGCAGAGCAAACCTCCAAAAGTAATCAATTGATGATACTTGGTTTTATTTATTTTTTTTTTAAAGAGAGAATGGGGGGCGCAGAGAGAGAGAGAGAGAGAATTTTAACATTTATTTATTTTTTCTTAGTTCTCGGCGGACACAACATCTTTGTTGGTATGTGGTGCTGCTGAGGATCGAACCCGGGTCGTACGCACGCTAGGCGAGTGCACTACCGCTTGAGCCACATCCCCAGCCCCCAATACTTGGTTTTAATATTTTAAAAATGACTTTCCCTTCTTTGAGATACAATACACATACTGTAAAATTCACCATTTTGAAGTATACAAGTCAGTGGTTTTTACTGTATTTCTAAAGTGGGAGACTATCACCACTAAATCAACAATATTTTCACAGCCCCAAAATGAAACCCTGCACACATTAGTCATCATTTTCCCTCCACCCATAGTAGGAAAGCACTGATCTATTTCTGTCTCTAAATATTTGCCTATTCCAGACATTTCATATACATAGGATCATGAAACAGATGGCCTTTTATGTAAGCCTTCTTTCACTCAGCACAATATCCTCAAGATTCACCCATATTCTAACATTTTTTGATATATTCTTCCTTTTTATGGTAATATCCCATAATAGAGATATATCACATTTTTTAAATCTGTTCAGCATTTGATGGGACATTTGGCTTGTTTCCCATTTTTTGGCTATTATGGATAATGCTACTGAAAACATCTGTGCACAAATTTTTGTATCAACATGTTTTCACTTCTCTTAGGTATACATCCAGAAGTAGTATGGTAAATTATTACAGTAACTCTGCTTGTAGGAACTGCCAAAATGGTGGTACCATTTTATATTCTGATTAGCAATATATTAGGGCTTCAATTTCACCAATTCTGTGATTCTGCACATCTTCCTCAATACTTTTATTGTCCATCTTTTTAATCTTAGTGAGTACAAAATGGTATCTCATTGTGGCTATGATTTGCATTTCCCTAATGATGCTAAACATCTTTTTATGTACTTATTGACCATCTGAATATCTTTTGGGGGGAAATATATTCAAATGAATTGTCCATTTTTTTAATTGGGTTATCTTTTTATTATTATTGAGTTCTAAGAGTTTTCTGTATATTCTTAATTTTGATCAAGTCTAATTTACCTATGTTATTTTCTGTTGCTTGTACCTTAGGTGTTGTATCTAAGACACTGTTAACCCACTCCAAGGTAGAAAAACTTACACAAGTTTTCTTCTAAAATTTTTATAGCTCTTACATTTAGATTTTTGATCCATTTTTAGTTCCTCAAACATGAAATTCATTCCCTTGCATTATAGCTATCTAATGGTACTAGTACTATTGGTTGAAAGAACTATTCTTTCTCCATTGATCTTTGAGCACTATTTTTTAAATTTTTTGTGGAGATTTATTTCTGGACAATCAATCCTATTCCATGATTTATATGTCTATCCTGATGTCAAATCCATAATCAAATTTACTACTGCTTAGTAGTAATTTTTGAAATTGGGGCCTATGAGCCCTTTGACTTTTTTTCAAGATTGTTTTGTCTAGTATGGGACCCTTGTATTTTTTTAACATATATTAGGACCAAAATATTAATTTATGCCAAAAAATATTCAGATGGAATTTTAACAGAAATTATGTTGAATCTGTAGATCAATTTGGGGAATATTATCATCTTAATGATAGAACGTCTTCCAATAATGAACATGGGATATCTGGTCCTCTTGCATTTCTCTGAATAATGTTTTCAGATTTTCAGTGTGAAAGGTTGCACTTTTTCTGTTAAATTAATTTCCTTTTAAAAAATATTTTTATTAGTTATTGATGGGCCTTTATTTATTTGTTTATATGTGGTGCTGAGAATAGAACCAGTTTCTCACACATGCTGGGCAAGCACTCTACCACTGAGCCACAACCCCAGCCTCATCTTCTGTTAAATTTATTTCTAAAGTATTTTATTCTTCTTTATATTTTTATTAGTGCATTACAGTTATACATAATAGTGGTATTCTTTGTGACATGTACATACATGCATATATTGTAATTTACTCCATTTCATTCTCTAGACTTCCCCTTTACCTCCCTTCCTCCTTTCCTGAATCCCCTTTCTCTACTGATCTTTCTTCTATTTATTTTATTACCTTTATTTATTTAATTTTTAATAGGTGCATTATAATTATACATAAAACTGTGACTCATTGTGATATATGCATACAGCACATAGCATAATTTAGTCCATTTAGTCTTCCTCCACTCCACCCTGCCCTTCAATGACTTTCTTCTATTATACTATTCTCCCTTCTGTTTTCATCAGATTCCCTTTTATTATTCCTTATTTCTCTTCACTTCCACACAGGAGAGAAAAGATTTGACCCTCGTCTCCCTGAGTCTGGCTTATTCACTTAGCATGTTGTTCTCTAGTTCTATCCATTTATCAGCAAATGATATAATTTCATTCTTCTTGATGGCTGAGTAGAACTCTATTGTGTACTGCCAGTGTCTCGGCTGGCACTGAATCACGAGCCACTACACAGCTTTGTAGATTCAAATAGCAATTCTTTATTCCAGAACTCACACCGGCCTCCAGCTAACATGTTCTGATCCAATCTCCAAAATCCCGCTGCCCCCAATCACCTACTCCACAGAGGCTTTTTCCAAATCCAATTTGAATCTCAACAGGAACACGCAGCAGGAACACCCTAATCCCAGCAGCAATAATCTTCAACCTCCAACTTCCCTAAAACCCCTATTGTCTTAAAGTGGGAATGCCTTAAACCCAAATTATCTTAAGCCCGGATACTTCCTCAAACCTGCAGGATACTTCCTCAAACCTGGATCCACCCTCATTCACCTTGAGCAGGGTCGCCTTTCTCAAACACACATGCAAGGTCACAGCGGATTTCAAAGGCAAGTCCATTTAACATGGGGTACGCTGGCAAGGAT
Organism: Ictidomys tridecemlineatus; assembly: GCF_052094955.1. NCBI lineage: Eukaryota > Metazoa > Chordata > Mammalia > Rodentia > Sciuridae > Ictidomys > Ictidomys tridecemlineatus. Next base: position 472,910 of record NW_027526172.1, read on the forward strand.
TTTGAATCATCATTTCTACTTGGCAATGGCCCTCAGCAGTGTACATATGCCATACATTTTCTTCTCTTCTTTTATTCTTTTTTAAAAATTCTTTTTGAATTAATGTTTGGACTATTCATTGCTCAAGTAAAAATGATTTTGATACTTTTATCTTGTATTCAGCCACCTCATTGAACTTGTTTATTAGCTCTAATTTATGTGAGTGTGTTCCTTAGGATTTTCTACATAAAAGATCATGGCATCAGAAAATAAAAACAGTTACACATTCCTTTATTACATCTTATTTTGGCCTGATTGCCCTAGTTAGGAGTTCTAATGTAATGCTGAACATAAGTGGCAAGAGTGTATACCCTTGACCTTTTACTGATCTTAAGGGAGAGCTTTCAGTTTTTCACCAGTAAGTATATGCTATGTTTTCCACTGCTGTTCTTGATCAGGTTGAGAAAATTCCATTCCTAGTTCATTGAGTGTTTTTAATCATGAAATGGAATTAGATTATTGTCAAATGCTTTTTCTACATCTGCTTAAACATCATTTAATTTTTGCCCTTTATTCATTACATGTTACATTAGCTGATTTCCTATGCTGAGATGTATACTGTTTTAAAACTGTTGAAGTTAAAAAACAGACCACTAAATAGTTATTATAAAGGGTCAGTTGGTCCCATTATTTTTGAGACTGTGGCAAGGCAAACCATCATGGCAGGGAGCATGTAGTAGAGAACAACTGTTTACCTTATGGGAGTCAGAAAGCAAAAGAAAAGAGAGGAGGGATGTAGGTCCCAACAGGATTTTCGAGAGCACGCCTCCATGACCTAACTTCCTCCCACTAGGCCCCACCTCCCAAAGGTTCTATTACTTCCCAATAGTACCACGGGATGGTGATCAAGCCTTTCACACATGGGCCTCTGGGGAAATTCTTAGATCCAAACTATAGCAACAGTAATACAATAAAAGCAAATTCCTTTGGGGAAAAATGAATGAAGGAGTAGGCAAGTTAAAAAAAGATTAAAAACAGAATTAGTGGTAAAGTTGAAAATGCAGAGATTAGAACAACTGTCAAGTAATTCTACCTATAAACAATTCTTTTTATCAGGGAAAACCAGAATACTTCCTGCTCTCTACCTCTTTCTTCACTGAGTCTCCAACATATGGTTGGCAGCGACTTGGTAGTCAGCTGCAAAGTGACAACTGTTACCAAAGTATTTCTCTTCTATTCATTGAATAGATAATTTTTTTCTTTCTTTCTTGGCATAAGAAAGCTTCTATATATAGACTTGTATAAGAGAAGAATTTATTAGCTCTAATTTATTAGAAAATTAGGTTACACCAGGTTGTATGCGTGTGTACAAGCACATATGTACACTCATTTTTTAATTACATAACATATAAACTCCCTTAACAAATATTCAAAAAATATGAAAGGGGAGCCCACCCTGTGCAATTGCTATGTAGCATGATCACTGACACACCATACACCCCTAGTAGGCAGTCAAGGATAGGGTCAAGATACAACATTTTAATATTCTGTCCAGGGTATGTGATACAGGTTTAGAGCAGAAAGAGACATTTTTTGAAAAAAATTAAATGAGATTTGAGTTCTAAGCCATGTGACTTTGAAGAAATCCTACACCTATAATCCAGAAAAACCATGCCATATTTTCTGGGCTTCTAAGGAGAAGACCAGCAATACTTGAGTTCTTGGTAACTGTCTTCCAAAGCTGTAAGATACTTCTCCCATGAGAGGTCAAAAGTAAAGAAAGGGTTTCCACTAATCCATACAGCATCTATAAGTGAATTAGAAAAAATGTACCTCTTCCTCTGAGTAAATGAAGCTCCATTCCAAGGCACATAGCATGATGAGTGGAGCACAGCTGGATTTCAAGACTACACAGCCCTAAGCCTGGAACCTTCATAGCAACTTCACAACTGCCAGAGGGCAGAGTCATTGGTGCCAACAAGACACAAAGTAACCGTGGCAGTGCTGCCAGGAAGATCTGAAAGTGTCTTTTTTGTATATTCCTCTGATATCCCCTGCATGCTGTGAATCAGAACTGACTTGAGAGAAGCAAGATAAAACTGTTCTAGATGAAAATATAACCTCAGGATGGGTCATAGGAGGACCCTAGTTGGGTTGCTAGGCAAGCTCTATTGGAAAGGCTGAGAGTTGCCTAGGGAAAGGCAATCAGGTGTCCAACAGTCACTAAACATAATAAAGAGAATCAGATGCTATTTTAAAAGAACAACTGCCCAGAAAACTCTAAGGATCTATGCATATGTATCTATAAGTCATTTTATGTAACTTAAATTTTGACTAAACTAACTTCATCTACAAAATGTACATCAAACATAATCATTTCTTACCATCTTTACTAACATTTCTCTATTCTAGGCCATCATCACCTTTTGGCAGAACTATTATAATAGCTTCCTGATTGGTCTTCCTCCTTCCTTCTTGCCACCTTAGAATCAAGTCCCCATTTATCTAGATTAATAAAAAACCCATCATTCCCTGCTATAAAACCCCCTTGTGAAGGATTTTTCAATAGGCTTTTCAATAGCAGAAGGAATCACAGTTGCATTTCAAGTATTTATGCCAACACTTGTCCAAGTTGGGTTAATGCCCCAAGGGGTAAACTCTGACCAACAAGAAACAAGCAATGGGACTCTTCTAAGAGGTGGTAGTTTCACATAGAAGATGTACCATGTGACAAGACAACCAGCTCAGTTTTCTTGCAAGGTTAGGGCCTACTTGGTAGCATCTTTCCTCCTTTCTTGCCTTATTTATTGTTTTCTTTCATTCTTGCTGCTCTGGGTTTGTACCACTCAATAAAACCTTACCTCCAGTTGCTTTCTGAGGACACAGGGCCCAAGCCCTACAAATCAGCTAAAATGACCTTTTCTGCAATCCTATCACACACAAAACTGCTTTACCACACTTCAGATTCTGAAGTCAGACAGATAATAGTTGCACATTCTTAGACAAAGGTATTTCACATCTCTTAGCCTTATTTTATTTATATATAAAATATGAAGTATAATAAAGTTTACTGAAATTAATCAATGTAATATAAATGATGCCAGGTACATTATTTATATTAGTATTTCCAGTGCCTAATATGTCATCTACTACACTGTAGGTATGCCTAATGCCTACAATGTTTACAATAGTACATTTTCTCTGTATTTAAAAAATTCCAACCAAGTAGCAAAGATTGAAAGACCTGTAAGGTCTCAATACAAATAGTCAGTAATCTGTAAAAACACATTAAATCTATACATGAATGCTCTCTGAAAAATGGCCCTTTACTGCAAATAATTCACTTTACCTGGGTTTTTGCCTCTCCAACTTATCAGGAAAAACAATTAAGTCAAAAGTACAGATGTCGCCAGCTTTAGGCACAATATATTCCTGAGAGGATGCACACAAATCAAATTTCTGTAAATCAAACCATATTTCACAAGCACTAGGGGAAAAACACCCTTTAAAATGACTTCAACAAATAATGCTATAGTAAACTGTTACTGTAAAATGAAGGTTTCTTCATAGCCGGTGATTATGTTGACATATAATTTCATTAGGTTTTCATAAGAAAGGAAATACAGCAATCAGCATATGGCAACATGAGCTCCCTCCCACCCCACATGAAGTCCCATGCTTGCTCAGGACTCTACAAGCAAGAAGATCATCAACAGAACTGAACACAGCCAATGCTATGCCTGGAGTCTGTGAAACTGTTGTTATAAAGTTAAAAAAATTTATGGCAACAGTATAGATTGTCACAGGTATGATGTTACTTTGTCTGACAAAGCAAGAACCGCAAATAGAAACAAAATATTCCTATACAACCAGTGTTCAAAAGGAAGATTCCAGTTAATAAAATTATCATAAGCATTTATATTATTATAAGCTTTTGTGGATATATATATGGATATTGATAGTATTCATGCATAAAACTCACAGGATAAAAAATATGCATCAGAATCATGATAACTCTGTGGTGGCTTAACAGGTAACTCATTTTAAAGGTTTCTCTTATGTTTTCCTTTATTTTAAAAAATTTTTCAGGCATATGCATTACTGTTTTGGGTCTCACAAATGGACTTCCACAAAGGAATCATTTGTTTCTGACACTTTTGGCTTTGGCAAAAAGTTGGGAAAATCACCACATTTCACACTGCTAAAGCCCTTTCACAGAAAATATTTCTTGTATTATCTGGATTAGACTTGAAGAAAACAATATTAATATTGTTGGCAATCAGTTTTACCATCTCTAATTTTCCTGATGATCAAGCCACATTCCTACATCTCTGATTACATTGATGGTATACGGGTATTGTTCTACTTGCTATAAATGTAAAAGGTAAAAGCTGTGCCTTCAAGGGCAGTTATGCAATGCTCCTAGACAGAATTCCAAAAGTCTGCATCTCTTACAAGAAGATGCCCAATTGTCTAGGCAAATGTTGGCAACCTTGAGGAGTGTTCCTCACACTGGGAGTCTGTGCCTTTGGCAGCCACTGCAACAGACTGAATCTCAATTAGAGGCTTATCATATTGGTACGGAATGGTTTGTGCAGCCTACTAATTGGAACGCCTGCCTGTCTAGTAAATACTCCACTCTGTGGATTTTGTTTTGTTTGTGGGAGTTGTGGGTGGGGAGTTACAAAGGATTGAACTCAGGGGGACTTAACCACTTGAGCCACATCCCCAGCCCTACTTTGCATTTTATTTAGAGACAGGGTCTCACTGAGATGCTTATGCCTCACTGTTGCTGAGGCTGGCTTTGAACTCATAATCCTCCTGCCTCAGATCTCCGAAGCTGCTGGGATCACAGGCATGGGCCACCACACCCCACCACTCTGTGGGTTTAAGACCTAGGTTCTTTGATCCTCCCCTCCCCTTTGCCAAGCATTTTTGTAAAGCCACATGTCAAGCGCCTATGAATCATAGGTTATTGTCCTTTACTCTAGAAGACACAATGACATAGGAGAAAAAATAATAAGGGTTTCTCCAAGGAATCATGAAAAAAGACATATGAAAGTTTCCTTTCTTAAATCTAAGAAGTACACTAGGTACTGCTCACAGTCTTTACAGAGTTCTAAGTCAAATGGTTTCTGGACAGTGTTATATTGAAAAAAAAAGTGATTCAATATTTAGACTTCTGTTTAATGTTTTGTGCTTGATTTTTCAACTTTTGATAGAATATATTGGTACCACTCACTCAACATATGATATACAGAATCTACAACATCCAAAAAGAGATACATTAAGATACTAAGAAAGAGTTGGTCTGTTTCTAGATCAATATTACTAATCAGTAGGGAAATGCAAAGCAAAATCATAAAGGGATACCACTTCACACCCATCAGGAAGAACTATCATTTTAAAAAATGAAAATCCTAAGTGAAGACTTAAACAAATTGGAACTCTTGTGCATTGCTGATATGAACGTAAAATGATACTGTCTCTATGGAAGAGTTTGATGGTTCCTCAAAAAGTTAAAACATAGAATTACCCTATAATACACCCAAATTAACTGAAAACAGGGACTCAGATAACTTGTATGCTAATGCTCACTGCTGAATTACCATAATAAGTAAAATGTGGAAACAATCTATCAACAGATGAGTGGATAAAGAAAATAAAGTACACACATACAATGAAATGTTATGCAAACTTAAAAAGGAATAAAATTCTGACATGTTACAACTTGGTTGAAACTTAAAGACATTATATTAAATGAAATAAGCCAAATATAAATTAATAAATATTGTTATGATTCCACTTATAAGAGATATTAGGTCAGGTAAATTCATAGAATCCAAAGGTATTACAGAGGTTACCGGGGATAAGAAAATACAGGAAGTCAAAACTTAATGAGTATAGAGCTTTTGTTGGGGATGACAAAAAGGTTCTGAAAATGTGTAATGTGATGAATATTGTATACACTTATGCCAAGTTAAATGGTTAAAATGGCAAATTTAAAAAAAAAAGATAACTGACTTTAAACAAAAGTAATAACAACCTAGGGCAGGCTTACAACACAAAAAAAGTAAAATGTATAACAATAGCAGCATCAAGATAGGAAGAAGAAAAGGGAAGCAAAATATTAAGTTCTTATACTTTAAGTGGCACAGCAAAATATCACTCAAGGGTAGACTGTGATAAGTTAAAGTTATAGCTTACTGCACTAAAATAAAAGACTTAAGTCTAATAAACCAACAAAAGAGATAAAATGAAGCCATAAAACATCAAGAATCAAAATATAGTCTGATCCAAGAATTTATTCCCTAGAGAAATTCCTTGATAAAATGCAATATATATTTTTTTATCATCCAGTGAAAGGTTTATTAAAACTTAATCAGAGGTACAATTAAATCAATGAAAGTAAATGGCAAAAGCACTCACTGCCCAGACTGGTGAGGTAAAACCCAGAATTGCAGCCTTAGCTCCACCGGCAACATACGGAATGATATTTTCTCCTAGAGGTGTATCTCTAAACAAGGCTCTGAGGATATTCAAAGCATGAACCTAGGACAAGAAGTTCAAAATTAGCTGTGGGTTAATAACTATGGTGATTCTAAATCTGTATATAAAATTACAAGAAGAAAGTAATAATATGCAAATGAAACAGTAGATTTAATAAAATAATAATTGATAAAAATAATTTTTAGACATTAGTAAGAACAACGTAATAAAAAAAATTTGATCCAACGAACCTATAAGGAATCCTGAATCTAACAAACACATTCTTTTCAAGGAACATTTATTCTTTAAAATGGCCTCAAACAAGGAACATTTATTTTTTAAAATGGCCTCAAATATAGGATTTCATTTTTATAACATTAAAGTAAAAGGTAAAACTAAAGTGTTAGAAATTAGGATTTTGGTTACTGTCAGGGAAACAGTGCTGATTAGAAGAGAACATGAAGGGCCCTTGGTGTCCTAGAAAAGTTCTGCTTCTTTCTTGTTACACAAATGTGATCATTTTGTGAAGCTGTAATGACTTGCACACTGTATATTATAATTAAATCTAAAAATGCATATAAAATATGACAGGGACAGCATGAGAAAGGAAGAACATAAGCCAATCTCAATTATGAACCCAGTGAGAAGCATAAATGTATATCCTTTCTAAAGAAAATTTAATAATGTATAAAAACATGTCAAAGTTGAGTTCATTCTCAGTATGCAAATATATTATATTTAAAAATCAGCATAAGTGCTGGGAATGTAGTTCAGTGGTAGAGCAATTGCCTAGCGTGTACAAGGCCCTTCAATCCCCAGCATTGAAAACTACAACAAAAAGAATAACATGTAATTCATGATATTTGAAAATTCTAGGGAAAAACAAAACGTATTTATCTCAAATGATGCAGGAAAGCACTCAACAATTGGTTTTTTTTAATCAGATAAAGGACAGATTAAAAATTTCAACAAATAACAACAACATAAAGATGCCTGCTATCTCTATTTCTAGCAAAATTGTGCTACAGGTTCCAGCAGCAAAATAAGATAAATAAAAATTTTTAAAAGACTAAGCATTAGAAAGCTAACAAACTTAGGATTACCTACTAGGGATACAATTATCTATAAAGAAAATCCTAAGAATTTATAGACAAGTCATTAGTTGTATTATAGCAGTGCAGGTAAGTTGCTAAACATAAGTACAACAATTACCAAAAAATCAATTTCATTCTCACAGAGAACAACACATAATATAAAATTTAGAAATATCATTTATAAGAAAAATATATAGAAATAAATCTCATAAAAGATTCATAAGACTTTTATGAGGAAAATATATGCATTCCTACCCACAAGGTATGAGAATTTCTGTTGCTTACCAGCACCTTGGTATTATGAGACCTTTACAGTTTTTACTTTTCTGTATGAAATGGCTCGGACTCGGGGGCCAGAGGCGGCACGACGCTGCGGGGGAGTGGGCAGCGCGGGCGGGCCAGGGGTCGGCGGGACCCGGGGACGGGGGACCGGGGAACCGGAGACCCGGCGCGGGAGCGCGGCTCGGGCGGGCAGGGGGCTCCGGCGCCAGGGGAGGATGCGCGGGCGGCGGGGCTCTGCCGCCGGCGCCAGGTCTGTGCGCGGAATGCCGGGAGCCGCGCCGGGGCGGGGGGAAGGGGTCGGCGGGGCGGGGGGGGGGGGGGGGGGGAAGGGGTCGGCGGGGGGGGGGGGGGGAAGGGGTCGGCGGGGGGGGGGGGGAAGGGGTCGGCGGGGGGGGGGAAGGGGTGGGCGGGGGGGGGGAAGGGGTGGGCGGGGGGGGGGGGAAGGGGTGGGCGGGGGGGGGGGGGAAGGGGTGGGCGGGGGGGGGGAAGGGGTCGGCGGGGGGGGGGAAGGGGTCGGCGGGGGGGGGAAGGGGTCGGGCGGGGGGGGGAAGGGGTCGGGGGGGAAGGGGTCGGCGGGGGGGGGAAGGGGTCGGCGGGGGGGGAAGGGGTCCGCGGGGCGGGGGGGGGGAAGGGGTCCGGGGGGCGGCGGGGGGAAGGGGTCCGGGGGGCGGCGGGGGGGAAGGGGTCCGCGGGGCGGCGGGGGGGAAGGGGTCCGCGGGGCGGGGGGGGAAGGGGTCCGCGCGCCGTGGGGGAGGGGAAGGGGTCCGCGGGGCGGCAGGCGGCGCCCCGGGGCCGGGCGCAACGGGCGGGAAGGTGCGGCGGCCTCAGGCGCGCCGGGCCGGGTCGGGGTCGGGTCCTGGGAGGCCCCCTCCTACCTATGCCGGGGGCCACACAGACGGAGTAGAGCAGCGAGGACGAGAGGGAGAAGAAGAAGATCGCAGCGAGCAGCGAGCGGCGCGGCAGCCACAGCAGCCCCCGGCGGGCGCACATGCTGCAGCCGGGCGGCCGCTCGAGGGCCCGGCCTGCTCCTGCCGCTCCTGTGCGCCGCCGCCTGGGCCTCGGCCGCCGTCTCCGGAGCCTCGCGGGCCGCCGCCGCCGCTGCCGCCTCGCGGATCCCAGCCAACGGCCGCCTCGCGGATCCCAGCCAACGGCCGCCTCGCGGATCCCAGCCAACGGCCGCCTCGCGGATCCCAGCCAACGGCCGCCGCAGGACGGGCCACATGAAGCGGGCGGGGCCGCGCGGCCCGGAGCCAGCGCAGCGACGGGGGCGGGGCGGGCGGTCGCACTGGGGCGGAGGGGCGGGACCAGCGCCGCCGGGCACCGTCGCAAAAGACCCGCGCGCTCGCCACCCGACCCCAGTAGCCCCCGCGGCCGCGCAGCGGCTTTAGGGAGCGTCACTAAATGACGACAGCCCCTCTCCCCGCGGGGCCACCGCCCAGGCTTGCAGGGAGCGTGTCTCAAGAGCCAGCCGGCTTGCGCTCAGGCTCCTCGAGAAGGGGGCCAAGGGGCCATCTGCAAAGTCTGACGGTCTGATAGCCCACTGCAGCAGAAGAACTGGGATTGTAATGCTTGGGGGGCTCGGCTTTCATTCATTCGTTTATTTATTCAGTCAATCAATTCATTATTTATTTATTGGATGCCAGATGCAGTTGTTGGTGCTGAGAACAAAACAGATTAAATCTCTTGTCTTATTTGAACTTATATTCATGTGGAGGAGAATAAACGCAAGTCAATCAATAATTATCTGGTACTAATAACAGATATGAGCAAAATAAAACAGGAGGATGTGTTGGCAGCAGGCTACAGTAGACAAGGAAGGTCTCCCTAAGCAGCTGACATCAGCTGAGACCAAGGGTGAGAAAGAGCCAGCCACAAGTGAGGACAGAACAGTGCCACCAGGGGGAACAGCAGGGCAAAGGCCCTGAGGTGGAGAAAGCCCACTCTGGCCCCAGGTTGAACCCAAGGCCAGCAAGTGAAGTAGGAGACCTGTAGACAGGTGCACATCCCACGGAACAGGGAACCAAAGAGGAAACTGACATTGCTATAAGGAGAAGCAAGTCACGCCCTTCCACGCAAAACTGGCCTGACTCTGAAGGCAGGCCCTTGACTACTGAGCCGTAAACTGCCTCAGTGGTCTCTCTGCACCCTGCAGCTCATTCTGTAGGCAAATTGGTGTCCTATCCCATCACTTTAGCACGGGACCATATCTAAAACAGTACCTCAAGACCAGCCTTGATCCAGAGCACCTCAGAAGGCAGTGAGCAATAGCTAGAGACCCATGGGGAGTGACAGTAGCACCCCACCATCTTCAAGAAGCTCCCAGATGAATCCAAGAGGCAAGTGTCCCCCATGTGGGAACATCTGAAACCAGAGCCCTGTCTTGGAATATGTCAGAAGCCAGGAGTGGGGAACTTTTCAGGGATTCTGTGAGAACCAAAATTAATCCTACTCTATATTCCTAAAGCAATTTGAACTTTTTCCACCGTTAACTTGACCCTTTTAAGGGGAGGCTATAGAGCCAGACTGCCGGGGTTCTTTAACTCCCAGCTCTTCCATTCTTAGCTTGTGACCTTAAGCAAGTTAGTTAAACTCTCTGTACCTTAATACAATGGGAATGTCATTAGTAATGACCATATGAGATTGTTGTGAGGATTTGACGGATACATGCAATGCCTGACACATGGTAAATGCACATGGGTCTCGCCTTATCCAACAGCCCTGGGAAATGGGATGGAAGAGAAGAGGCTTTAAAAAGAGAAGCAGAGAATTTTGATTTGGATAGATGTGGGTTCAACTCTCGGCTTGGCCTAAACTTTACTGTGTGACCTTGAGAAAACCTCTTATCTCTCTGAGTTTCTGTTCATTTGTGAAATGCACCCCACCCCGTGCCACCTACCCCACAGGGATGTGATATAGATTATGTGAGGTTACTGTGGAAAGGCCCTGAACCAAACTCTCTAAACTAATCTGATTTTGAATACTTTTTCTTTAGCCAATATAATAACCCTTTTAAACACCCATGTCTAAGAAATATTTTTAGATGCACAGAAAAGTTTTAACTTTTAAGAAGAATACAAGGGCTGGGGATGTGGCTCAAGCGGTAGCGCGCTCGCCTGGCATGCGTTCGGCCCGGGTTCAATCCTCAGCACCACATACAAACAAAGATGTTGTGTCTGCCGAAAACTAAAAAATAAATATTAAAATTCTCTCTCTCTGTGTGTGTGTGTGTCTCTCTCTCTTTAAAAAAAAAAGAAAGAAAAAAAAAGAACAATACAACACATTTGTACACTCTCCACCTGAATTCAACAATTGTTATCCTTGCTGGCTGCGATGGCACATGCCTATAATCCCAGCAAGTCTGGAGGCTGAGACAGGAGGATCACAAATTTGAGGCCAACCTAGGCAATTTAGCAAGACCCTGTCTCAAAATTTAAAAATAAATAAATAAAAAGGATAAAGCTTGGTGGTACAGTGCCTGCCCCTGGGTTCAATTTTCAGTGGGGGAAGGGGGGCAGCAAGAACAAGTAAATTAGCAATCATATCATATCCTTATAATTTCTGGTCTATTCTGTAGTCCTTGACAAGGAGGCCTTGCTACATTCAGACTAAATACTGATGACCAACCTCTGTTACATCTCTCCCTCTTTTTCTTCCTGTTTGGCAGTACTGGGGACTGATCCAGGAGCTGAACTGTATCCCTAGCTCTTTTTATCTTATTTTATTTTATTTTGAGCCAGGGTCTGACTGGCCTCAAACTTGCAATCCTCCTGCCTCTGTCTCCTGAGTAGCTAGGATTACAGGTTACTTTTTTTCTTTAATGGAAGAAGGGAGAAAAAAAGATATCGGGGTCCCTGTCTCAATTCCCCCCATCATGCTCCTTTTTCATCTCCAAGTTAAGTTTCCAGCTCACCTGGGTATTCGTTTTTCATTCATTCCTTCCCTGGACTGCTCAATCCCTCCGTCAAACAGACTTGAATTCTGCTTCCTGCTCGAGTGTTACCTCTCCCAATACTTTCCTCCAAGGGAGCTTCCCTGTCCCCAGCCTCTCTGTCCATCCCTGGCCCGTCTGTGGCATTTTTCATCCCCTGGCATCGTATGGTCCATGCATGTATTCACTTGTTCGTTTTTCTGTCTCCCAGATCAGAAACTACATTCCCCAAGGGCAGGGATTTTGTTTCATTTTCTGCCATATTCTTGCATGTTACACAGTGTCCAGGGCCAGTAGGTGCTCAATAATTGTTGAACAAATGCTGGAAAGACACCAGATGTGTTTTGAGCGCATGCTGGGCCTGACAGGGGCAGAGATGACTAAGTGAAGGTTCCTGTAGTCCTGCTGTGGGATGACAGGGAGGTGAGCAAGCTGGGACAAGGAGGTGAAGGCAGGACTCATTGTAGCTGGCCTTAGGGAAGGCAACCTGAGAAATTCTAGACTGACTTTGAAGGGACATGAGACAGATTTGCTCAAGGGGCAGTGACGCAGGCACCTGGCTGGCTGCAGCAGCTGGTTCCTGCAAGAAACAGGAAAAGGTGAGGACTGAGACTGGAAGACCTTGACCTTGGAGCTCAGCAGGCCCCTGGAGCCAGCCATATCTGGTGATCAACTGGTCCTACCTCCTCCTGGCCTTCCTCTTTCATTCACACCAGTTGCTTCATCTCCTGGACCTTCATTTGCACAACTGTAAAATGGAGGTCCTATAGTTCCTTGCCTTAGAGTTGCCAAGAGGATTCGGGAAAGAGTCCCTCCAGTTCCTGGCATGTAACAGTGCTCAATCCACGAGAGCCTTGCTGTTCTTACACTGTTTCCTGTGAGCTGTACAGAGCCCTTGGAGGTTCTGGAGCAGGGGAATGGCCTAAAGAAAGGGAGGCCCCTGAGTAGATCTCAGGAGAGCATAGTTGAGCCTCCTGTGCTTCTAACCGCCCAGCTGCAGGTTAGCCTAAGCCAAACACAAAAAGAAGGATCCAGCCTAAAGGTAAAAATCATAAGTATCACCTTGCCCTGCAAAAATCATAAGTATCACCTTGCCCTGCTCACCCCTTCCGACTCTCCTACAGCAGGTCCCAGGCCCACGCCCTGAGGAAGCCATTGCATAATCCATAAACATGCAGGAGTAAGATAACATCACAGAGCAGAGATGGAGCAGCAGCAGATAAAGAGCACAAGCATGCATATAACTGCAGCCATCAAGGGCTCCCAGTGCCAAGAACTCCTGAAGGCTGAGCAGTGGTTGACCCTGAGATTCACCCTGGTAGCCTAAAGCTGAGCTATGGCTAATCAGTCACTCTCAGGAGAAATGAGACTCAGAGCAGAAGGGACACTTATCACTTCCTGTCAGCAGCTATAAAAGTCAGTGTGTCCTATGCCATTCTTTTCTCTCTACCAAATAACCATCATGTTCTACAGAGCAGCTGAGTTCTAGAATGAAAAGGAATCCTCCAATTGCCTTGGACTAGTGATGAACTCATAGCATGAACAAGAAAGAAAACATTGTTTTAAGCTTTAGATATCAGGGCTGTTTGTTACTGCAGCATAACCTGGCCTATCCTAATTGAATATAAATATATTCTTCTGCAACTTGCTTTCTCTTGACATCATTTCTGTAACATGTATCCATAATGATACATGAAAATTGAGTTTATTTATTTCTACTGCTATATAATATTTTATCATATAACTAGGTCACACTTTTTTAAAAATCATTTTTCTGATGAGGTCTATTTAAGTCATTTACAATTTTTTGCTTAGTTTTCTTTTTTTTTAAAGAGAGAGAGAGAATTTTTTTAATATTTATTTTTTAGTTTTCGGCGGACACAACATCTTTGTTTGTATATGGTGCTGAGGATCGAACCCGGGCCTGCACGCATACCAGGCAAGCACACTACCGCTTGATCCACATTCCCAACCCTGTTCTTAGTTTTCTATAGCTCTGTAGCCAAGTTCTTTTGTAAAAGGCAGATAGTAAATGTTGTTGGTTTTAACAAGCTGTACAATCCCTGGCACAACTACTTGAATCTGCTATTGTAGCATAAAAGCCACCATAGACAGTAAATGAACAAATGTGCATGGCTGTTCTGATAAAATTTTATTTACAAAGACAAGTGGTGGGCCAGATTTGCCCAGAGGTGATTGTTTGCTGAGCCTCGCTTTAGAGGATGAGCCTTTATTTCATGAAAGTATTTACAATAAGTTATTGTACTTAGTAAATATCGATTTTCTGTTTTGTCTTTAAAATTATTTTTATAAACTACCACCCTTCAGTTTATTTGATCTATTTCTCTTACCAGATTAAGCTTCTTCAAATATAATTTGTTTGTTTTGTTTTTGTTTTGGATCGAACCCAAGGCCTTGTGCATGCAAGGCTAGCACTCTACCAACGGAGCTAGCCAGCCCCAAGCTTCTTCAAATATAATTTGCATCACATCATTCTTCTACCTCAAAACATTGGTGGCTCTTTATAGTCTGTAGAACTATTCCTAACCTTCATTTGGTCTTTAAGACCCTCCATGATCTGGCCACGCACTTTGTATCCTCTGCTTCTCTCCAACATGTAATCGAGCACAGCCATGGCCCATGTCTGCTCTCTTCCTCCAGCCCTCCTGAGGACTTCAAGATTTTATACTGAAGAATGTCCTTAAGTAACAGCCTGTGATTCTACACCACCAGGAGACCAGTCAGCATTTTGGGAGTCTCTCCATGGTTGGGGGCTCAGTCAGCATTTCAGGAGTTCCTACAGGGTTGGGGGCTCAGTCAGGGTTCCCGGAGCACATATGTGGGAGAGAGCTCAATCAGCCTCCCATAATTCCACACAGAAGGGGTTTCTGCTAACATTCCAAGTCCACACAGATGAGGAAGCTCTGCAGATGTTCCATCATGATAAGGAAAGCGGTTCTGTGGACGTTCCATGATTTCCTACCCAGGCAGGCGGTCTGCAAACAGAACAAAACTCAAGGGACAAGAAGGGGCTCTGGGGCTGGGGATGTGGCTCAAGCGGTAGCGCACTCGCCTGGCATGTGTGCAGCCCGGGTTCGATCCTCAGCACCACATACCAACAAAGATGTTGTGTCCGCAGAGAACTAAAAAATAAATATTAAAAATTCTCTCTCTCTCTCCTCTCACTCTCTCTTTAAAAAAAAAGAAGGGGCTCTGCAAACATCCCATGATTAATTGTTCTTCAAAATTCTATATACAAGAAGAAGAAGTTGTTTTACGACCCCCAAATTCTATCCTCAGGAAGTACTCAGGAATGTTTCGTGATTTCATAATGAGGAGGCTTTATTGTATTTCATAGTTCTACAGACAGAGACCGGCTGTGGAGACCTTTTGTCAAAACAGATTCCACACTGGCGATCCTAAGACAGGAGAGAACTCCTCACAATGAACAACTCTGCCAAGAGGAAGGGGTTCATTTGCTCGACTCTTTTAGATCTGGGATCCCATGGTATGAACCTGGGGGACTCTGTGTGCGTTCAGGATGCGAGAGATAGGAGGCCATTCTCTAAATATGCCCCTCACCAGAGGAGGAGGCTAGCCAACAGGCCACGGCTGTATTCACAATCTGAAAGTCTACAAATATCCTGTGGTTTTATCCATACGTAGAAGGGGGTTCAGACCCCATTCCAAGATCTTACACAGATGAAGGGGTCCAGCAAGATTCCTTGATTTTGCCAAGGGGAGAAAGAATCTCTGCAATATCCACTTACTCTGTATAAAGGGTTTTGGAAGCAGCCCATGATTTTAAACCCAGGAAGGTGCTTGGGGAATCCTTGGCGTTTCTGTGGCTATCAGGATCTTGGTCAGTCTGGTCTGATGAACGTTGGTGGCTGGACCGTTTCACCATCAGACTCCATAAGTCAGAGCCTGACTGTGTGAACATTTCAAGGACACATAAAGATATGGGAGACCTGGAGACCAAGACTGACTCAAAAAAAAAAAAACCAAAACACTGTAAAATTGAAACTAACCAATGTTTAATTAAAATGTCTACAAAATGTAGTATCAATCAACTGCCTCTGGATTCAGATGATTGTATCTAATTGCACCTATTGACAACGTGAAGAGGCAATTTTCTTAGGCTTAATAGGATGTGGTAGGGACTTAAAAGTAATGCAAGGGGCCCAGGAAGATCCTGAAATGGCCCTAGAGGAGGAAGCTGCGGGCAAGTTTCCATGGGAAGTTCCCATTTTGAAGCCACCCATGGCCCCTTCTACAACCCAGTCCCTGAGAGCTGACAACCCAAAGTCAAGCCCAGTTCATTCACCACCGAGTGACTCTCGGGAGATGGACCGAGCTCCAGATAGCACCCAGCTTCGAGGAAAGGCCATCCCTGTGGCCACAGTGGAAGCCGATTGGCCAAGGACAGTATGCTGTGGCAGGTGTCTGAAGGAATCAGATATTGTCACGGTCTCAGGAAGGAGCAACAGCTGTTTCAGCTTCTCTTTCCCTTTCCCCACAAGTGTCCCACGAGTCCCAGGGGAGGGCTCTGAGCCAGCCAGAGCATTGAAATGGGGCCAGAGCGGGGAATTATGGCCCAACTAAGCCCCAGGGTCACAAGCGGGAATGAAGGCTGTTGATCAAAGGCAGGGAAAGAGAATCGAGTCCAGGGTCTTAACATCCCAGAGCCCAGCCACCATCCATCAAACCCACATGACAGCGAATACAATTCTGGCCTTAGCTCGAGGTCTGTAGAGAAGAAAGCTTTTCCTCTACCCATCTGAGGCTCCTCACTGGACGCTTTAAACTAGACCAGTCAAGATGAACTAACAAGAAGCAGGAACACAAGTTCATTAACGTGGGCATCCATCACGTGTACGCAGGAGCTCCCAGTGCTGTTGACCTCAGGGGTGAGTGGAACTTGGGCTTCAGTGACAACATGTGCTAAACATAGAACAAAGGGCTTGGGGGCTACTGGGGGGGTGAGGGGAGGCAATTTACAGGAAAGTGACTAAATTTCCTCTATCGATGTAAATTTCCTCTACAAAAGGAAAATGTGGTTCCTATTTTTAAGCTTTTCTGATGGTTCTCAGTGACCATCAGAATATCCATATGCCAAAGAAGCACATTTCAAGTGGCGTATTCTGGTACCCCCCAGGCCCGAGGATGGGAAGAGGCGATCACTGTTGCTTCTCAAGTTTTTAAACCATGTGCCCTTTTATGGAATATAAGAGCATCTTACAGATTCCTCTGGCATCATTAATGCGATTTTATTGTCTAGCCAGGGTTATGCTAAATTGCCCAGGAGGGTCTTGAACTTACCTCCTGCCTGGGCCTCCCAAGTAGCTGGGATTATAGGCACACACGCCACCAAGCCCACCACATTATACTTTTAAAAATTTTGTCTTCAAAAGCTCTTAGATGATTTAAGGAAGGCAAATCCAGAATATCTTTAAATTAACTGAGACAGAAAGAAATTTGTTTGTTTTTGTTTGTTCGTGGTGCTGGAGCTAAGCAAGTGCTATACCCCTGAGCTGTACCCCACTCCAAGAAAGGAATTTCTTAAACCAGGCACAAAGAACATAAACTATGAGGGGAAGAATAGTACACTTGCCTACATCAGAGTTCAATATTCCAGCCAGGTGAGGTGGCACAAGTCTGTAACAGCTACTCAGGAGGCTGAGGCAGGAGAATCGCAAGTTCTAGGCCAACCTGGGTAATTTAGGGAGACCTGTCCCAAAATAAAAAATATAAAAAGAGCTGGGATGTAGTTCGGTGGTAAAGCACTCATAGATTCAATCTCCAGTACCTACCCCTTCCAAAGAGAGAGAGAGAGAGAGAGAGAGAGAGAGAGAGAGAGAGAGAGAGAGAGACATGAAGAGAAAGCATCAGTCCAATCACAATAATAAAGGATTTCAAAAGGCATTTTGTTGAGACTAGGAAACCCAAAGGGCTCATCATTGTATAAAAAGTTGCTACCACTCAGAAGTATTCAGAGAAATGTGCTTAAAAACATAATGAGATACCAGCTCACATCTAGAGATTGACAGAAACTCTGCTTCTAGAAATGTGCTCCAAAGAAACTCTGGCCAAGTGAGCAGAGAAGAGCCATAGAGGGGGGCTGGGGGTGTGGCTCAAGCAGTAGCGCGCTTTCCTGGCATGCGTGTGGCCCGGCCCGGGTTCAATCCTCTGCACCACATACCAACAAAGATGTTGTGTCCGCCAAGAACTAAAAAATAAATATTAAAAATTCTCTCTCACTCTCTTTTTTTTTTTTAGAGAGAGAGAGAGAATTTTTTTTTTAATATTTATTTTTTAGTTCTCGGCAGACACAACATCTTTGTTGGTATGTGGTGCTGAGGATCGAACCAGGGCCGCACGCATGCCAGGCGAGTGTGCTACCGCTTGAGCCACATCCCCAGCCCTCTCTCTCACTCTCTCTTTAAAAAAAAAAAAAGAGCCATAGAGGGCTGCCCCCCCCTCCTCACCCCACCCCCCCTCCTCACCCCACCCCCCCTCCTCACCCCACCCCCCCTCCTCACCCCACCCCCCTCCTCACCCCACCCCCCTCCTCACCCCACCCCCCCTCCTCACCCCACCCCCCCTTCCCCTCATAGGGTTGAGCTCAGCAGTAAAAACTGCAGGCAGCTGAAATCCCATCCCTGGGGAATGGTGAATGAAATATGGGTTGGTCACTTGGTGGCACACCACGCAGCAGTTACAATGAATGAATTAGAACTTCCTGTGTGTCAGTAATTGATATTTATAATGTTATGAGAAAAGAGGGGGCTCAAAACGAGACATGAGATGCACAGCGGGGTGACATTGGCTGGCCTGGCACACACCAACAATGGAACCATCAATATTAGAGGAAAAAATGAAAGAAGGCCCAGCCCTAGCCTTGCCTGGCTTGCCTGCCTGCACCTCTTCCACACCTTGTTCACACAGCGATGCTGTGCACAAAGGAATGCAGGGCCCGGGTTGGGAGGCAGTTCAGGGGTAGAGCTCATGCTTACCATGCCAGGGCTGCCGCAACCCCAGCAGGACACCAGAAACTAAAGTAAAAAGTATCAAAAAATTAGAACCTTCCTGCCCTGCTGGGGGGAAATGTAACAACATCATGGAGCTACTTTGGAAAATAAACTAGTGCTTGTCAAACAATTAAAATCAGCTACCCTGACTGCCATTCTGCTCCTAGGTGTAGACCCAAGAGAAATGGAAACTCACGTCCACAGAAAAACCATACATGAGAGTTGAGAGTAGCATTGGATATCACAGCCAAAAAGTGGAAGCAAGTCAAATATCTATTGACTTCAGGCACCGTGGCCGAGGCCTGTGATCCCAGCGACTCAGGAGGCTGAGGCAGGAGGATTGAAAGTTCAAAGCCAGCCTCAGCAAAAAGCAAGGTGCTAAGCAACTCAGTGAGACCCTGTCTCTAAAGAAAATACAAAATAGGGCTGGGGGTGTGGCTCAGTGGTCGGGGTGCCCCTGAGTTCAATCCCTAGTACCAAAAAACAAAACAAAAACATAAAACCAAATATCCATTGACTGATGAACAGATAAATGTGTTATGTCAGTGTAAAGAAATAATATTCAGCCAAAAAGAAAAAAAAAGAAAGAAAAATAGAAGAAGAAAAAGAAAGAAAAGAAAGAAAGAAAGAAAGAAAGAAAGAAAGAAAGAAAGAAGGAAAGAAAGAAAGAAAGAAAGAAAGAAAGAAAGAAAGAAAGAAAGAAAGAAAGAAAGAAAGAAAGAAAGAAAGAAAGAAAGAAAGAACTGACACATGCTACTATGGGAATGATCTTGGAAGCTTTATGCTGGGTGAAAAAAGACACAGATTGTGTGAGTCCATTTAAGGCAATGTACAGAATCTGCAAATCTATAGATAGTAGTCGTCTAGGGATGGGGGATGCAGGAAGGTGGGGGGGGCTGCTAACGGGTGTGGGGTTTCTTGGGGGGGGTGATGCAAATGTTCTAAACTTGATTGTTCTAAACTTGATGGTGGTTGCACAACTCTGTGAATTCAATAAAAAGCATTGAATCCTATGTTTATTTATTTTTTAATTGTATATTTTAAATGGATTCATTGTATGCTATGGGTAATGTTTCTCAATAACATTTATATTTATATATATATATATATATATATATATATATATGTGTGTGTGTGTGTGTGTGTGTGTGTGTGTGTGTATAGATAGAGAGAGAAAGAGAGAGAGAGATTGTGTGTGTTAAATCCAGTTTAAATAAATCAACTTCCACACTTATTTTTTAGTTGTTGATGGATCTTTATTTTATTTGCTTATTTATGTGTGGTGCTATGAACCGAACCCAGTGCCTCACACGTATAAGGCAAGTGCTCTATTGCTGAGCTTCAACTCCTGCCCCATCCCATACTTATTTTTTATTGAACTGATTCCCATCTCTACAAGTCTCTCATGACACACACACACACCCACCCCCCCCCACACACACACACATACACACACAGCTCACCACTATTGTTCATTTCTCTTTTTTTAATTTCTTTTTAGTTGTTGGTGGACACAATATCTTTATTTCATTTTTTTAATGTGGTGCTAAGTTTCGAACCCAATGCCTCACATGTGCTAAGTGAGCACTCTACCACTGAGCCACAGCCCCACCCCACTATTGTTCATTTCTTGTCGATTTTTCCAGAGTTTTCATGCATATAAAAGTAAATATAAGAGCTGGGGCTGGGGCTCAGCAGTAGAGCTCTCACCTAGCACGTGTGAGGCCCTGGGCTCCATCCTCAGCACCACATAAAAATAAATAAATAAAATAAAGGTATTGTGTCCAACTACAACTAAAAAATGAATATTTTTTTAAAAAGTAAATATAAATATAGATTCTCCTCTCTCACCCTGGTACACAAGAAGCATCATCTTGCTTTGCCCTTCCTATAATGTGCCAGTGCATTTACACTTTCCTGATTCCTCTTATAGCCATGTAGCATTCAATTTTATGTATAAACCGTAATTCGTTTAACTAGTCTTGGGATAGACATTTGGGTTGTTCCTAACTCTGTTCTGGTGCTGGGGATAGAACTGGTGGCCTAGTGCTCTACAGCAGAGCTATACCCCCAGCCTCTACTCCACCCCCAGCCTCTAACCCACCCCCAGCCTCTAACCCACCCCCAGCCTCTAACCCACCTCTTTTTACCTTAACAATGTTACAAAGCATAGCTGTTCTATGCTTTGTAGCATATCCTGCAGGATAAATGACCAGAAATGGACTTTCTGAATCAACAAGTGCATCTCCGTAGTGGTGATTGACACTGCCAGATGGTGCCACACTGGCCCTACCATGCACTTCCCCAGCAGCAAAGTGCGTGGTGCCTGATTTCACCAGCCTCGCTGAGGGAGGCAGCGTCTCTGTAGTTTAGTTTGCATTTCGTTTTCTGTGAGCATTCTTTCGACATGTTCAGGAGCCATGTGTATTTTTCTGGTCATTCTCTCTATCGCTTCCCCACTGGATGCACACTTTTCTTTCTATTTCTGACAAGAAGATGCTCTCTACTAGGAGAACTCAGCCTTTTGTAGTGAGCGGATGGTGCTTCTCCGTCCCTGTACTTGGGTTTCTTGGCCTGCTTAGTTCCTCTTTCCTGTTCCCTAGACCTCCACCCGCCTGCCCGCCCGCTGTCTTCATCCAGGCGGTGCTATAACCAATTACCATAAACTGGACTGCTTATAAACCACAGAGGTGTATTTTTCACAGTTCTGGAGACTGAGAAGTTCAAGATCAAGACACTGGCGGATTCAGTGTGTAGCCAGGCCTTGCCTTCTGGTTAGCTGGGGTCTTCTCACAGTGCTCTCAAGGGTGGAAGAGCGGGGAGGCAGCTGCCTGGGGCCCCTTATAAGGACACTGATCACAAATTCCATCCAGGTGGGCTCCATCCTCATGACCTACCACTTTGCAAGGTCCGGTCTCCTAATACCTGATATGATTGCCCTGCCTATGAAGAATTCGGTCCTATACAATTACCTGAAGGGCTGCTGTATCGGCGTCTGATTCCTGGGAGTGATGTCATTCCCACTCCTTCTCGGCCATAAAAAGTTGGACTAAGTTGTTGGCTGTAACTTAAATCACTATAGTAATAAGAAACCTGAGGAAACACTTTTAAAAGTTCTGTGTGTAGATGCCGTACCGAGATCACGACACACCGGATCCAAAGTGCCCTGACTTGGAACCCAGGAGAGCAGGTCGCCCTGGGAAGTCCCTCACATGCCCCTGACCCGCCACTGTCTTGTCTCTGGGTTTTCTCTGTTTCCCAAAGTGCTGGGAGGGGCTTCCTCTGAGGTCCCTTTCCCAGAAGGACTGCAACAATTATGAAATTTCATTAATCAGGTAAGATTAACCAGAGAGAAAAGACTAAAGATCTCCACACCAGGACACCTGCCTATCTGGACAGACGTCTCATCTATTCTTCTGAGAGACTTTACCTATAATGAAACAAACTTTGTTACCAGGTATCTCTCCCCTCTCCTCTGCCATCCCTGGTCACCAGCACCTCCAGATCCCCCAAAAACCTCCCTATTCAAAACTATTCATTAAGGTAGCTCAGAAAGTTACTTAAGCTGGCTGCTGGAGAGTCTCATGTTTTGTGTGAGTCCTGTCTCTGATTTTTTCCACATTCATGTTAATAAATGTGTGTATCTTTTCTCCTATTTAATCTGCCTAATGTCAATTCACTCCAGTAAAATTTCAGAGGGTGGACGGGAAATCTCCCTCCAGCCTCCAGTGTCTACCTATGGACTCTGGAGAATTGGGCTTTCAGGCAAGATCACCCCCTCCCAGAGGCCGCTCCCAGCCCTCTGATTCCTATTTGTCTCTCATGCAAAATACATTTGTTCTGTCCCAACAGCCTCAACGTCTGAACTCACTCCTTGAACTTTAAAGTCTAAGTCCAAAGTCTCATCTAAAGATTATCTAAATTAGATTTGGGAAGGACTGGATGACTCACAGGAGGCAGATTGCTCAGCGGAGACATTCCTGAGGAACTAGGAGGAAGAAGGGGTAACAGGTCTGAGAGCAGCTCCAACCCCCGAGGCCTGAGAATGGTCTTGGACTCAAGTCTCTGCCCCCAGGCTCTCTGGGTTGGCTGTGGCCTTCCAGACCCCCTAGGGTGGAGGTCCTGCCCCCACGGTCCTGCCCCCACAGCCCGACTCCCAGGACAGACTCCCAGAACAGCCCGACTCCAAGGCTTTGCTGCTGCAGCTTCTGCACACTCTGGTGGTTAGAGTCGGAGCCTGGGGCTCTCCCGGGCTGGACTTGTGCTTTGGGGGCTCCAAAGCAGCCCTGCCCCAGAGCCCTGCTGGACGTTTCCCTCGGGGGATTCTCTGCTGTCCCTGCAGCTACTCTCTGCCTGAGCCCCAGAGATTGTGGCCATTCTTGGAAACCTAGGTGTGAAGCCAGATTTAAAGTTAGGCAGTCAGTGTGGTCAGGTAAACCGGGTCTAATATCCAGTGAGATCCAAAAGGGAGGCCAGGTTGAGAACGAATTCCCGGAACAGCGGAACAACTGGAATGTTAATGTCCCCAAGGCCCAGAGCCCATCCCAAAGAAATGTTAATGAAGTTTCTTCTTTGGCCCACCTGTGCCCCACCTCTCGGGCCTTGCACCTACATTCCATCACTGAAAGAACTATAAAAAGGGGAGACAACCGCAGGTCCACGGATTCCACCTCTTGGGTCTCCTTCTTGAGAAGTCTTTCCTGCTGTCCTTTAATAAACTTCTAATTTCTACTCTGACCTCGCCTCGGCATGCTTCTCTGTGATATTCTTCAACATTGGGGTCAACAGCGGTAACAGGTGGATGCAGCCTTACCCCCCTCCCCAGATTTGGGGGCACAGCGTGTGCCATACCGGGACTCCCTGGGGCTGTAACTGGGTGGCTGAGGAGACAGAATGTAGGTGGGGAGCCTTGGGGCGACACTGGCAGCCAAGGCCCCACAGCACCCACACCTCCTTTGAAATTGCCGGGGTCTGGCAATCCGGGCTTGTGATGGGAGGGGCAGGCCAGTGACCCCCTGCAATGCCTTCAGTCATTCTCCAGTTCTCTAGGACAACAGACCCACACTAACCTTATCAGAATGTCCTCTGGTGACACCTTTATTCTCTCCTGAGCAGCATTTCATTTTCCCCCAGTATTCCAGGGCTCAGACCTTTTGATTAACACTTCTGTCTTCTCCCATTTACTGTAAGCACTTAGGAAAGAACTATCTACACCTACAACACTGCTTAAAAACATACTTCTTTCTTTCTTTCTTTCTTTTTTTTTTTTGTGTGTGTGAGAGATACCAGAGATTGGACCCAGGGGTGCTCTACCACTGAGCTATATCCCTAGCCCTTTCTTTTTTTTAAAGACAGAGTGAGAGAGAGAGAGAGAGAGAGAGAGAGAGAGAGAGAGAGAGAGAGAGAGAGAGAGAATTTTTTAATATTTATTTTTTAGTTCTCGGCAGACACAACATCATTGTTTGTATGTGGTGCTGAGGATAGAACCTGGGCCGCACGCATGCCAGGTGAGCGCGCTACCGCTTGAGCCACATCCCCAGCCCAAGCCCTTTCTACTTTTTATTTCAAGACAGGTTCTCAATAAGTTGCTGAGACTAGCCTCTGACTTGCAATCCTACTGCCTCAGCCTCCCAAATCACTGGGGTTACAGGTGTGCACCACCATGCCCTGCAATATTCAATTTAACTGCTCACAAGGTTCCATCTTCATGAAGCACCATGACATACAACTGAGTCAAATTTGGTGCCACTGTATAACAAGGGTTGCCTCTCCCCCAGTTCCCAATAACATTCCTCATCAGAATGGCTTACTCTTCATAACCCCTCAGCATTCTGTTCCTGGCCTCAAAAGTGTTCTCTTTGATGGTCAGAAGGGCAAGCTCCCTCTTTCCTTTCTGGGCTTTTATAAGAATCACCCTTAATATATATTTTTTTCACCCTTAATATTAATAGTCTGTTCATGGCAACGTAGGTTTCTCTTGGCGTGCACCTCAAAACTCCTCTAGTTCCAAAGTTTCTTCCACACTATGAATATTTGCAACAGCAGCTCCTCCCCCACTTGTGGGTGCCAACTTTCAGGCTTTGTCTTTTGAGGTGGCTCAGGTGGCTTATAAGCAACAGAAACTTATCTAGGTTTGTGCCAGGGACCAGGATCTCTGTAGAACTCCCAAGCTTGTAATTTAACATCTCCGTTATGCTTGAAAGGGTGGAAAAGTTTTTTTTTGCTAGTGAAGATTGGGCTCCCTGGACTTATTTAAGAAACAAGGCTGGAGTACAGCTCAGTGGTAGAGCATGAGCTTAGTATGCACAAGGCCCTGGTTTTGATTCCCAGCACTGCAAAATCAGAAGGAAAAGAAAGAGAGAAGGATCAAAGAGCTAGGCATGGTGGCTCACACCTGCAATCCCAGCATCTCAGGAGGCTGAGGCAGGAGGATCACAAGTTCCAGGCAGACTCAGCAAGTCAGTGAGGCCCTAAGCAAATTAGCGAGACCCTGTCTCCAGGACCAGCTGGAAGAAAGAAAGAAAACAGCAGCAGCAATTATCAAAACAGCTGGTATTTATTAAGTTCTTATTCTGTGTCAGACACAACACCAAGTATGTCACTCATATTAATTTAGCTAATCCACTCAACAAACCTATTAATTAGTAACCTTTCCATCCCCATTTGCAGAAATAGGGACTGAAGCCAGGTATGGTGGTACACACCAATAATCCTGGCAATTCTGGAGGCTGAGACAGAAGGATTGCAGGTTTGAGGCCAGCATCAGCAACTTAGTGAGGCCCTGTTTCAAAAAATAAGAACTGGGAATGTAGCTCAGCTATAAAGTGTCCTTGGTTTCAATCCCCAGTACAAGAAGATGAAGAGGAGGAGGAGGAAGAGGAAGAGGAGGGAAAGGGAAGGAGGGGAAGAGGAGGAGGAGGAAAAGGAATAGATTAAGGCACAGATTTACCCAATTCCCGTAGCTGGTAAATGGCAAAATGGGTACTGCAACCCAGTAGCTGTAGCTACAAGAGGAAGGCTGAGTTGCAGCTCGGGTGAGAATGGCTGAGTCAGGTGGAGACCCCAGTGAAATGTACAGGGGAGTCCAGAGAGCAGGCTGAGGACGAGCTTAAAGACATTCTCCCAGGACTCTGCACTGGGGAGTCAAGTGGGGCCCAGGAGGGGGATCCCAGTCTCCCCACCAAGCCTCCCTTGGGAAGAACCAGGACTGCCCTGCCAATCCTGCTCTCCAAGTCCTTCCCACCTTTATTCAGAATAAAAGCTGAAGGCCTCCCGTGGCCCACAAGCCCTTGCTCCTGTAGCTGGCACTGGCTTTGGGTCCCTTGGGTATCCAGAGAATATCTTGGCAAAGGAGAAGCAGGGAGACTCTAGTAACCTCCCTCAGAGCTCCTCCCCACTTGGTCTGTGCCCCCCAAACACAAGCAGACACTGCTTTCAACAAGCAAAGCCTCGATTTCTTCTGTTTTCTGTCCTAGTTGGCTGTATGCAGCAGGTGCTGAGGCACGGTGGTTAAGACCCAGGGCTTTGGAGGCTGCCCTCTGAGTTGAAGTCCAGCCTCCCCACTTAATAATCTGGTGTTAGGTTGGTGCAGTGGCACACGCCTGTAATCCCAGCAGCTCAGGATGCTGAGACAGGAGGATGGGGAGTCCAGAGGCAGCCTGAATAACTCAGGGAGACCCTGTCTCTAAATAAAATACAAAAAGTGGCTGAGACTGTAGCTCAGTGGTTAAGTGCCCTTGGGTTCAATCCCTGGTACCCCCCCAAAATAATAATCAGGTGTTAGGTAGTAGTTGAGATCTCAGTTTCCCCATCTGTAAATTGGAGGTGATATATTGTGCTGACCTGGCAGAGTTGTCCTCAAGATTAAATAAATTAGTCTGTGTAAAGGTGCCCAGGGGAAGGTACACGCTGCTAAATGTCATTAGGAAGGGTCTGCAGGGCCATCTTCGCTGCTGGAGCTGCTGTCTCAGGAGCTTGGATCACTTTAACCCAGGTGCCCAGAGGCAGTTTGCAGGATTTTCAAGCCTCTGGGGCTTCAGAGGCCTCCTCTGCTGCCTTCTCCGTGTGTGTGTGTGTGTGTGTGTGTGTGTGTGTGTGTGTGTGTGTGTTTGTAATTCTCACAATAGGTTCCCATAGAAGCTTGCCATGTTAACACCTCCCAAGGCTCCACGGGTCTCCTGGGCAGGTAGAGAGGATCACAGATGCAGCCAACCCCAGGAGGGCAGGCGGGTGGCCCAGAGCTCCTGCCCAATGCACAAGGGAGGTAAAGAAAAGTCCCAGAAGGGTCAGGCCACAAGGTGCACATTAGGGTGAGAATCAGATGGGAATCCAGTCTTCCTCTCTCAGCAACTGAGGGCTTTCATTTCTTTTTTTAAAAAAATATTTTTTAGTTGTCAATGGACCTTTTTATCTTATTTACTTATTTATATGCAGTGCTGAGAATCAAACCCACTGTCTCACATACACTAGGCAAGCGCTCTACCCCTGAACCACAACCCCAGCCCCTTGTTTCCTTTACAAAGTGTAAATTATACAAGTAAGGAGTCTCCTCATCTGAAAAGCATGCAGGTAAGTGAAAACAATGTGTCATGGCCACCCTGTGTCACTGGCCCACACTCTGTACCCAGGCCCTGGCCCTGCTTTTCCTCTTGACAAACCACCCTCCAGCATGGCGGCTCCCCGGGCAGCCATGGGTCTGTTTATGCATCCGGGTAGCCCCAGTGCTGAGGACAGTGGCCACAGTGAAGGCAATAAATATGCATTTGATCCCTGTCCCCACCATGCCAAGGTAACTGCCATTATCAGTTGTCCTTTCTTTCCTTCCAGATCAGCATCATCCAATAGAAAGTTCTGCGACAACAGAAATGTCATCATTAGCCACTGCTGCACTTCAGGTATGGCTGATGGCTTTGAGAACATTCAAAATCCTTTCTTATCACTGTTTAGAAATATATTATAAAATTATTGTCAGCTATAGCTATTTTATTGCACTATAGAATGCTAGAACTCATGTTCCTGTCTGGATGTATTTTGTGTCCCATCATCAACCTCTTTCTATCCTCCACCCCTTCCCAGCCTCTGGTAACCATCATTCTAATCTACTTCAATGAGATCAGCTTTTTTTTTTTTTGATTACACATATAAGTGAGTGAGAATGTGTAGTATTTGTCTCTCTGTGTCTGGCTTATTTCACTCAATATAATGTACTCCAGACTCATCCATGTTGCTAAAAATGATAAAATTTTATTTTTAAAAAAATTTATTTTTTTATAGTTGTACACAATAACTTTATTTTATTTATTTATTTTTTAAATATGGTGCTGAGGATCAAACTTAGGGCCTTGCTTGTGCGAGGCGAGCACTCTACCGCTGAGCCACAACCCCAGCCCCCCAAATTTAATTTTTGTGGATTAATAATAATCTATCATATGCATGCTACATTTTCTTTATCCATTTATTCATCAAAGGACATCTCAGTTTATTCCACATCTGTGCTTCCACCAGAGGGAGAGGAAAACATGCATTTTGAAGCATGACCAGAATATTTTGTTCTTAACAAGGCCTCTCCTCAATGGAAACTATTTTATCAGAGTCTAACTGACTTATGGGGAAGGAAGTACCCAAGTCTATCTCTCCCATACTTCCTGTCTCACACTGGGGGCAAACAGGTCACCAGGAAGCACTTAGGAAGGTCACAGCCCAAGGGTATGGTCCCACTAAAAGACTGAGACCTAATTATGGAACTATGGAGTATGTCTCTCTCCTCACACCATGACAACCCACTAGTTGGGCTCCTGTGTGACAACAGGAGATCACAATTCATAGAATGGCATGTCTCAGACCTTATTTAAGGAAAATCTCTAGGAGACCTAAGGAAAACAGGAAAGACAAAAACAACAAAATGGAAAGAAATTATAGCTTCTGACACCTACAGCAAATGGTAAATACTGCTAACTCCTAGCGTGGTAAGTGTGAAACCCCACAGTGAAAGCTACTAACCTCAGTTTCTTTTATCTAGTACATCATGTCAGGCTTTTGACAACAACAACAAAAACTTCAAGGGTAATAAAAGAAGAAAAACATTATTTGAAGTGACAGAGCAAGCATCAGAACCAGACTTAGATAAAGCAGAGATTTTGGAATTCTCAGACTGATAATTTGAAACAACTATAATTAGTATAAAGCTCTGTGGCAAAAGTGGTCAGAATGCAAGAACAGACTGGTGATGTAGGCAGAGGGATGAAAAGTCTAAGAAATAATTAAAAGAAAATGGAAGAAAAGATATCCAAAGGAAATGGAATCAATGTCAAAGAGATACTATCTTCACTGCTGCATTATCCACAATAGCCTAGATAGGAAAACAACCTCAGAGTCCATCAGTGGATGAGAAGAAAAAGAAAATGTAGAATACTACACAGTAGAATACCATTCAACCCTAAAAAGGAAGAAAACCCCATCAACTGTGACAACATAGATGATTCTGAAGGGCATAGTGATAACTGAAATGAGCAAGACACTGAAAGACAAATGGCACGGGATCTCACGCAGATGTGCGATCAAAAAGAGTGGGACTCGTAGAGTCAGACAGCAGAAGTTAGAGGTATAGAATTCTAATCTCCACTAGAATTCTGTACCTAGAGTAATTATCTTTCAAAAACTAGAGAAATAAACAACTTTCCCAAACATAAACGAGGGAGTTTGTCTTGTGTCATAAGATCTTTGAAATGGTGTACTGTATTTGAAAATGAAATTGAATTAGTGTTAAAGTTTATATTGAAAAATCTGGGCCAACAATAGATTGTCTATCACTAATTGATTTTAACTGTAAATATACAAATAGGTTAAAAGTAAAGTACAGAGAAAATATGCTATGTTAATACTAATCAAAAGAAAGCTGGAATGGCTATATTAATTTCAAACAAAGAAGACTTCAGAGCAAGGAACGTTATTGGGGATTAAAAAGAGACATTTCATTATGATTAAGTTGATTAATTCAACCAATTCTTAGTATACATGAGCCTAACAAAACCATCAAAATACACGAGGGAAAATCAGACTGACCTTCAGGGAGAAATAGAGGAGTGTACTGTTCTAGTTGGAGACTTGAATACTCCTCTATCTGCAATTGACAGTCCAGCAGGGAGAAAATCAGTAAGAAAATAGCTGAAAAAAACAACACCATCAATCAACTGGATCTAATTGCCACTTACAGAACACTTTATTCAACAACGGCAGAATATACCATCTCCTCTACTTTGCATGCTAAGCTTCACCAGGATAGATCATATTCTCGGGTCATAAAACATGCTTTAACATATTTAAAAGAATAAATGAAAGCAAAATGATAAAGTAAGTATTTTGCAGTTTTACAATGATCAACCAGGTAATGGATCCATTGAGTATCATTTGGTGACATGAGAAAAATGAAAACCAGCCACAATCCTGTTGAAAGACTACACCATCAACTATAGCCTCATCAACAGGATTGAACCTGATTCTGATTGATTAGCTGGATTGAGCTCCTTGTTTGCAGAAAATGGATAGGTCAGAAAAACATGTTGAGTTGCCCAGTGAATTTGAAATTCAGGAAGTAAGAAACTTCATAGGTACAACAGCTCTGATTCTTCAACAGATAAATTATGAAAAACAGAAGATGGAGGAGAAAGGGTAGAGGAGTAATCTTTAGATTGAAAGATATTTAGCAAGTTGCTACAGTACACATAACTATAGTATAGTGTCTAGTACACACACTTGAAATGATAAAACCATGAAGAAATGAAAGCAAAGTCTTCTTATAAAAGTTGGTATAGTTACATTTAGAGGAAGGGACTGGCTGAGATGGGGCATGGAGGAGGGCTTTTGGGGGTGGCTGCAAACTTCTATTTCTTGACCTGGGAGGTGGGGACAAAGGCATTGTCTTATAATCATAATTAACTAATCTTTACATTTGTTTTGGTCTGGTTTTCTGTTTCATTTGAAAATACTAAGATAAATAGCAAATCAATTAATGTATACATAAATCTAAAAAAAAAGTTAATGGGAAGTATATTCTGGAATTTGAAAGAAATAAAGTGCATTTAGGGGAAGAACTGAGATCTCCTTCTGTCTGATTCCCTTCTGTACAAATCACAGCCCCTTGACCATCAGCTCAGACGGCCCCACACAAAGCTTTCTGATTTATTTGACTTTCCAGCTCCAAGGTCAGCTACAGCCACCAGATGACAAAAGAGTGAATGTGACTGGATTAGCAAGCCACTGAGGTGTTCATCTTTAGATTAGGCATACAACATCTGAGGAAAGAAAGAAGTCCAGGGGCAGCTGGGATTCTCTCCTTTCTGTGTGTTCATAGAAGAAGAGGAAAGGAGTTACTGTCATTTTCATTATGGTCTGTATCTCTTGTTGAGTGTGTTTTTGGTCACCTTCCCTTTTGATAGCCTAACTTTTCTATCCATATTGTTGAATTAATTTGTTTAATTTTTTGTGTCTATTTGTGCATAAGAATTGTCAAGTCATGCAAACTTAAAATTATCAGGTCATTAAATTTGAAGATTCCTACATCAATCTGAGAAATGTCATTATCTTATCCTTATTCTGTGCTCACCATCCAAATGCTTGGCTTTACTAATTATTACTTAAGCAGTATCCATTCTCTTTTAAAAGGACAAATACAAATTAAATCTCAATTTGAAATTTCAACTGACTTGGTAGCTGCAGTTTCTTTAATGAACCAGCATTTCAGAGCCAAATTCTCAGAAGGAGCTTCCTGTGAGTGATTCTCAGGGTCTCAGCCCTGATCTCTCATGGCCAAATAAGTCAAGACTGGCTTGGGGTAGGGATTTGAAGGTAAACATCCTCTGCATAGGGGCTGTAGACTCAGATTTATCTTTTCTGCATATCAGTCACCAACATAGAAAATCAGTGCCGTAATATCAGAGAATCATTGAGTTATAAGTTTTGAATATCTATCATCTATGGAATCTGAAATCTGCTAAGTCATGATACAAGAAAAGTATGATTTAAAACATAATTTGCATTAGTAGAATATTAAAACCACCACTGTGGAATCCCATAGTCATTCTCTCTGGAAACTTCAGCTTTGATTCAAATATTCTGACTACACATGCATAAATCTGAGAAACTATGAGTTATACAGTCATAATGTCTTAAAGATGCAGCTGGGGATGCTGGAGCAGTATTTTCATGCAAACTGAGAATGTGAAGATTGAGGACATGCTTGGCTATGGCAGGAATATCTCATTGTTCACAGAGTCTTTTGGGGGACTCAGATATTCAAAGTGGTGAGAAGGAGGAAGAGACTAGCAGTATATACTGCATTAGTCACATACCAGTTGCATAATATGGTTCAAGTACAAGATGTGGTATTATCCTAATTTTAGGAATAAAGAAACCAAAGTTGAGAATGAGTTGATGTCAAAAGTCAACTGGTAGGTATCAGAGCCAGGACTTTAATACCACATCTGTCAGAAGCTTCTGTGTGTGTATGTGTGTTCATGAAAGCTGTGAGATATTTAAAATGTCTTTATTACATTCTTTAAATTACACATAATAATTGTACCTATTTACCATGTGTGACATTTCAATACATGTATGTAACATGTATTTATCAGATCAAAATAATTAGCATATATATCACTTTTGACATGTATGATTTTGTTGTGCTGGGAACATTCAAAATCCTACTAGCTATTTTGAAATATTCAATTAATTCTTGTCAATCAATCCTACTGTCAAGTTATCCTACTGTGCTTATAGAAATTTAGAAGTTATTCTTTTTATCCAACTGCACCCCTATCTTTACTCATTATTCATCCTTTCTCCATTCCCCCTCTACCACACCCTTTTCAGAATCTGGTAACCATGATTCTATTCTCTAATTATTTGAGATCAATTTCAGAGAAGCTTAGATAGATGGTAATGACAGTGGTGGGGGAAAGATAATGGAGGAGTCTGCATCTCTCTAGCCAGGGTCCACCTCAGTTACCTGCAAAATCTCCTAATCATGTGCACCTACTCCTCATCTGGGCAGAATAGCAAGAATGGGCTTTTAGCTAACTCACGGGGCTTGCAAATGGTCTTCTGGTGATAATCTGAGTACTTAAGTATCCACACAACTTTACTCTTCCTCTTCTCAAATCCCAGGGCTATTCTGGGAGAGGACATAGGAGTGGATCCCAAATTAATGGATCTGCACATAAGAATAACTTCCTGATCTTTAAAGACTCCCCAAGCTCTGGCGATCCCCAGGCCAGTTAAACAACAATCCCCAGAGGGACGTGGGGGATTACCACCATGAATATATTTTGAGCTCTCCTGATAATTGATTGTAGTAGGAAAAAAAAATGGAAGCCATAGAATTATTTTGTTATTTGGTAAGCAATGATTTCATTTAAAAACCAGTTCTTCATTAAGTTCAAACCCAGATGAATGGGATCTGAAAGGATGCTTGGCCTGGATGCTCTTCAAAATCATGTTTAGACAGAGATAAAGTCCCTAGATACTCAAGGTAGGAGCTCCCTGAACTTCATATTCCTCTCCTGAGACATTGTGAATTATGTTTTAGGGCTTTTCTTCTTTGGAGTCAACAAATTGCCTATCTTTACTTAACTATTGAGGTTTGGGCTTCTGTTATTTGCAAGAATTGACCTAGTTTCCCAGATTGCCCAGGACTCTCCTGAATATAGTTCTGGAAAATCTCATATCTCAGGAAACACTGCAGTTGCAGTAAAATGGAGATGGTCAGTTATTCCACTTGCTACCAACATGTTCTGGCTATTTTGCTTCTGGATTTCTTGGGATGTTCTCTCTTCATTCTCCCAAATGGGTTCCTAAATGAACCACCATGATTATTTAACTTAACCACATGGGATTCTGAGTACATTCCCCACATATATTTTGAGATGTCATCCTAACCTTCACTGGCTTCCATTCTCACACATGACTCCTGCTTCACTTTTATTCTTTAACGAACACAACCCCTATTCCCTAATTCACAAGCACCTCTAAGTCAGAATGACACTATTAACTCTGTCTCTGCAGATCAGATTACTTGTGTGGCTCATAGTCAGATCAGGCAACTTGTGTGGCTCATAGTCATTGATAACAGAAGCATGAAGCACTTTCTAGCTATCTATTATTACTCCTGACTTAGTATTCTTGTTCAAAGTTGAAGGTCACCTTCTAGGAAGTTAAGAAAGCAAAACAGTTATTACCATAGGCTTTTTTCCCCCTTTCTATACAGATTTTTCCACAATACCTTATGTAACTAGGAGTATATCTTAAGGATTCATTAAAGAAAATGAACAACAGGAATCTTAATCTGAGGTGGATCTTTGTAGAGAGCAGGCTGTGCTTTACTTTGAGTTACTTCATGCTGTATAGACCACTAGTTTTCAGGTTGTGCCTAAACCTAAGTTACGCCACTTTGGAAAGCAATAGTTTGCCATATGCTACTTGCTACCCCGTTTTGAGTTCATGTGCTGAGATGGAATGACTCTACCCTTTGTTTGTACAAGTGAACAACCATCATCTGCCTGGAACAACCATAAGTCACAATCTAAGTCACAATAAATAATTTAATCATGTTAATAAAAATGAACACCTGTGGACTTATCATATTAATCAGAAGCACATGGAAGCACATGGATGCATGGGCATATCAAATTTGTACTGGAGAAACCAGGCCCGGGATCTGATCAAACACATCAGACCACTGAATGATACAACCCCTCACTCATCATGAGTCTTTTTTTTTTTAATTTATTTTTTTTATTGGTTGTTCACAACATTACAAAGCTCTTGACATATCATATTTCATACATTAGATTGAAGTGGGTTATGAACTCCCAATTTTACCCCAAATGCAGATTGCAGAATCACGTCGGTTATACATCCACAATTTTACATAATGCCCTATTAGTAATTGTTGTATTCTGCTGCCTTTCCTATCCCGTACTATCCCCCCTCCCCTTCCCTCCCCTCCCTTCTTCTCTCTCTACCCCATCTACTGTAATTCATTACTCTCCTTGTTTATTTTCCCATTCCCCTCACAACCTCTTATATGTAATTTTGTATAGCAATAAGGGTCTCCCTTCATTTCCATGCAATTTCCCTTTTCTCTCCCTTTCCCTCTCATCTCATGACTCTGTTAAATGTTAGTCTTTTCTTCCTGCTCTTCCTCCTTGCTCTGTTCATTCATCATGAGTCTTGCCCTGGAAAACAACAAACTTCAGAATCTCTGTCCTCAGGCTTTAGGGGAGTACAGTTTCTTCTACCTATGTTGACCACCCACAGCCAACCCCAACCTAACATCTTGGGCTAACAGTCGAACCTGAAAGAGAACCAGCCATACATCTGGAGCTTGGCCTGGAATAAATTCCTGTGGTTTGACAGTTCTGTGCCCTGAACAAGTTCTTTTATTGGTTCCTCATTTATCTGACCACATTCAGTGACTCTTTGCACTGTCTCTCTCTCTCTGCCTTTGCTCTCAGTTCAGCCTCCTGACTCCCTATGGCTTCCTTAAGCCTTTCTGTAACCAATATATGTAATTATGTAAAGTGTGATGTGTGTTTGTCCATTGTTCTCTGTGTGGCTCCATTTTCCCCATTACCTATCAATCGGTTCATTGTTACCAAACCTCTCACTTTAAATTCTAAAGAGATAGGTCCTACTTTATTTAATTCACATCCATAATAACTATCAGGGAAAATCTTGTCTTTATAGACCATCCCTTAGGTTCCTGGCTGTTGTAGTAGTTAAATTCAAGCCATTACTGGTCCCTAATTCAGCAGCTGTGAACTAATTAGGAGTGGAGATCTTGACATGACTACCTACTGTACCGTCTCAGAAGCGTAGGCACAGCATTTTATCTTAGAAACAATAAGAAACCCTGTGACTGGCATACCGAAGAAGATGATAAAATCAGCATTGGATGAATCCACATAGATAATGAGATGCAACTCTAGCCTTTTAGATTATATATTACAAACAGCCAGAAATATTTGGGTTTGAACTTTAGCTTGTTTTTACCAGTTGACCTTATGCAATTTACATTATCTCTCTTGTTCTCATCTCTAAAGGGTAAGATGAGCATACTTGACTGTTGGGCTTGTCATGAAGATTGATTAATGCAGCCTACATGTGCACCTGGCACACAATAGGGCCTTCATAACTACTGGCTTCTAATGTGGACTCAAGTATTTCATTCTCCTATCTCTTTGTCCTCAGCCATCATAACGCACCATGACACAGCACAAGATGGGCTCTTCAATCAGCAATCAGCTCTCTTTTGGATGGAGCACAAACTGGTTGGATTTGGGCATCCAGCAGCCCTCCATCAGTCCTGAGTCTCTTATGTAATCCAAGCACATGATCAGAGATCTTATACCTTAAACCTGAATCATCAATCTCAGTGCTAATGGAATATAGAAAAACGCTTTCCCCTGGAAGATCACTAAAAGGTCACAGTCTTGTTTTCCCCTGATAGATTTTCTGTCATATTATATAGTAATGTTCTGTTGGGTGGTGAGATTACTGTCCTCTTGAGAATAATAGCCATCTCTGTAGCTGTTACCCAAGTCTCCAGCTGGGCTGTGAGTTTCTCCAGAGATGACGTTTGAATCACTGGCCTTTAATTTTTAACGAGTTTTTATCTTAAAGGAACACAGATGAACAAAATCAACTCAACTCTATCCCTCGGTTTATGGCACATTAGCCATTAATATTTCCAAAATTCCTTTTGTGTTGTCTTACTCCCTTCCTCAATCAGTTATTAATTCTTTATCTATATTACTTATTAATTGTATCCTTCATCCACAATCCCCTTTCCCATTCTGCTCCCCACCTTCGTCCTTGCAATGGGCACACGTAGACATAAAGTTCTTTCAAAGCACTTTAACACATTCACGTAAACAAAAGTGTAATAAGAGTTGTTGTATGTATATGTGATTTTTGCAAATAATGCTTATTTCACTAACTACACGTACGTTGATATATGTAAATTCTAATTCTTTAACTTTGGTGCTGAGATATGTACTATGTGCACATATAACTATCACTATCCATTTCTGTAGGGAAGGCTATCCACATTAACCTCAGAGCCTGGCTCTCACA
Organism: Ictidomys tridecemlineatus; assembly: GCF_052094955.1. Classification (NCBI taxonomy): domain Eukaryota; kingdom Metazoa; phylum Chordata; class Mammalia; order Rodentia; family Sciuridae; genus Ictidomys; species Ictidomys tridecemlineatus. The sequence continues at coordinate 509,842 of NW_027526172.1, forward strand.
ACTAAAGTCCCTTTTCTTTTTTCATGGGAAATACCCTAAAGGAAGACTCCTGAGTCAGAAGGTATACAATTATATAATTTTTCCTGAGTGCATTACAGAAAGGCTCCATTAGTTGTTAATTCCCAAAGTTCACATACTCGCTAGCATTTAAAATGGTCAAGTTTTCAGATTTTTGGTTCTATCATGTCAATATGGTAACATGATGCTTAGTTTTTTATACCAAGATCATTAGCAAGGTTAAGCACACATTCATTCAGTTAAGAGATATTCTGCCTAGTTTTTCATCCAAAGGCTTTCTCATGTTTCTTGACCATTTTTTTTGTATTGAATTATTGGTCTTTTCCTTGCTGATTTACAGAAGTTCTTTGTATTTTCTATATGCAGAGTAAAGCAAAGCTCAATGCCATTAATATGTTAAGTTTACATTTGCTAAATAGAAATCACCAGTTCTGAATGAGGCTTGTCCATTTTCTTCTTGTCCGACTTCTTCTATTAGCTTAAATTTACTTTCTTATGGAAACGAACCTATTTGATAGTATTTTTATGTGCATCTGTAAGGTAGACACATACATGAACACATACTTGGCTCTGCTGGAAGGTCTAGGCTACTTCCATGGCTCCTGTCCTACTAGCACACTTTTTATTCAAATGGTTTTGTACTACGTATTATTACTACCACATATTGAGCTTTATTTTTGGAATTTGTTTAGTAAGTTATGAACTTCTATAATCCATTTCTTAATTTTCCACAAATAAGATGATTGCAAAAATAAAACCTAGCTATTAGAAATAATCTGTTTATATAGATTAATACCTGGAAAGATTATTAAAAACTTTGAAAATACAATTAAAGAAGACATAAAATGTAGGAGAATTAACATGAATATATTGGATATTTTAGTAAGGATATTTTAAATATGCAATATTAAATTTATATGAAAAATTCCTCTAAAATCAGAGTAAAGAAGGAAAACAAAGCATCTGTGTAAAAAAAATGAAGTAGGATAACATCCATTAAGAGATATTAAAAACTTATAAAAGTGGGAAAGTAGAAGGACTCTTAGAATATGAGTTCCAGTCCACAGAATGCTAAGTGCCTAAGTGCAGTGAAGCCAAGGAATAAAACAGAGTATTTACTCCAGGGAGTAAGAGCATGAAGCTTTTATACCATTGAGAAAACAAACATTTTCAGAAATTAAAAATATGATGGGAAAACAAAATATTTTACAGAAAACAGGACAGATAATAAAGAGTAGTTTCTCTCTCCCAAAGTCGTAAAACAACAAACAGATAAATGTTAAGAGAGAAAAGAAAAAAAATGACCAATTTGCAATTTGGGAGAACAAATATCCATATAGCTGGGGTTCCAAAATGTGAGAACAGATAAAACAGAAGAAAGATAAATAACAAGAAAATAATACTAGAAAGAGTTTAGGCATTTGAGGGCAGGAGTTTCCAGATCCGAAGTTCCCACTGAATACCTGATACTAGGTATAAAAGGGAATTTCATGAAATAAACCACTGTGATATTTCAGAACACTGTGGAAAAGAGCCGAAAATATGTTCAAAACATCAGGAATATAAACGGAGTCATTAAAATGTCCTCACACAGCAAATAGTGCCTTTACCTTGCTACTGAAAAAAAAAATTTCCTCATAGACTTCTATATAACTTAAACAATCAATCTTGCCTAAGGATAGAGTGAAAATAATTTTAGATAGTAGGGTCTTAAAACATATATTTGCCATTGCAGTATATACTTTCTGAGAATTATTTGGTTACTGAAATGTGACATAATTTTTTTAAAAAAAAAGAGGTTAGTATGATATCTTTAAAAAATTGGTAGAAGCAGCAAAAAGAATTTCTAGGATGATGATAAGAAAAATCTTGAGGATGGCAATAGGTATTAAGCTTTCACTAAATTCAAGATTCCATAGGAAGATTATCTGGGAAAAATGGGAAGTTATTAGTGGTTTGGAAATGTTAGGAAAAAGTGCCTTTCTTTGCTAGAAATTTTTTATGTGGAAGGCTTGATCACCAGCTTGTGGTGCTACTGGGAGGTGGTGAGATCTTTAGGAGATAAGGCCTAACCAGGCTGGAGGCAGATCCTTCAAGGCGATGCCCCCAATGACCTAACTTCCTCAGGCCTTTCTCTTCCTCTCTTTTTGCTTCCTAGTCAACAGGAGGTGAACATGCTTCTCCACCATAATGTACTGTGTTACCTTAGGCCTAAAGCAACCATAGCCCGGAACCTTTAGAAGCATGAGACAAAATAAATCTTTGTTCCTTTTAGTTTGATTATCTCAGGTGTTTGCTGCAGTAATGGAAAGCAAATAACACAAGAGAAAAGTATTTATTTGATAAATTTGAACAACAATTTAATTTAAAATTCATTGACAAGAATATTATGGGAACCAGAGACAATTAAACATAAAAACCTAGATGAAGTGGGAAGTTTTGTGATAAAAAGTTAAAATGACAAATTTGATACCAGAAAAAAGAAAACCATTTCTTTAAAAAAATTGTAAAGACTAATAACAAGTGAAAATACTAAAATTGATCAGATTCTTCCCTGCCCCAGAAGGTGCTGAAACAGACAATATCATATCGGAAAATTCTACCAAAGTTCTGTTTATGTAGCTACTATTTTACACAATCTGTTTCAGAAAATAAGCTTCCAAACTCATTTTCTGAAGTCAGTTAATAACCTTCATACCAAAACAGAGCAAGTAAATTACCATCAAAGAAAATGACAGACTGATTTCATGGGTGAACATACATTCACAAATCAGAGATAGAATATTAGATAATGAAACCAATATTATTTTTTAAATTAATGAAGCAAAGTGATTGTGTAGTGTTGATCCCAGAAAAGTAGGAGTGCCATCAGAGAAGATTCAACATCAAGATTATTTATCAGAAAATCTACCAGTGCAATTTACTATCTGAGTGCATGTAAAGAAGAAAATCACATGGTTTTCTCAATACACTTATAAAAATCATATTAAAATTTTCAGTGTTTCTCACATTGAAAACCCACAGTAAATGAGACTTGGCTAATAATCTGTAAGAACAAATAAGAGCAACTAGCAAAATTGCCATATCAATAGGGCACCAGTGTATAAAAAAATGAATTTCATTCCTCTAAACTAGTAATAACTATTAAGAATATGTAATAGAACTGGGGATGTGGCTCAAATGGTAACGTGCTCGCCTGGCATGCGCGGGGCGCTGGGTTCGATCTTCAGCACCACATAAAATAAAGATGTTGTGTCCACCGAAAACTAAAAAATAAATATTAAAAAATTCTCTCTCTCTCTCTCCAAAAAAGACAAATAATTTTTAAAAAGAATGTATAATAGAAATATTTAATTTGTAATAGAAATCATATTTATAAAATATTTAGGAAAACCTAATAAAAATAATTTATGAGATCTGCACAGAGGAAAACAATCTAAAGAACTGAATTTTTTAATTAAAGATTTTTGAAATAATTATAGATTCACCTGCATTTGTGAGCAATATTATATAGAGGGCTTCGTATTCTTTGCCCTCAATTGTATTTGGTAAAACTGTTACAATACAGCCAGGAAACAGACATTGGCACAATCGACTTACCAAATTCAGATTTCCCAAATTCATCTCATTTGTGTGTGTGTATGTGTGTGTGTGTGTGTGTGTGTCTGTGTGTGTGTGTTTAGTTCTATGCAATTTATCATACATGTAAGTTTATGTCTTTATGACTGTACTTAAGATACCCAATGGTTAAATTATCACAAAGGACCCTAATGTTGCCTTATATATCCAGGCTCCTGCCTCCCCTTCCCCATTTCCACTGCATCTCTAACCATTGTCACCCACTTACATAATTTTGCCACTTAAAAGATGAGATATAAGTGGAATTGCACAGTAGATAGTCTACTGTTATTGGTTTCCTGGATTTATCCAAGTTGTTGTGTGTTTATCAATAGGACATTCCTTTTTATTGCTGAGAAGTAGTCTGTGGTATGGATAGAACAGTTTATATAACTATTTGCCCAGTGAAGGAGAGTTGGTTTGTTTGGGGCTATTAAAAATAAAATCACTGTGAACATGTATGAACATGTTGTGTAAAGATGAGTTTTCATTTATTTGGGATAAATGCCCATGAGTGCAATCACTGGGCCATGTGGTAATCACATATTTGTTTGGTGTGTGTGTGTGTGTGTGTGTGTGTGTGTGTGTGTGTGTGTGTGTGTGTGTTTGCAGGGAATGGAACCTGGACCTTGCGCATATTAGGCAATCACTATACCACTGAGCTACATGCCCACCACCATATGTTTACTTTCATTAAAAATTCCAAACCACTTTCCAGAGTACCTGAACCATTTTACATTCTCACCAATGATGAAGGGTAGCTTTTTAAATATTAGCACAAAAAAGTTATGTTAAAACTGCAAACTATGTGAAAGGGTAAAAATATAAAAGCACTTCTTACCTCATTTCTAATTACTGCAGTTAATGACTGCCAACAGTCCCTTGATTAGTTTCCAGAGTTATTTTACCCAAATGGAATCATATTATATGTGCTATTAGCTTCTTTATGAGTGGCTTCTCATATCTTTTCTATATGTACATATCTATCCCATTCTTTGCAAGGTTTCATAGCATCTAGTTTGTGGATATGTCATCTTTTATTCAACTTGGAGTTTAACAGGCTTTTATGGAATTTCTTATTCTTTTTTGTTAATAAGCATAGTACTATAATAAATATTTTAATCTACATTCTAAATGCATGCATTACTATATACTGCAAGATATATTATGAATTAGTAGATTAAATAGAATTCAAATTAAATCTTCTTTTAAAATTTTTTTAGTTGTTGATAGACCTCTATTTAATTTATTTATATGTTGTGCTGAGAACTGAACCCAGTGCCTCACACATGCCAGGCAAGTGTGCTACTGCTGAGCCATAGCCTCAGCCCTGAAAATTAAATCTTTTCCTGATATTCTTAAACTGTTCTCCTAAAGAGTTGCCCCATTTACACTCTCCACAATAGTGTATAGGAATAAATCTTTTCTTAAGCCCCTTAGACTCTGGACTTTATCAGAATTTTTAATCCTTACTAATTTGAAATACTGAATATAAAATCTGCTATGGTTTGGAAAGGCCCACTGTTATAGGCTTGGTCCCCCGCTGGGTGCTATTAAGAGGTGGCCTAGGGAGCATCTTTTGGTCATTGGGGAAATGCCCGCAAAGAAGATAGTGGGACCTTGCCTCTTCCTCTCTGGCTATGTGGTTTTGTTCCCTTCCTGTTCCCACCATGTTGGCCTGCCACAGGCCCAAAGCAAGGGGTCAGTAGACCATGGAGTGAAACCTCTAGAATTACAAGTTTAAACAATCCTTTTCTCTTTATAAGTTAATTACTTCAGGCATTGTTATAGAGACCAAAAGTCAACTAACACAAATCTTAAATTAAGTCAAGGTAGTGTTGAAAGATCATATTCCGAAGTCTCCTTTTCCTCCAATCACATAGATAACATATACAGGGAAACAAAATTTTAAAAATGTGCAGCCAGGCTGCAAAGCAGGAAAATCACATCTGAGAAACCTAGAAAAACAGAAACTAGAGAGCTGATAGAAGCCTCTGGCTCCTGGGAGAAATGGGACATGAGCCATGTCAGTGCTGTGGAATAATATCTTCATAGAGCTGAATGTAAATAACTATCAAAATAGAATTCTATATACAGTTACACTATTTTTTTCAAGGAATATGGGAAGAGTACAAGCCACAGCATCATTTTTTAATCTCTCCTGATTCCCCATAGGTACACAGAAATGGGGATAGCAACACCTCAATTCCACAGACAGCCTCAACAATAGAGCTAGATAACCCAGCATCCCTAAGAGTCCAGAATACAAGAAGGAAACACTGACCTCCCAAAGGCATGTGTAGCTTGGGTGTCCGAGAGTTCTGAGACCTTCAATATAACTATAAAGAGGGTTGTTAACACATGCTTGCCATGCATGAGGCCCTTGGTTCAATCCCCTGCATGCATGTGCATACACACACACACACACACACACACACACACACACACACAATTAAGGCAGGGCCAATTTTTATGAGCAAGGAAATAGTACTTAGAAAGGGATCCTGCTTGGAAGTTAATGTTCTGCAGTTGCTGTCTAGATTCTTTTTCTTTACAAATAAAAAAAATGTTTTTTGAAGTGCAGGGGATAGAACCCAGGGCCTTGTGCATGCTAGCCAAGCATTGTACTACTGAGCTACACCTCCAGCTAAAGATTTATTCTTAATGATTTTATCTTTGAATTTGCCCAGTGGGACAACAGAGCATACACTGGCACTTGGAGGCTCAGCTTCTGTGTGATTCTATGTCTTGCTGCCTTTCTAGATGATTTCTCATCTTCCACTACTCAGCCTCTGCCTAACAACCATAATTACCCCATGGGACCTGAGGGAGAGTTCTAAATATGTGCACTCCAGGTGCTGAACTGTGAATTGAGGTTCCAGTGCCTATGAAAGTGTGTTTGCACTCAGCCCACAAGTTTCTCTGTGTGCAACCAAGTGCAAAAATAAACAGCAGGTAAAAAACACCATTACAAGTTGGGAGAAAAACCACAGAAGACAATTTTTATCTTTTGTTTTCTTATGATTCCATTTTCCACTGAGCCCCCAAATTATGTGGCAAGCCTGGTGATGGTTTCTTTCTGGAAATTTAGAAAGGCCAACTTTTGAAAGCAACTGGAATTGGGAGAGGTTTTCTTACCTGTAAAGCAAGTGAGGGCAGGAGGATCTCAATTAAGTCTCAGGGGACCAGAGTAGAGTAGGTCCTGCAAACTCTCAGTGATAATAAACCAACCTGCGTTGTAGCACAAAGCTCCACAGTGAGAAAAAAATCACTGAGAAGAGCATCCAAATTTAGTTGCATAGGGACAAAAGAAAAAGAGAGTCCTAATACAGGTTTGGGAAGGTAGTATGGTTTGAATATGGTTTCTCTTCTCCAAAATTCATGTTGGAGTTTAGTCCTCATTGTGAAGATCAAGAGGGTGGAAAATTAATCCATCAATGATGCTTAGAGGTGGAAGTCTTTGGAAGGCAATTAGGATTAGGTAGGGTCATCAAGGTGGAGCCCCCATGATTGAATGTTGGTGGTTTTATAAGAAGAGATAGACTAGAGGATGAACACACACACACACACACACACACACACACACACACACACACACACCCGTCTGCTCTACCTCAGGATTCTGCCTGCAAGAGGGCCATAACCAGATGTGGGCAATTGACCTCAGGCCTTCAGAACCATGAGCCCAAAATAAAAAATCTTTTCTTTATGACTTATCAGTCATGGTGGTGTGTTATAAGCAATAGAACAGACCAAGATAGGAGGGGAACAGAGTCAGACTCAAAAAGCAAAATGTAATATTTTCTAACATTTCTCAAAAATAATAGCAGTGAGGATTCAAACAAAGAAGCAGTGAGTGAGCTTGTATGCACATATGTATTTGAGTGTCTGTGTGTGTGTGAGGTCAAATTCTGGGAGGTGGTTAAGCAGCCTTTGTCAGACTACTGTCTTTGCCTCAGATTCTGGAGTCTGATATTCCTGAAGAGCAGTTGGGAAAGGAAGAGGTCTGTACAGTGGAGGAGCAAGAACAAGCTGGAACTCAGGAGCCTGTGCTGGAACCTTGTAAAGACGGACTGAGACCTGTATCAGATCTTGCTACCACTGGTACGGGCAGTACTGGTGTTCTAAGGCAGCCATGGCTCTGTCATGGAGCAAAATTCATACTTGGCTCAGACACGGCAGACTTGCTGGGGAACGCAGAGTCTAGTTTCTGCTTCATGCCAGTATGCATGAGCTACCACATGGCTGTGGTTTCACTTCCTTCTTCCAAACCTCCCACAACAATCTCTCTATTCTAACAAATGGAAACAAAACCAATATAAGCGAAGGGATTTGTCAAGGAGACTCATTACAAAGCCTCCACAGTCCTGCAGAGCTCAGTATGATGGGAGAAAACCTGCTAAATCATGCCTCCTCTGGAAAGATTAGCACAAATTTCATGTAAAGTCAGCAACAGAAAAGAAAATAATCCATACAGAGTTTTTAATAGAAAAAAGAAATTAAAGTATACGGGGTACAAATGGGAGTTCATAACCCACTTGAATCAAAATGTGAAATATGATATATCAAGAACTATGTAATGTTTTGAACAACCAATAATAAAAAAAAGAAATTAAAAAGAAAGAAAACAAAAGATATTATAAGCATGCCAGATAGATATTTTACTCAAAGGCTTAGGAATATATCAATAGATGAAATCTATATCCTGCTATTTTAAAATAATTTATTAAGAAAATGGATACAAAAGACGAAGTAGCATAAATTAGTTGTTAGAACTCAGGAATAAAAGGAATTTAAGGATAACAGCATCTTATAAATAAACACAAGACAAATTCAAATAATCATAATAGGAACCAGACAAATGAGAAAATACACTCCATTTAATTATAATGAGTCAAAATGCACTCTACTGTCATGTGTAACTAATTAGAAAAAATAGGAAATATGTAAAAATAAAAGAATAATCATAATAGGGAATGTCTTAAAAATGTAGAAGAGAAAGCTAATATTTTTCAAAGAATATATATAAAGAATTTGAATGAAATTAATAATGTAAAAGACTACTACTACCACTAATTACAAAAAAAAATTTAAAACCCCAAATGCACAAAAACAAAAAAAGCAAAATACAGATCAAAGGGGAGATTCAATAAAAGGGAATGAGAGAAATACTAAGGGTTGTAATTTTTAAAATATTTTGAAAACCAAAGGTTTGAAAACATAGAATAAAAGATATTTTGCATACTTGGGAAGGTCACCAGAAAACAATCAACAATACAGTTCTAGTACTGAGTTTTAAAGAAAAAGAAGAATTTGGGTATTCAGGAAAGAAAGAACATCCAATAGGAGAAATATATAAAAGAAAAAGAAAATGATACTATCATCAGACCTTTTAAGAGCAGCATTTTAGGCCAGAAGAAAGGAATACTATACTTCAAGATATTCAGATTTTTAATAAATGAGCCAAGGATTTTATATCCAGGCAAAATGACTTTGAAGTATAAAGGGAGCAAAAAAGTCATCAATATGCAAAACCTCAGAGAACATTTTCTAGGAAACTTTCCTAGGAATGTACAGAGAACAAGCTTTAGACAGTGAGATTACTGAAGAGACATTGGCACAAGGACTATGGTAAACATTAAATGTATATTCCTATGTAGAACAAAGATTAAATATCATATATGGGCATAGAGGAAAGCGTGTATGCGATAGCTATATGTTTGACAATGGATGTACGATTGAACTTTTTAAAAAGAGAGAAAATGAAAAAGAAAAACATCCAAAACCAATTTTAAATATTTATCTGTAGTCCTTTTGGTGACAATGATGCCACTGTTAGTCTGGATATGCTTTGATTGTAATATGAGATAAAATAAATGAGAAATAGATATATTGTTGCAATTCAATTGTCCTAATAACTGTTTTAGAACGAGGGGTTTTATGAACCAAAATTTAAGAGAGAAAAGCTTAAGAAGTAACCTGTAATCCTGAATTTAACTGAGTTACTTTATCATAAATAGAGATGAATGGACACATGGATGGATAGATGGATGGATGGATGGATGGATGGATGGATGGATGGATGGAGAGATAAATAGATTGTCTTAAACCTACCCACCAAGGAGGCCTAAAAATAACATTTACAACCAAAAGACACCAGAGTTTCTTAGAGAAATGGTTGAAATAGCTTATTCCAGGCCTAGGACAGAAAATGTAGGAGATGAGCTCAGGATATTATATTGTAACAGAGGACAGGAGCATCGACATTGTAAGACTGTGTTTAAAGGACCTGGGAGTTCCATCTACAGAATCTCCATTCACCAAAGACTGGGAAATTTGAGCATCAGTAATGTTGTCTGTAATCAAAGCAGACTAAACAGATGTACATCTGTGAGCTCACTATTAGTGCTCAGAGATGTACACCTATTAGTATAGATCCACCAAGATAGTATTAAATGCACAAGGGTTGGTTCATGTTTTTTTTTTATTTGAAATGAAATGCCCATGTGGGAGAAAACAGGAAGCGAGCCCAAGAAGTGTGGGAGAGTTATCAGACTTCAATATATATGTGCTCCAAGTGGGAGAAGGAGGGGGATGCCTGGGTGCAAGAGTCCTAAACTACCAGACAAGATGGTTTGGCAGGAGCATTGAGAACCAACTTTGAGACAAAGTTGGATGTCAAGGGAGTTCAGCATCTCCCAGGAACTGATGTCTCAGGAACATGAAGTAGGATGTCACAGGTATGGCCCCAGCACAAACAGGGAGAGAGATTTCATCACTCTGTGGCTGGGTTGAATATGCAACCTGATGTTGGAGGTCTGCCTGGTTGTAGACATATACACACGCAGGTGCACACATACACAGTTTTAGTTAAACTTATACTAAGGAGCCAGTTTTTTGTTTTGAAATCTTGTAAATAAAAGAAACACCTGTCCTGCTTTTATACGCAAATACCACTGAGAAACTAAATGGCAGACATGGGGATATATTTAAAGGAAGAAAGAGTTACAGAATTGGAGCATCACCACTTTTCAGTAGTTACAAGTTAAAGATCTAAGCATTGCCAACTAAAAACCTATGGCTGCTAGATACAAAAAAAAAGTGATATAAGTAGACATTATATGCCTCTTGACAATGCATTCAACAGCATCAATGAAGTAATCTTCCTTCCAAAATGAAATCTGAGTCAGGTTAAGTTTATAGATTCAACTATTGATTGCAGGAAACCTAGAGGGCCAATAAAAATGCCATACTATACTATGGGAAGACCAGCAGCTGAATCTTAATTCTACAGTTTGATTTCTTCCATGAAATTATTAAGGTTAAAAAGATACAGAGGCGTAGAAGACATATTTTTAAAATCAGGCTGACCTAAATTACAGTGTTCAGGGCTTCTCACTTGAAAGTCACAAAATTATAATAAAAAGTAATCAGAGATCTCCTATAAACCCTGGTGTGGCAGTTACTTTTGTTAAAGGAAGTTGCTGCCTTTCTTGGGAAGGAAACTCGAGCCTCCTGAGGTGCCATCATATGGTCTCATCCATGGGTGGTTAAAAGGACATTCATCTTATCATACACCCTTAGGTGACATTTCATCTGCACTGTTTTCTGTATTCATATGAGTGATAATAACAAAATCAAAATATTAATGGAAAACAGAGACATCTATAGACATATAATAACAGAGCTTACCTATGAAGACACTGAAATGAATACTAAGGATGTATGTTCATAAGAAGAGTAAACATAGAATAAAGAGTGGGTTAAGGAATAATGTTGATAAAATTAAATACTGCCTACCTAAATTATATTGGCAACCTTAGCTAAACAGTAAGTATAAAAAGTAACTCTCAAGAACTACTTACATTTATTGTAGTTTGTAATCCTGATAATTGCCATTCTGACTGGAGTGAGGTGAGATCTTAGTGTAGTTTTGATTTGTATTTCTCTAATTGCTAAAGATGTTGAATATTTTTCATATATTTGTTGATTGATTGAATTTCTTCTTCTGTGAAGTGTCTGTTCAGTTCCTTAGCCCATTTATCGATTGGGATATTTGGTGTTAAGTTTTTTAAGTTCTTTATCTTGGAGATTAATGCTCTATGCGAGGTGCATGAGGTAAAGATTTTCTCCCATTCTGTAGGCTTTCTTGTCGTGGTATTGATTGTAATTATCAAGAATACAAATAACAATAAATGTTGGCAAGGATGTGGGGAAAAGGGTACATTCATACATTGTGGTGGGAATGCAAAATGGAAAGTGGTATAGAGATGCCTCATAAAACTTGGAATGGAACCATTATTTGACTCACTGCTTGGTTTGTTCTGAAAGGACTTAAAAGCATCATACTATAGTGATGCAGCTACATCCTGTTTATAGAGATAAACTCAAAATAGATAAACTATGGAACCAACCTAGGTGCTCTTCAACAGATAAATAAAAAATGTGATATATATATATGATGGAATATTACTCAGCCTTAAAGAAAGATGAAATTATGGCATTTGCTGGTAAATTGATAGAGCTGGAGAATATCAAGCTAAGGAAAATAAGCTAGTTCCAAAATACCAAAGTCCAAATGTTTTCTCTGATATATGGATGCTAATTCACAATAAGTGGGTGGATAGGGAAGAACAGAGTTACTTTAGATTATTAGGTAGAGAGGAATGAAGGGATGGGAGAGGGCATAGTGGTAGAAAGGATAGTAGAATGAATCAGACATTATTACTATCTATCTATCTATCCATCCATACAACCAGTGTGATTCTATATCATGTACAACCAGAAAAATGAAAAATTATATTCCATCTATATGTGATGTATCAAAGTGCATTTTACTGATATGTATAACTAGTTAGAATAATACAAAAGAACCACTTACAGGGAAGATGGAGGAAACACACACCAAGCAACCTTCTTATTCCATGGAATGGGAGTAGAAATCCTGAACAGAACTCATGGGCAGCAATTTGGGAATTTGGAAAAATAAATATCAGTAACAATATCAGAGAAAACTGCCAGAACACAAAGTATCAATGAATTGCTGGTGAGTTTAGCGTTATTTTCCTTGAAAAATTTCCAGTCTGAATTCCATGCAGTAAGAAAAACTAGAATTGTGCACTGTGGTGCAGAGAGTTCCAGTAAATATACTAAAGTTTAGACTGAAAGACCATAAAAGAGAAATAGAGTGAAGGAAATCCCTCATTTTTTCCTTGCGCCCTGCCCCCAGGCAATTATGTAATGGGGAAGCAGTCACAGCAAAAGCAGCATCAGTGGAAACTTGAAGGAGTCAGATCCTCAAAAGAAGGAAAATTTTTTTCTAATGTTTGTTTAACAACATCTTCAAGAGAGCAGAATCATGTCTATAATCCTAGCAGCTCAGGAAGCTGAGAAGGAGGATCGCAGATTCAAACCATCCTCAGCAACTCAGTGAGGCCCTAAGTAACACAGCGAGACCCTGTCTCTAAATAAAATACAAAAACAGGCTGAGGATGTGGCTCCCTGAATTCAAATCCTGGTACCAAAAAATAAACAAGCAAACAAAAACCAGAATCAAACCTAGAAAAGTTTTTTTTTCTCTTTGGTCTGTGTGCTCTAGAGAATTTGTAATTGTGAAACTGAGTAGCTTCTGTGTAGAGGAACTTTAGCAAACCAGTAAATACTATAGATAGAGCAGAGTAGAACTCAGAAAATTACCCATAAAGTTGGACTGGATTCACATTCATGGATCTGATGCTAATCAGCATAAAAGACTAAAAGAGATGAGATGACCAAAGACCTGTACTCAGGCCCTTGACAGAACACTGGGTAGGACAGATCAAGGACAAATCTGAATAGCACTGAAGAGCTTAGAAAAATCTGTGGGATACCGTAAACACAGCTTATAGACAACTAAAGCATAAAATATTCTTCATAAGATTTACATAAGAGGCCTGAGGGTGTTGCTCAGTAGTCACAGTTATCTGGCATGTGTGAGGCACTGGGTTCGGTCCTCAGCACCAATAAAACTAAATAAATAAAATAAAGGTATTGTGTCCATCTACAACTAAAAAATATATTGAAAAAAAAAGAGTTACATAAGAACCAGGATCTCACAACCTAATATTCAAAATGTGTTAGCATATAATTCTGCTTCTTGAAATTACTTTTATATAATTCAATCATAGTAGAACTATGATGTTAAAATTCAAGATAATATACTCTTTGAAGAATAGAAACTGGAATGTAGTAAAAGAAGGGCTTTTGGGGTGCCGGCAATTTTCATTTTCTGGTTTTTGTTTATTATTTTTTCAGTACCGGGGACTGCACCCAAGGGCACTTTACCACTGAACTACAATCTCAGCCCTTTGTATTTTATTTTGAGACAGGGTCTCACTAAGTTTCTTAGGCTGGTCTTGGACTTGAGATCTTTCTGCCTTTGAGTGACCTGGAATTGCAAGCATGCACCACCACACTCAGGCTTTTGTGGTTTTTGATGCAAGAATTACAAAATTATTACTTGATATTTGGTTTATAGGTTATACTTCCATTTTAAAAAATCACAAAATGAAACTTCCTGCAAAGGAAACATCAAATTAGATGGCCTTGCCAGTTAATTTTTCTCATTTCTCATTTCAGGAGGAAATAACACATCTAACACAATGCTTACACAAAGTCCTTCATAGTATAAGAAAATGGGAACTAATTCCCAACTCCTTTTAGGAGACCAGAATAATCTTGACAGCAAAACCTTCCAAGCTTATTATTAAAACAAGAAAATCTCAGGTATTTCTTTCATAAATGTAGATGTTAAGTTCTAAAGAAAAGATTTGCAAAACAAATTCAATAAAACACTAAAAAGCTAATAATAGGGCTGGGGATGTGCGTGCTCGCCTGGCATGCGTGTGGCCCGGGTTCGATCCTCAGCACCACATACAAACAAAGATGTTGTGTCCACCGAAAACTAAAAATAAATAAATAAATAAATATTAAAAATAAAAAACAACAAAAAAACTTATAATACACTAAAACCAAATGGTTTATTTTCCAGGACTACCAGATGGGAAAGAATTAGTAAACAGTGTGTCTGTAACTCACTCCTCCTGTTTCTCAGGCAGTTTTAATTCTGATCAAATGCCTAGCAAAGAGTGGTTGATGATATGTATAGCTATGAGGTAAATAAGAATTCATCAGGAGTTGTTAGGTACTGACTGCTGAACCAGGATTACTTTTAATATGATATACCTGGTTTGTCTATAGTATTTATTATAAATAAATCTGCAATTGATGGGCTACAGATCTGCACAGAATAATAGAAGTTAGTTACATAGGCAGAACAGGGCTGTCTGACTTGCAGGATTATAAAGACTGATGATAACCAAACTCAGCCACTTTCCTGTACTTTGTTCACTATGCAGTTAGCACTCATCTCTGTGGAAGCAGAATACACAGTGAGTAGGAAGGGGGGACTCAGGGAGCTGTTTCTGAAGAGTTCAGTGCCTCCCAGACACAAAGGCAGCATATGGTGCTGCTCTGGCTCCATATCTTCCACTAATCATCAGTAAAGTTTGGTGCTGGACAGGCCTTGAATTTCACATAAGTCCAACTGATAATGTGGGTGTGTGTATTGTATGTTAACAATTAAAAGTGATATGCCTTCATAATATTTTTTTTAAGAGAGAGTGGGAGAGGAGAAAGAGAGAGAGAGAGAATTTTTAATATTTATTTTTTAGTTCTCAGCAGACACAACATCTTTGTTGGTATGTGGTGCTGAGGATCGAACCCCGGCTGCACGCATGCCAGGCGAGCACGCTACCGCTTGAGCCACATCCCCAGCCCCTGCCTTCAAAATATTAACAGAAAAAAGGAGAAAGAATATCACCTTAACAGATGCTTAAAAAAGTTATATAATTCTATACACATCCATTCCTATCTGAATAGGAATAGAAGGAAATTTCCTTCTTGTGAAAGAATTATCTAAAAAAAAATAAAGAAAAAAATAGAATCACATACACACACACATAAATAATACTACAGCTAATATTTTACTTAATGGCTGCTGTGAGTTGCATTTTGTTTTTCCCAAATAGATATGTCTAAGGTCTAATTAATTACTGGGACCTGTGAGTATGACTTTATTTTAGAAATAAGGTCTTTGCAAATTTAATCAAGTTAAGATGAGGACATTAAGGTGGGTCCTAACCCAATGCAACTGATTTCCTTTATAAAAAGAGGGGAGTCTAGGCCCAGACAGGCAAGGAGGGTGATGTGATGGCAAAAGCAGAGGCTTGGAATGATGGAGCAGAAATCCAGGAGCAGACAGGATTGCCAGCTACTGGTAGCAGCTAAGAAACCAGGAGGAACACTACTCAGAGTTGCACAGGGAGCATGCTGACATCTTGGCTTCAGACTTTTAGCTTCCTGAACTGTGAGATAACACATCTGAATATTTTAAGTGAACAAAGAAATTAATGTAGTGGTGAATTATTGAAGGCTTCTGCCTGAGACTAAGAATGAGACAAAATATTGTGCTATCCTTCCTACTCAACTGAGTTTGATGGTCCTAGCTAATATCACAGTTAATGAAATAGGTCAAGAAGAAGAAATGGAAGACTCAGAATTGGGAAATCAAACTTATATAAAAGAGCTAAAATTAATAAAAGTGTTCAGAACTTCACTGAATACAAGATATGCAAATATTCCATATATTCATGTATATGTAACAGTTACAAATGAATTTTTTCAAAAAATTATCATTTTTTGTAGTACTAAAAATTGAACCCAGAATGCTCTACCACTAAGGCTACATTCCCAGGCCTTTTTATGTTTTTCTTTTTAATTTTGAGACAACTAAGTTGCCAAGGCTGGCACTGAACTGTTGATCCTCCCTCCCTTAGTCTCCTGAGTCTCTGGGATTACAGGGATGTACCGCTGTGTCAAGCTAAAAAGTGTATTATTTCAGTAGAATCAAAATACATCAAATGTCTACAAATAATCCTTATGAAAATTTCCCCAAATATCTATATTCTAAACAATAAAGTGTTCTTGATAAAAACTAGGGAAGATAGAAATAAATGGAAGAAAACATTATGGATTAGAGGTCTCAGCATGATAAAGACTGATCTTTAATGATCCCCAAACTGGACTACAAATTAAATGGAATCCCAGTAAATTATAATACTATAAAAATTAAAATAGTAAGAATACCTCAGATAAACTTCAATA
The DNA here is from genome assembly GCF_052094955.1 of Ictidomys tridecemlineatus. Lineage (NCBI taxonomy): Eukaryota > Metazoa > Chordata > Mammalia > Rodentia > Sciuridae > Ictidomys > Ictidomys tridecemlineatus. The sequence goes on from NW_027526172.1 coordinate 526,681, forward strand.
GAAAAAAAATGACAAATTTGTACTACCAGGTATAAGACCTATTAAAATGCTATTGTAGTTAAGAGAGTGTAATATTGATTCAAATATAAATAGATCAGACCCATATGTGTATTGTTATCTGATACACAAAGATGAAATAACACTGAAGGAAGAAAAATGTCAACTTTTCATTAAATGGTACTGGGTAAACTGAATAAAATAAGAAATCATATAAAACAATGAATCTCTATTCTAGCCATGACACACATAAAATTTAATTTCATATAGGTGAAAAATATCACTGTGAAAGGTAAAATCAGAGACCTCTTAGAAGAAGGATAACATATTTGTGACTTTAGGAATAGGCAAAAAGATCTAAAGTAGGAGGTATAGAATGTAAACTGTGGTTGAAAATGTTAAATATATGATGATAATCGTAAAAAGGATGGGAAAGGAAAATGGAATTTTACTATTATTAGGATTTTGAAGTTTACAGGAAATAGTACAGTAGTAAGTGCAGTAGACAGGCACAAGTTAATAGTGAATATTGCCATCCCTAGAGTGGCTGGTTAATAAATGCACAATACCATAATTAAATGCTAAAAGAGAAAATAAAATAAAATAGTATATAAAATTTTGTCTAACAACAAACAAAAAAGGTGGGGGAAAGTAGAAACAGGGTTACAAAAATAGATTGAACATCTAGAAAACTTAATAAAATGCTAATCTACTTAACCACAGTTAACCTAACTAGATCAATTATTTCACTGAATGGAAATGAACTAAACACTCTAAGTAATATCTGAGGTATTCAGATTAGAAGAAAACAACACCCAACTGCATGCCATTTTGAAGGTATACTTTAAATATGAAGGTATGAGTTTCAAATAGAAAATTATGAAAAATAGTAAAAGTTATGCCATGCAAATAGCAGGCATAAGAAGACTGATGTGGCTATACTAATATCAAAATAGACTGTAAGAAAAGGAGTATTATCCAGAATTGAAAAAGAATATATCAAAATGCTATAAGAGCCAATTTGTCAGCATAACAACCATTCACACATATACACATACTAACAATTCAAAATACATGAAGCAAAACTGACAAAAATAAAGGGAGAATAGAATAAAAATCAAAGAATCTATAAAAAGTCAAAAATCAGTGACAATAAAGAATAGATAGAGCAACACTATCAACTTCTCTAAATGACTTTTCACCGAACAATTTCAGAATACTTTTCAAGTGCATATGGGATGTTCACCAAGCTAGAACATTTACCATATAATGAATTATAAGTAATCACAATAGAGTTAAAAGGGTTGAAATCATAGAGAATGTACTGTGAACACAAAGGATGTAAGTTATAAATATATAAATATTTTATATCTAGAAATGATGGAACTACTTGAAAACAAAATAACACACTTTGAAATAAACCATTGGTCAAAGAAGAAATCACAAGAAAATGAAAAAAAAAAGGAAATTGAAAATTTGAATTTTAAAATGCTTACATTTCAAAGAAATTAGAAACCAGTTGTTTCAGTTTATATCTTAGAAAGTCTGTAAGGTAAGCAAATTAAACCTAAACTAACTATAAGGCAAAAATAATCAGAAGAGTAAAACTGAGAAAATAAAAAATGAAGTTGTGAAACAAAAAAGTTGTTGTCTGGAAAGGTTAATAATATTGATTCATCTTAGCAAATGTGATCAGGAAAAAAATGTGATCTTCAAAAAAGAAGACACAAATGACTGGAAGCAGGAATGAAGAGAAGATGTCACTATCCACATAACAACAATAATAAGAAACATAATAAGCAATCTTATGCCCAAAATCCAGTAACTTAAATGAAATTGACAAATTTCTTGAAAAATACAACTTAACAAATCTTTCCCAAGAAGAAATAGAAAGTTTGAATTATACTATATCTACTAAAACTTGAGTTTATATTTTAAAAAATCTTTATCAAAGAAAACTCCAGGCACATAGTGTCACTAGCCAATCTTACCAGATATTTAAGGAAGAAATAATATATTGCACAGGTGATTTCATAAAAATAGAGGAGAAGGACACATTTACCAATTTAGTTTGTGTGGCTATCATAATTCTTCTACCAAAATTGAACAATAACCATAAGAATTGGAAACTATAGAGTAATATCCTTCACTGAAATAGATGGAAAAATTCCTTTAAAATCTACTAATGAATTAAATTCAGCAGTAGTCAAATCCATAATTAAGGGAAACTGTGGTTTGATATTTTTCATTAATATTGAAAAAAGTTTTAAATTTACTCTTTCAATATGGCTCTTGCCTTATTTTCACTCTCTGGTTGATGAAGGAATCTTGCATTCCTGAAAGACCTGGGTGGGAGGAAGGCAGTCATTCAGGAATGTCCCTTGAATTCTTCAATTGTGATGAGAGGGAGAAATCAACTTTGATAGTTAAACCAATGGAAATTGCAGATTATTTTTGCAGCTGACATTATCCACCATGATCAAAAACTTTAAACATACTAATTCATAGTATTATCTCCATTGGTGGGTATAGATTTTCTGCCTATGGACTTTCCCTTCCTGTTGACTATGTCTCCCTATGATGTACAGTCTGTTTCCTTGAATGCTTTGTTTTTTATTTTGAACTCAGTCTCATGAATACTATGACTTTCTTTTGGAGTTCTGTTTGTGAAGTTATGGAAGTCTTCCTGCAGAGGAATCCTTAATCCTAAACTGGGTGGGTAGTACACATTTGTACTTCACATCTAAACCTAACACACTTTGGAGTACCTTCTTTCTACTAATGTGAGTCCAAGAAGAAAATATGTTTTCCCCAATTCCCTCAAAAATGGTTGAGGTTTTCTGGTTTCTCCTACGTGGAACAGGAAACTTTTTCAGGCTCTGGATTTATGTGAATATCTTTATTCCAGTGCCCCATCTTTCATACGTCCAAGTTCTGGTTGTCTTCCTGGAGTGTGTTAAAATTCCAGAGTCTAATCCTTGAGTATGTATCTTTGGTTTACCTCTTCCTGGGGTTATCATAGCAATATCAGTTTGTTAGTAACTATCTTGGAATATGTTTCTGACCCCTGTTTATAGAAGCTCAGGTATGTATTAATTTTCTGTTCTCTTTACCATTTCTTTATGCTGGGAATGGGAGTGAGGGTGGAGCCTGAGTAGCCCCACTGCTCTCCACTCATGATTTCCTACTCCTTTCTTCACTTTATCAATTAAAACAAAACAAGGCAAAACTGAATCCCAGAGACAGAGCTGAATGTAGTAAAGCTCACAGGCTTACTTATTGGCATGATGGTGAATAAAATTTTTCTATACTCACATCATTCTAACGTGTAAATTGAGTGGATTGTGCTTGTGGGTCCTTCAGGTTCCTAGCAAAGTACAGGGCATAAATGTTTTTGGACCAGTTGATCCACCTTAAAATGGTTTATTTCTAATATAGTTTCTAATTTTAAATAGTTCTAATATTATAGTTCTAATTATAGTTTCTGACATAATGGGGTGCCACCATGGTAAGGAATCATTTCTGTTTGGGAATTACATTTCTCTGGGCTCATGTTCTTTTATGGTGGAAGGCAGGGCCCTTAGACCTTGCAAGATGTGTGCAGGAGAATAAGTTGCACTCACATGAGGTGATGTGCCAGTGAAGATCTTCCAGTTGATGTCTCTGAGCTTTCTCTATTCTGTTGTTGGGTTTTAACTTCCTTGTCTAATACTGCCTTTGTCAGAAGGTTTTATCTTGCAGCTCATTCCTTTGGGAATGCCTAGGGTCGGGATTAGGGGGTTTGGGGAGGCAGATGCCACACCTGTCTGTTGTTCTCTTTCCTTGGCACAACACATGCTCTTTGAGAGACCTGGTCAGTTGTCTCACCTTCTATGAACGCTTCCACAAAAGAATCAGTCTTCCTTCTTCTGGGGCCTTAGAGCAGTTAAAGCCTATACTGTCGTGTGTATACATGTATCAGTTAACAAACGTAAATTTTCTTCAAGAAACCTCATTGCAAGGACAATGTATTTCCTTGAAATTATGGGGGTCAGTACACCATTCCTACTACTACTTTAAACTCAATTACTTTTTTCGTGAGCCTTTCCCTAGTTCTTAGTGTCACTCTAAAATCCCGTCTTAGTTCAGAAACGCACGAACATTGTTGCTGTTGCCTCCTCCACAGTTGGCGGTTTAGATGAGCTGTCTACTGGACAGCGGACGACAGCGCCCCCTACAGGGGCGCAGGAAACCCCGAATATTTGTTTCTCTGTAACCTGTTTCTGGGAGCGGGACAGAGACTACCAGAGCTCTCCAAGCCCCTCCCTAGTACCTCTCTTCCAGCCCCTTTTCATATCTTTTCAGAACCACACCTCCTCCCCCTCCTCAACATTCAGGACTCTCCCCCGCCCAGATCTCTATGGCTGTCTTCGCTGTAACTTCGTTGCCTTATTAATCCCACTTGGGACCCAAAAAGGCCTAAATAATACCATCAGGTTTTGGTTGTCAGTCCAACAGGAGTTGGAGTTAACTTTTCAATATTCTGAATCTTTTTTAAAGACGAATGGAAATAAATCAAGCTATCTAATGAGAATCTCAAAACATACATTTGCAGCTCCTCTCTTTTTCTGTAGATTGCCTTCCGCACATCCAGAACCCAGCCCAGAATCCAGCTGGTGATGTCCAGGGAATGGTTGCTAAAAGAATACCCGGGGCTTAAGGGATGCTGGAGAGGGCTTCCTCTTTGATCTGTCTTATCCTGTTGGAGAGACTTTCCTAAGCCTGGTTCCGTGTCGCTGCCACCTAGACGCTGATATGGAGGAGGGAGTCTTGGATCCGAGAATTTTTCCGACTTTCTCGAAGTGGTCGGAGGCTGCTTCTGGTTGAGAGCAGGAGGGCGCACAAAGGGGACAAAGAACGCAAAGAACAGAACCCTGCGTTGGAGAGCCCCTGCCTGAGGCGTGATGCGGGGTCCGCTTAGTGGAAACTAGGATGGGGGTACCCAGAGCGTAAGCAGCTCAAAGTTCTAGCACTTTCACCCGGGCGCAGCAGTTCTGGAGGTAGCCAGGAAAACGCCAGGCCCTCCCCCGAGGGCAGGCGGGGAGGAGGCCGGGGGCGGGGCTCATCACGTGGAGAGGCGCGCGGGGGCGGGCGAGGCGGGGGCGCGCTCGGCTCTTTAAAGGCGTGCGAGCCAAGCGGGAGAGGTGGCTCCGCGGCCTCAGGCGCAGGCCCGGGCTGACAGCCGAGACGGCGGCGCGCCGGCTCGCGGCAGCTCTGGGAACCAACATGCGCGGCACCCGGGGAGGTGTCTGGCTGGCGCTGGTCGCGTCGCTCCTGCAAGGTAAAGCCGACACGTCTTCTTGTCCTCCACTCTTCCGCGGGATCCCGGGCGGCTCTTTGCGCTCCGCTCGGGGGCCAGGTTGGGTATCCCCGCCAGAGAGGGGCAGCAGGGCGCTGCCGGGGCTGCAGTTCTGGGCTGCATGGTTGAGCGGCGGGGGACGCGAGCAGGGGTGCAGGAGGGAAAAGGAAGAGGGGGGCGTGGGGATCTCTCCCCGGGCCTTTCCTGAGCAGCTTGCCGGTGCTCTTTTCTTCGTAAGTGTCCCTGCAAGGCGAGTTCCAGAGGAAGCTCTACAAGGAGCTGGTCAAGAACTACAACCCGTTGGAGAGGCCCGTAGCCAACGACTCCCAGCCGCTCACAGTCTACTTCTCTCTAAGCCTTCTGCAGATCATGGACGTGGTGAGTCCCAGCGCCGGCTGCAGGGATGCCATCTCCCTGTCGCCAACTCCTAGGGGCTGTGGCAGCACAGGGACTGCCAAGCAGTGTAGCTTGGCCCGGACTTCCTAGCTGGTCCCGAACGAGGCGGCCAGCAATCTGACCGCGACTTCAGTTTGCCACGGGCTGCCTTGGTCTCCCCGCCTGTTGTGGAGGGACCAGGTGAAGCTTTTTTTCATCGCCCAGGCTACCTGTGCATGAGAACTTGGGTCTCACCTTTCCCTCAGCTTAGAAACTCAGGGCGAAAGTATTCCATGTTAGGAATCAGTAGCAAGAACAGTGTGCGAATGGTCTCATTCAGTGTCAATTTAATCAGTTCTAGGCTTTTCTGCTGCTACTAGCATGTAGGTTTGTCCTAGGGCGAGCTGTGGATGTTTGGACTCCCCTCCCATTTGAGTAATGGAGATTTTTTTTTTTACCTTTCTGGTGAATCTTCCTCTGGCAGTGTTCCTCGGAGAACTCAAGGCTCCACACCAGAGATTCACTTGTCTGTCCCTTCAGGCAGCTGCTTCCAGCTCTTATTGAACTCTTCTTGCTTTGCAGCCTTACCAGTACCCATTTCACTTGGCAAATCTGTGCACTGTTCTCTTAATTTTTCCTCTAGACTGCTTTGAATATTCAATATGCATTGGTATATCCTTCATACAGTACTGATACTTTTGCAAAATGTTTGATTCATTATGAATAGGTTTGCATGTCTGGTCCACATAAGGCATTGAATTCTGTTCTGGAGTGCCTGGATTAGGGTAGGGTGGGGCAAAGGAATAATGATATTCATGGAGAGGGAATGATACCATAAGAAAGAGGTGTGCAAGTTAGCCACAACTCCAGCTAGAAAGTGCTAAAAGCCACCAGAAGGTTTCAGGAAGAGTGGCATAAGATGATAGTGACATTTCATAATCCTGCAAATAGTTACCCACATGGCCATGCTGATACGTATTTGTCATTTAATCTAGTTAAAATTGCAGTGACAAATGACTTCCTTCTGATATTACATGTGTGTCAAATGTGTACTTCTTCCTATAGGAAGAATCCTGTTTTAGATATTGAATGTATGTGTGATGATGTGGAAAAGTTATCTTGAGAGATTTAGGGGAAGATAGCTACTGTCACCTGGATTACTGGTTTATGAGTTAGTTGCTGTTTATGGAGCACAGGCTACAGAGAAGGAGAGAGGATAGGGATATCAAGTTAGGGAAACAAACTGAAAAAGTTGTTCTAGGTCACAGGGCAATGGAGGTGCAGAGGATTTGGGGTGGAAGAGGCATAGAGACTCCAGGGCATTTGTAAGATGTACTTGCTTTATAGAACAGCTCCTGTGTTACTTTAAGGAGCTCAGGATTTGTTCTTGGGATTTTGGTGCCTTTGGGCTTTGTTGATCTCTGGGTTGTTGATTTTAGGTAAATTTCTTGAGTCTCCTGAGTCTTGACTTTCCTGTAAATAGAATGGATATTTTAGCAATTAATGGGTTATTGTGAGTAGTTTAAGAATGTGGAGATAACTTTAAGAGACCCCACACTTGTGCACATTCTGTAGTCATTTCCATAGAAAAATGACTTGAGGAAGGGCCAGGCAGCTGAGCTAATATACTCCACAAATGGTACATGATAGGGTGAGAAAGGGAAGTCAGTCTCCCTTTCCCTACTTGCTCAGGATCTGCTCTGGTCAGGCTACCTCACTGTATGTTCCACAGCAGCCTTTTATGGGGTTGTCTTCATGCTATCTGGATAGGATGTGATGGTGTAGCAGCTACTTTGCTTAGGAACATGTGTAAGCAAGTGAAGCAGGCCTTCTAAGGCTATGGGAGACTGCTCACTCACAGAGAAGCTGTAAGCTTTTATATCCTGGGTATCCCTGCCTCTGTAAGAGACTCTTTGAGGAATGTGATTAATATGAGGCATTTCACCTTAGAAGAAGTGAAAGCATAGTTAGCATTAATGATGAGAAAAATTCTAAAAATTGTCATGTTTTTAAAAAAGTTAAAATAAAAAAATCATAATCACTGTGTACCCTGACCATTCCAGTGTTATAAAAACATGTGAAGATGACCATCAGCAGCCAGAGGTCATGCAAGGGGCAATCAGAGAAAGTCTTAAAGTCACCTTGGCTGTGGATCTAGCTGTGAATGGATTGAACTTCCCAACCAGGCAATGCTGTGGAGTGGCCTTAAGAAAACTACTTTAGCTTTATAAGCCCTGTTTTCTCATGTGTAAAATGAGAATAATAATATCCACTTCACAGGATTTTGAGAGGATTAAAAAAGTGAAAGTTCTTGACACACACTTATGATTCACTGAAGATTTGCTCTATCTTAATCACAGAATACTTACAGGGCAAGAAGTCCATGCCTAGAAAGGTGTGGTAGTCTGCCTAAGGTCACATAGTGATTCGAGAAAGGGTAGTGAGGAAAACCCACATCTAACTCACAGGTCCTTCTTTCTAAATCTGCAGCCTCCTTTGGACTGGGTAACTTATTTTGTGGAACAAAGTCAGCACAATCTACTTAAACTGACTGAACTGTAACAAATTGAATATGATTGTCCTAACATCCTGGATGAGAAAGAAGTCTCCAAATGAGACAAGGAAATATGCAATCATTTGTATTCTAGTTCTGCTTGGCTTTTCCTTGTTAAGAAACAAAGTCAGGTTTTTCCAGCTGAAATCTCAGCACCCTGGACAGAGACACTATGGTCCTCATAAGGGATCTATGTGGCAAAATCTTGGCTGATAAGGATTCTTGTTACAAATTCAACTCTAGGGGTCATTTACCCATCTGACTGGGCTGTTCTAGACCATAGTCATTTCCCCCCGCCCTGCCATATTATTGTTCTACTTTTTGTCGGCAAGGAATTCTTAGAGAGCTAGGGAAATGGCATATGTTTTTACATATTTTATTTTCATTAAAGATCATTTACTCTTTTGTCAATTTATTCTACAAATTTATTGGGCTAATAATATGAACTTTGCTAGATTCTGATAATTTACAGATGAGCAAGGAATAATTTCTGTTTTCAGTGATCTCATTATCTGGCTTGGGATACTAAAAAAGTAAATCCAAGCTTACTATATTGATGAAATCTAACATAAATATACCGAGTGCTGCAGATCTGCATAAGGAAAACAATTATTTCCAACTATAGTGGCTGAAAATGGTTTCAAAAAGGAAGTGATTGGCTTTCTAAAAGTGAGTGGAGTTTGCCAGTTGGAGAAAGTAGGAATGGCTTTCCAGGTAATGAGAACAGAGAGAGGAAAAATGCAGTGAAGGAGGCACACATTTCAACAAGGTGGGCTCCTGATTCCTGGGTGGTCTTATTTATTTATTTATTGTAGTTGGACATGATACTTTTATTTATTTATTTATTTTTATGTGGTGCTGAGTTTTGAGAAGTTCTAAAAGAGAGATACAGTATTGACCTGGTTACTGACAGCTTTACTGATCCTTTTATTTTGTGTTAGAGAAAACACCTAGCAAGATGGAAGTTATGATTTTTCTTTGGTAGAAGTGTTAATGTGTGAGATGTCTTGAATGCTTCTGCAGAGTTCACCCTGGGCTCTAGTCTGGGTACCTAAGAGAACAGGAGGAAGTGGCATGCCAAGCATTTCATGAAGCTGAAAGACCAGCTTGCTGTAGCATGTTTTCCTAGAAATGAAAACAATCTAAACCATGACATTTTTTATTAAATGTAACAAGTGTAAACTATTGATTACAGTAAAAAAGTGAATATGTTTTGAGGACAAAACAAGAGTCTTCAAAGGAATTGATAAAGCACTAGGTAGAGAGTGGGAAGGTGAATTCCTGAGTAGGGGAGGGAAGTAATCAGATCTGTGTTTAGATGATACTAGAACATTGTGTGTGGGATAGGTTGGAGAGAAGGGAGGAATGTATGTCAGAGATGAGGATGGGTCTTTTTTAGTCTGTTTTCTGTTGCTAAATTGAAATACTGAGACTGGGTACTTTTATAAGAGGTTCTTGAATTTGGAGGCTGGGTAGTCAAAGGATATGGTGCTGGCATTTGCTCAGTTTCTGATGAGAGCCTTGTATTGCTTTAATCTGTGGCAGAAAGCAGAAGGGCAAATAGACACAGAAGAGGCAAAATACCAAAGGTGACCTTTTTTAGAACAACCTGTTCTTGGGGTTACTAATCAGTCTCATGAGAATGTATCCAAAGAAAGCATACAGAATATCCAAAGAAAGGCATTAATCCACTCATGAGTGCTCTGTCTCCATGACTCAACCACCTCTCACTAGCCCTCACCTCCTAATAATGGTGCACTGAGGAATTAAAGTTCCAACACTTGAACTTTTGGAGACAAACTGAAACAACAACGGCAAGGTCAAACCTAAAATGATACTGTGGGAATGTGGAGAAAGGGAAACATTTGTTAAGTGAAAGTACCTCAATTATTCCTAAATGCATACTCTGACTTATGATGATTATTAATTTATTAACCTCATGGGCTTGTCACTGGGATGGGAATGAGATAGTACATAAGAAATCATTTTGAATTGATGCAAATGGAAGATTCTAAACTGCCAACAATTTTCATAATATTTCTCCTTTATTCTTGCCATTTGGTCAGTCACCTGGACACATACATCTAAAGACCTTTGTAAGAGCTGATTTGCATAAAATAAATGTGCATAGTTATGAAATCATGTCCAGAAGGCAAGGTTGTTTAAGATTAATAATATGAATCAATATATAATTAGGCACAAATATAAAACACATAATTATGCACAAATGATTTTTGAAATTTTTATAGATTTTGGATTGCAGGTCCACTTTTTGGAAGTTTTAATCACAGGACAGTAGTGATTAAACATTTAGAGTTTACCTAAATGCAGAAGGCAACAAAGTTGTGGAGCCCAGTATCCTAGGTATCCCAGTATCCCAGTATCCTTGTGGTTCCTCTGAACTCCCCTTGGTGGCCCTGTGCTCAGACTCATCAGATTTATGATTTTGCATTTACTCACTACTATTTAAAAATGCTACAACTCTAAATATTATCCCATATTATTTATAAAGATTACACTTATAGAACACATTCTGAGAACAAATGCCTAAGGAAAATCTGGAAATTATCCCAGTAAAGTTATTTGTCCACACTTTTTTTCCCCTAGAAGTTCTGGGTTTATAGCAAATTTAAGAGGATGGTACAGAGGTTTCTCATATACCTCCATGCCCACACATGCCTAGCCTTCTTTATCAACATCCCCCACCAGTGGTACACTTGTTACATTCAGTGAACCTATACTGACCTGTCATTATCACACAAAGTTTAGAGCTCACATTGGGGTTTCACTGATGGTGATATGCATATTTATGGACTTGGACAAAGATAGAATGGTAAATTTCCACCACCATAGTGTTGTACAGAAGAGTACTTTTGCTGCTCTAAAAACCCTCTGTGCTATGCCTTTACATCTCTATACTCTACTCCAACCTCTGGCAGCTGCTGAGTACCTTTTTACTATCTGCATAATTTTGCCTTTCCCAGGATTTCACACATCTGAATTCATACTCTTTGTAGCCTTTTCAAATAGCCTTTTTCATCATCAATATGCATTTTAAATTCTCCATTTTCTATGACTTGATAGCTTATTTCTTTTTAGCACTGAATAATATTATATTATGGATATATCATAGTTTATCCTTTCATATAGTGAAAGGCACTTTATTTGCTTCAAAAAATTGGAAATTATTAACAAATTATTAATGAAGCTGTTATAAACGCCTGTATTCATGTTTTTATGTAGATTTAAGTTTTCAAATCCTTTGGGTAAATATCAAGAAGGATAATGACTGGAATGAATAGTAAGAGTATATTTACTTTTATGATAAACTGTCCGACTGTATTCCAAAGTAGCTGTACCATTTTGTAGTTCCATCAACAATAAATGAGAGTTCCTATTGCTCCCCATCCTCGGGAGTATTTGGTATTGTCACTGTTCTAGATTTTGTCCATTCCCATAGGAATGTAGTGATATCTCATTGTTATTTTACTTTGTGTTTCCCCTATGACATATGGTGTGGAACATCTTTAGGTTTATATGCCATCTGTATCTCTATCCATTCAGATTTTTGGCCCAGTTTTGAGTCATCGTGTTTATTTCTTATTAAATTTTATGAGAAATATATATATTTGAATAACATTCCTTTACCAGATGTGTCTTTTGCAAATATTTTCTTCCAGTGTTTGTCTTGTCTTCTCATTCTCTTGACAATATTTTTCACTTAGCAGAAGTTTTTTTTTTTTTTAATTTTGATGAAGTCCATCTTATTGACTGTTCTTTAATGGATCATACCTTTGGTGTTGTGGATAAAATGTCATCACCATACCCAAAGTCAACTAGGTATTTCTCCCGTGTTATATCCCAGGACATGTATAGTTTTGCATTCTACATTTCAATCTGATAAATTTTGAGATGTATTTTGTGAAGGTCTGTGCCATTTGACTCATTCATTCATTCTTTTGTGTGTGTGTGTGTGTGTGTGTGTGTGTGTACACATAGATGGTAGCTGCTGTATCATTTGTTTAAAAGCCTATCAGTTGAATATTTTTACATGGGTCTATTTTGGGTTCTTTATTCTGTTCCATTGATCTATTTGTCTTTCACCAACACTATGCTGTCAAGGCCATTGTGGTTTTCTAGTAAATACAAAGTTGGATATATTATTCCTTCAAATTTGTTCTCCTTCAATATTGTATTGAACTGTTCTGGGTCTTTTGCTTGTTCATATAAGCTTAAGAATCAATTTCTCAGTATCTACAAAATATCAGTGGAATTTTGGTTGGGATTACAGTGTAATCTATATAGCACAAGATGGGAAGAACTGACATCTTGACAATATTGAGTTTGTGAAAATAAATTTATTCTCCATTTATTTAGTTCTTTTATATCTTCCACCAGAATTTTGCAGTTTTTCTGATACAGACTTTTGTACATAATTTTTAAAGATTTAAACCCAGATGTCTACTTTTGGCAGGCTTAAATTATGTTTTAAATTTCAAGTTCTTTTGTTCATTGCTGGTACATAGGAAAGTGATTAGATTTTGCATATTAACCTTGTGTCCACCAACATGATGTAATGGCTTATTAGCTCCAGGAGAGTTTTTAATTTGTTAATTCTTTCAGATTTTCTACACCGACAATTATGACATTGGCAATAATGCAATTTTATCCCCCCCAATTTGTGTATATTTATTTCCTTTTTGTCTTATTGCATTAGCTGTAATTCCAGTATGATATTGAAAAGAAGTGATCAGAGGGCACATTCTTGCCTTGTTCTTGATCTTAGTGGAAAAGTTTGAATTTCTTACCATTAAATGTGTATCTAGTTGTAGGATTTTTGTATATTTTCTTTATCAAGTTGAGGATGTTCTCCTATATTTTTACTTTACTGATTTTTTGGTTGTTTCTGTTAATCAATGTTTATTTTGTGAAATGCATCTATTTTTCTGCATCAGTTGATATGATTATATGATTTCTCTTTTTTAGCTGGTTCATGGGATGGATAACATTACTATTTGAATGTTGAGTGAGCCTTGCATATCTGGAATAAATCCCTTTGGCTATGGTGTATAATTATATTTATTCATTGTTGGATTCAGTTTGCTCATAATTTTGTTGAGGATTTTTATATCTGTTCATGAGCATGTAGTCCTCATTTCTTATAGTGTCTCTGATTTTGTCATTAGGGTAATACTGGCCTCATAGAATGATTTAATATGTAGTCTCTCTGTTTCTGCCATTTGAAAGAGATTGTAGAGAATTGTTATATTTTCTACCTTTAAATGATTAGTAGAATTTGCCAGGGAACCCATTTGGGTCTGATGCTTTCCTTTTTGGAATATTATTAATTATCGATTCAATTTATTTCATAAATATAGGTCTGCCCAGATTGCCTATTTTTATGTGTGTGAACTTTGACACATTATGTCTTTCAAAGAATTATGAATTTCATGTAGGTTTTCAAGTTCGTGAACATAGAGTTGTTCATAGTATTTTTATGTATTATTTTAATATCCATTGGATCTATAGTGTTGTACTTTTTTTTCCAGTTCTAATATTGGTAATGTATATCCTCTCTAGTTTTTGGTTAGTGTGGCTTCAAAGAATCAGGTTTTATTTCAGTTCATTTTCCCTATTGATTTTCTGTTTTCCATTTCATAGATTTCAGTTATAAATATTTCTTCTGTTTAGTTCAGATTTGTGGTCTTTCCCACTAAGGTAGAAACTTAGATTTTAGATTTTTCTTTCCTGAGATGTTCATTCCGTGTTCTAAAATTTCCTCTAAGCACTGTTTCTACTAGTTCTCACAAATTTTGATAAGTTATGTCTTTATTTCAGTTAGTTCACAATATTAATTCTTGAGATTTTTTTCTTTGACCTGTGTGTTCAGAAGTTTTGATCTCTATATGTCTTGGAATTTCCAGCTATCTTTGAGTTATTGATTTCTAGTTTATTGAAAACTTAGAGTATACGCTGTATGATCACTATTCTTTTAAGTTGTTAAACAATGCTTTATGGCCTAGAATGTGTTCTGTCTTGTTGAATGGACCGTGTGATCTTAAAAAATGCAGTTCTGCTATTTGATGAAATGGTCTATAGATATTGATTATAGCCAGTTGTTTAATGATGTTGAATTCAGCTGTGTTCTTAATGATTTTCTGCCTGCTGCATCTGTCCATTTTTAGTAAACTTGTATTGGAATCTCCAACTATGATAGTAGATTCATCTATTTCTCCCTGAAATTATTAGTTTTTGCCTCATATAATTTTACATCCTCTTGTTAGATACATACATGTTAAGGATTTTGACTTTTTTTTAGAAAATTAGGTCCCTTTGTAATGACCCTTTGAAGGCCTCTATATCTGAAATCAGTATAGTGTTCTTAAATTAGTGTTGGCAAGATATGCTTTCCTTCATTAATTAATCTGAATGTGACTTTGTATTTAATGTGGGGCTTTGTAGACAATGTAAATTTGGGTCTTGTTCTTTTTGGTCCACTTCCATGATTTATGTCTTTTAATTGGTGCATTTAGATCATTGAAATTCCAAGTTAATTATTAATACCGTTGGCTTATTATCTACCACATTTTTTACTGTTTTCTCTTTGTTGTCCTTAACCTTTATTCCTGTTCTTCCAGTCTTCTGCCTTTTTGGGCTGGATATGAGCGTTCTACATGATTCCCTTTTCTTTTTTGGTATATCAGTTATACTTTTTTTAGTTCTGTTTTTCACTTTTTCAGTGATTTCCCTAGAGTTTGCAATATGCATTCAGCTAACCCAAGTTCTGCTCTTTTGTTAGTTGTTGGCATGATATGTTTTTCTCCATTTATTGCATTGTTACCACTTCAGAGATAGTGTGATTACATTATAGTAACAAAATAGTCCTGATACATAAACAAATACATGATTGCTAACCAATGTAAGAATAAGAAAAACAAATATATGTATCTTATACATTTTTTTGCAATCTTCCTTTTTGTAAATTTGAGTTTCTGACCTCAAATCTACTCATTTTATTTCTCTTTAAAGAACTTCTTTTAAGATTTTCTGAAATGAAGGATATCTGGCAACAAATTTCCCCAACTTTTGTTTGTATGGGTTCACCTTTGTTTGTTTATAAATGTATTTATTTTATGTTTGTTTGTTTGTTGGGGGATTGCAACCAGGGATACTTTATCACTGAGCTATATCTCCATTTATTTATTTATTTATAGGCAGAATCTTGCTAAGTGGTCCAGGGTGGCCTCCAATTTGTAATCTTCTAGCCTCAGATTCCAGAGTCACTGGGAATATAGGTACCCAGCTCTTCTTCACTTTTTTTTAAAAAAATATTTTTTATATATATAGACCTTTATTTTATTCATTTATTTATATGTGGTGCTGAGGATCGAACCCAGTGCCTCACACATGCTAGGCAAATGCTCTACCACTGAGCTACAACCTCAGCCCTCTTCTTCACTTTTGAAGGATAATTTCTCAGGGTACAGAAATCCAGTTTGGCTGGTTTTGTTGTTGTTGCTTTTTCTCTCAACATTTTAAATATCCACTCCCATCTTCTTGCTTGCCGGAGTTTCTGAGAAGTTGAATGTAATCATCTTTTTTTTTTTCTTCTTCTCTATAGATAAGGTCTTTTTTCCTTCTTGCTTCTTCCAGAATTTTGTCTCTATTTTTTTATTTTCTCTAGTTTGAAAATCATACATGTAGATGTATACTTTTTATTTGATTGGCAGTTTATCCTACTTCACATCTTCCCTGCAGTTATTGTCTATGGTTTGGTGATTGACAAGAACTTGGGGGAATTGAGGGTCATTGTTGTTTCAAGTATTCTGTTCCTTTCTGTTTCTGGTACTTCCATTATGTATACATGATTTGTTTTCTTGTCCTACAGTCCTTGGACATTCTGTTCCTTTTTTTTCTTACTGTATTTGTTCTCTTTTTGTTTTAGTTTTCAGAATTTCTATTGATATATCCTGAAGCTAAGAGATTTCTTTCCTCACATATGTCTAGCACATTATAAGCCCATGAAAGGCATTCTACATTTCTGATACCATGTTTGTGATTTCTAGTATTATTTTTTGGTTCCTTTTTAGAATTCCCATCACCCATATATTCTTGCATGCTTTCTACTTTATCCACTACAGCCTTTAGTATATTCATCAGAATTGTTTTAAATTCCTGGTCTGATCATTCCAAAATTCCTGTCGTATCTGTTTCTGATGCTTCCTCTGTCTCCTCAAATTGTATCTGTTGTCCTTCAGTGTATCTTGTAATATTGTCTTAATAGCCAGACATGATGTACTAGGTGAAGAAATTCCAAAGACCTTTCCCAATAGGTATGAGGTATGGGAGAAGGGGAAGTGCTCCATGTCCTGAGGTTAATCAGGTCTCAGTGGTTTGCCTAAGCCTCTGGACTATGACACTCACAAGTGTTTCTCAGTAATTTTCTCCATCTTCGGACATGGTGGCTAATACAGACTTCAGTTGGTATTTTCCTTTCCTCAGGCAAGTTAGGCTTTGTCAAGAAATCAATAGTTTAGAGACATGAATTTATTCTTCCTCAGAGCAGGCTTTGTTTAGAGCAGAGTGGTCTGGTGTATTTCAAAATGGCTCATTTGGCCCTTCCCTGCGAAGGACACAAGGGGGATTTTTCTTTGATCTTTACTGGAGGAAACCTAGTCAGGGTCCTGGAGGTAAATCCTACAATATCATGGGGCCCCTCTATGACTAAGTCTCTCTGCAGTTTTTAACTCTCAGTGTTGACTGAATTGGACCTTTAGCAATTCATTAATTACCAGAAAGATTTCCTGCCTCCCACTGATTTCCACAGTGGTTTTTGCTCTGAGTCTCTGTTGTGAACAGTGGCTCTCTGTAATCACCTGTCTGTTTCCCCAGCAATCCCCTTTTGGGGTCTAAGAAGAGCTATTGATTTTTTTTTTTTAGTCTGTTCAGCTTTTACTTCTTGTTAGGACACAGTGGTAGCCTCCTAGCTCATTACATGCATAACTAGAAACCTGACCTAATAATGTTATGAAAAGTAACATTTCTTAAAATTTACAAAAGAAGTATATGTTTTATATCATGAACCAAAGTAAACTAAAAAAAAGAATGGGTGTGTGGATCATCCAGATCACCCTTGCCCAAGGCGTTCTGGTGCAGCTGTGCTATCTTTTCTTCATGTTTATGGATGTGTAGAGAAATATTTAAAAATTAAAATGGTGAGAAACCATGTATGGTGCCTTAATCAATATTAACAGGCATTAATTTTAAAGTGATGCAAATAGGCCAAGTTGTAAACAACTGCAAGTTTTAAAATCAAATTGTGTTTTTTCCCCATTATTGTATAACTTCCACCATCACTTTCTGTTCAATATCTGTTCCTTTTTAAATTTAGAAATCATCTAGGATCGTTTCATTGTTTACTTGTTAGCAGTGCAAAGATGTATTTTTCTTTTTTAAAAAATTGCTTATTTGTTCTTTTTAGATAAACATGATAGTAGAGTGTACTTTGACAAATTATACATACACGGAGTATAACTTCCCATTCTTGTGGTTGCACATGATATGAAGTTTCACTGGTATTGAATTCATATATGTACTTAGGAAAGTTAACGTCTGATTCATCCTACTGTTTTTCCTCTTCCCATCCCCTTCCCTTCCCTTTGTTCACCTTTGTCTAATCCAATGAACTGCTGTTCCCCCATTATTGTGTGTCAAGATCCACATATCAGAGAGAACATTCGAATAGATGGATTTTTTTTAAAGCTTTAGTTTGATCATCTTTGTCTTTGGCGATCTTTAATGTGATTACTGATATCGTTAGGTTTAAATCTATCCTTTAGTATTTGCTTTTGCCCTGTCTCTTCTCCATTCATTTTTTCTCCTTTATTACATTCTTCTGCATGAACTACTCATTTGATGTGATTCCAGTTTTACCTTCTTCTAGCTTGTGAGTCATACATTCTTCTTGTAGTGGCTTAGAGATTATAGCAGGAATCCATGAATAATGAAACACTAAATTATAACTGTTTCTGTATAATATGAGGACTTAAGATCACTTCATTTCCATTTCCATTCCAACCCCATAATTCTAACTTTTGTGCAGTTATTGTCATATATTTTATTTGTATCTGTTTTTAAACTCTGTAATACAGATTATAACTATTTTATACATTAGCATATCCTTTTATATTTACCCAAACTTTTAAATTTTGGCTACTTTTGTCCCTTCCTATATCTTTCTTTAGAGAGAGAGAGAGAGAGAGAGAGAGAGAGAGAGAATATTTTTTAATATTTATTAATCAGTTTTCAGTGGATACAACATCTTTATTTTTTTATTTATATGTGGTGCTGAGGATGGAACCCAGTGGCCCATGCATGTCAGGCGAGCACATTACTGCTTGAGCCACATCCCCAGCCCCCTTCCTACATCTTCTAACTTTCATCTGAGATCTTTTTCCTTCTACCCTTTAGTGTTTTCTTTTGTGTGGGCCTGGGAGTAGCAAGATCTCTCTTTATTTGCTTTTTTTCAAAATATATTTATACTGCTATCTTTTTTTTAATGTTGCTGCTATCATTTTTAATAATTTAGAGATAGACTCTGGGTTGACAGTGATTCCTTTCAGCACTTTGAGGTACCACCCCATTGTTTTCTGACTTCCATTGACTTTCTAGGGATCAGCTGTACGTCTTGTTTTTGTTCCCTCAGGGTTACTCTTGTTTTTTTTTTTTTTTTTGGTCTGCTTTTAAATTTTACTTTTGATCTTTGGTTTCTAACAGTCTTACTATGCTGTACATAGGGCATTTTTTTTCCTACTTGGGATTCATAATACTTCTTGAGTCTATTACTTGTTTTTTTTTTCATAAGTTTTGGAAAATTGTCACCAATTATTTACTTTAAGTATGGATTCTGTTTCATTCTGCTTTTATCCTTTGGGATTGCAGTCATGAATTGGTCATAGTTTGTCACTTTATCCCAGTGTTTCTCACCTAGAAACAGTATAGTCCCTGAGGGGATATTTTTCAGTGTCTTCAGACATTTTTTGGTTGTCTAACTGGAGAAGAAGGTGGTAATGATATTTATTGGGAAGAGTCCAGGAAAGGAATGCTTTTAAGTATCCTAAAATGCATAGGACAGTCCCCCCAAGGCAAAAAAAAAATTGTCTGGGCCCCAAAATGTTAATAGTGTGACGATTAAAAAAAAAGCAAACAAACAAACAAACAAACAAAAACATTGTAGTCCCTATATTTCATATTCTTTTCTATAATTTTTGTTATTTTCTTTCTGGGCTTCAGACTATTTTCTGTTGACTGATAGATACAATGAGATAATTTATTTCTAACTATTTGTTGTTAGTTCCAGAAATTATGGAAAAGAATATGAAATACAGGGAATACAATTGGTTTTAAAGTTTCAGATACTGTATTTTTTACTTTTAGAATTTATATAGATCTCAAGTTTGTCCTAAAATTTCTCAAATACATCAATAAGAATAATTTTATATCTGATGACTCCATCCTTGTGATATTTTATGCTTCTGTTTCTATTTTTGATTTTTCCTCTTATTTTTCAGTCACATGGCATTTTCACATGTTCCTTCTTAGACTGATGGTTTTGTAGTTCATTTCAAATAATGCATATGAAAAATTGCAGGGATAATCTGAGGGTATTGAAAATACTCTTACTCCTGTTTTATATTTGCTTCTGATCAAAAGCCAGCCTATGAGCGCCAGTAGTAACAGATTACCTCAATCCATGTAGGAATTAAAAAAATAAGAAGCCAGGCTTCAGTCTTTGCGAAGTTGGTTCTTGTATCTACATTCTAGGGTGTAAACCCAGAGTTTACTAGAATTTTTTTTTCATCTTCAGTAACTCCTGAACTCTTATTTTGTCTTCCTTGCTCTTGAATCTAGGTCTCCTCATTTTTAACCTCTTAGGAATTTTTAAAAGAATCACCATATGGTTCTGCAAGAGTAACCTACATCCTGTTGTTCTCTCAGGGTATTCCTTTGCTTCGGGAGCTTCTCTACAATTCCTTACTGCCTGTGAGTTTTCTGGTGCCTTCACACACACGAGTTTTGCATTTCTTCCAACTTTCCTAATTGTTCTCATTCAAGGTTTGGTTAACACTACCTCCTTAACATTGCTGATAACATTGTTATTCTTGCTGATAGCAGAATTGAAATTCTAAATTAAAACTTGTTTACAGTGCTCCTTTGTAATTGATCCATATTTATTGCAGTAGAGTTTTATCCCTGTCAATACTGCTTTTGGCTCTAAGAACATAAATCTACATTTTTTTTTTTACTGTTACAGGCTGAGAATTATGGGCAGTTTTACTAAAGGAGACTTTGTTGTAAATGATACCCTTGAAGTCTACCTCTGAAGGTTTTCCCCCAAAGAATTCACTTCTCTCAGAGCTCCTGGTTCATTCCTGACATGCTGTTAAAGAAAGAGAAATAGTCTTGTTATGGAAGGATGCCATTGAAAATCTCTGCTCTCTTATTGGTTTATTTTAAAAATCAGGATTAGGTAGTGTTTTACAAAAAAGAAAGTTATTTGGAATCCTTTTTTCATTTTATTTATTTAATTTATTTTGGTGCTAGGGATTGAACCTAGGGCCTCATGAATGCTAAGTATGCTCTATCACTGAGCTATATCCCAGTGCTCATTTGGTATCTTCTAATAGCAAGTCACATGCTCTTCATTTCAGTGATTTCCTCACAGTCAACATCAACTATAAATGACTGTGGCAAAAATGATTCCAAAGTATCACAAAATAGTGTACATGTGTCCATATTATCCTTACCTGTTACCCTTTACTTTCACTGCTAAATATCATTTTTAGTAGAATAAAGCATCACATAATACAGTTATTCATATTCCAAGATACCAAATTGGAAGCTATATAGTAGCCTCAGGTCACAGCTCCTGGCAAGATGAAATAATCAACTGAAACTAATATGAGATCCAGTTGGAAGTTATGTAAAATCTGGTATAATTCTATAAAAATCAGCAGAGGAAGAGGCCTGGATAAGAGGCCTGACCACCTGTTCTGAGTCCATTGCTGGTGCAGGAGCTGATGAGTCTTAACTGTTGGTGGCAGAGGGAAGAGGGAAGGAAATTGCCATTGTCATTGTTAATGAATTCCACAAGTAAGAGATCCTCAGTGTGGGAAATTTACTCTTGGATCACTGAAAGCAAATTGTAAAGATTCCTATCTTAGTTTATAGGCCAACTGATATCCAAAAGGTTAAGATTATCAAGGTGAAGCAACCAAATGCGTATTATATTGGGGATTAGGGCCACAGCACAGCTATGAGGACTAGGATTTTTTTTGTTGTTTGTTTTCAGTCCCAGGCATTAAACCCAGAGCTTTGAGCATGATGGAAAAGCCTCTGCCACTGAACTACGTCCCTGGCCCTAGGACAAGGTTTCTGAGATCTTTTTACCATAAGCACCCAGAAATTTTTTGTGTGTGTAGGAAAAATATTGGTTTAGTATATTCTGTAGCTGGAGTAGAAAGGGTTTGCCAAGATAAAGTACTCTCTAGTTTAATGATGTTATAACAAGAGTCTGCTTTGCATGATTGTCTGTTTAACAATATGATAGACCATCAATAAAATTTTAAAAAAAAGATTCCTGTCTTGAGTCAAAAAGTCTACTTTAGAGGAAGGAAAACCAGTTTGCTTTAGTATATATAGAGAAGGCAAGCATTGGAGTGGCTTTCAAGTTGGTTTCAAGTTTTAGAAATTTATTATGAGTTTCTAATATGTTTTAAGAAGCTAACATATAGAATAAATTATGTTTGGAAATTTTGATTAAACAAATTAGGCTAAGACTGACTGTTCACTGATTGCCAGAATATATTTCATTAAATTCAAATTGATAAAATTTGCAATTGAAATCACTAATTAGAAAACATTAGTTTGTTATGTTTTCTATGAAAACATTTTATTGTCACTTGAAGTAAACTTTAACTCACCAGCCAGCTCAGGGAGAGACACAAGCTTTAATTTTGGAAATTATTCCTTAACCAATTTAAAACTTTGTGTATAATAGATATGAGCAAATGCACCATATCAAAAACAACTCAGTAAGTTGACAAAAAGGAAGCCCACCTAAGGTAACACCACCTACACAGCTTTTCCCTCATTCAGAGTATCTATCTATCTATCTATCTATCTATCTATCTATCTATCTATTTTATTGCGGTGCTTGTGGTCAAAACTGGAGTCTTGCAAATGCTAAGCATTGGCCCTATCACTGAGCTACATCCCAGCCCCCTTTTCTAGAACTTTATATACAAGCATACAATATGTAATCTTTTGAATCTGGCTGCTTTTGTTCAATTTATTTTTGTGAGTCCCCAAGTTGTTGCCTGTAGCTCTACTTTATTTATTTTTGTTGTAAGATGATAATAAGATTTCTTATTTTATCTATGGATATTTAGGTTGTTTCTAGATTTTTCGCTAGTATGCAGAACACTGCCACAAATATTCTTTCAGATGTTTCTTTGAAATTTACATCCACATCTCTAAATGAAATGCTCATATTGCCACTTTTTGGTGTAAGCTATGTTCAACATCTAAGGACTTATCATTGCCGAAAGTGAGGATTTAATTCTTCATTTTCTCCCCACTTCCACTGCCACACAGTTGTCAAATAATTATCTCCCTGTCTTCCCACCTTCCCACAGTGAAACTACATAATCGGGTTTTGTTAAATTAATCTGTAGTATTGATATGAAAATCTTTGCAATCACTTCACATCTGAGCCATGGAGTAAATTATGATATATTTGTTTTCATTAGAGTTAATACTACCTTTTCCAGTTGTTGACTCTCTCATATAATCCCTGTTTTATCCTGACTCTTCAGTAGAAATATAAATCTCTTTCCTTATGTTAAGACACATGTGGATTCCTATCTTTATCATTATTAGAGACTCTTGATACATTTTGTTCTGTTAGAAACTAGATTTGTTGTTTCCTAGGCCTATCCTACAGCTGTCAAACTGGTGCTTATTTTCACTTTTGCCTTCTGTCAACAATTCTGACACCAAGTGGGTGCCTTATAATCCAATTTAGCTCTGACACTACCCACTTAGCCTCAATTCCCACACATTAAAGGGCAAAACTCCTCAACAACACTGTCCTTAATTCAGATGTCAGTCTTTCTATACAAAGGGTTTGCATTTCTGTCTGGTCTGTAGGTAGTAGTGGTAGGTCATAGGTTCATGATTTTAACTTTTCCAGATGATGCCAAATGGTTATATCAGTTAACATTTCTACCAATAGTATTTGAAGGTTTTTGTTGCTGCTCATGCTCCCTGAAACTTGGTATTTTCAGTCTTTTAAATTGTCATTCTGGAGCACTGGATATAACTCTATAGTGTAGAGCTTGCTTACCTAACATGCTCAGTGTCCCGAGTTTGATCCACAGTACTGCAAACATAGAAAAAACATAAATTTACCCTTCTGATGGAGTGATATTTCCTTGTGATTTTAAGTAGTGGCTCTCTGATTACTAATAAAGTTGAGGACATTTTCATTTTTTAGTTTTGCATTTGAATATTTACTTTCAAGAAGTGTTTATTCATATCTCTTGTATATCCTCTTTTTTACTTATTTGTAGGAGTTTTTCTATTTTGAACATGTTGCTTATTTTGTGCAGCTGTAACAGAATACTTGAGACTAGGTGTTTCTTTTTATCTTTATTAAGGCTGGAAAGTCAAATATCAAGGTGCCAGTATCTAGCTAGGGTCTTCTGTCAGTGTCATAACATGGTGGGAGGCATCACATGGCATAGGAGCAAGAAGAGAGAGCAAGAGAGGGTAGACCTACTACTTACTCCTGCAATTATGGCATTAGTCCATTCATGAGGGTGGAGCCCTCATAACTTCCACCTCTTTAAGGTCCCACCACCTAATACCATCATAAAGGAAATGAAAAAGTAAATTTTGGAAGGGATAAATAGTCAAACCATACTAATCAGTTACTTACTTTGCAAATATCCTTTGAGACTCTTTGGGACTCTTTGGCTTGTTGGTTTACTTTTTAAAATGTTCTTTCTGTTTTCTTTTGAAAACTTTTAATGGAAGTATAGTATACTTGTAGAATATGATGTCTTCTGATAAGCAGAAATTCTTTAGCATGGCCCAACTTAGAAATCCTTTCTTATATGTTCACTGCACATGATGCCATGTTTTAAAAGTATTTTTTTTCCTCACATTCATTAAGATATTTTTCTTTTTTTGTCTGTGCTGGAGATTGAACCCAGGGATTCAGATACACTAAACATATCTTTTCCTGCAGAGTTTTACTCCCAGCCTAATTCTATACATTCTTAATAAGGTTTTTGTTATTGTATTTTTATTGTTCTTATTTATATCTGTATTGCATCTAGAACTGAATTTTTGTGTGGTTTAAAGTATATTTAAGTAGCTTTAGAGAAATCTTGACCAATGAATTCCTTTTATTTTTCAAGACTAAAGGGTTACTAGTGTGATGAATGAATGATTGTCAAACTAAATCACATTTATACATCATATTATCCACTATGGAGAAAATATATTAGCTGAGGTAGTTTTTAATATTTAGAAATGTTGAAATGACATAATTATTTACAGAGCTAACAGTAAAGAAGGATTTATGAGAAGCCTTGGACCCTGTCCTAGGATTTCCCATTGCTGTATATCTTCATAAGACAGCTAGTTTTTACAGCCTCTATTTCTTGTTATTATGACTATTTTAATACTCTTCTTATATTTCTATTTCTTGATTTATTAAAATATCAAAAAAATCTAGACTCCTAAGATTAAAGTGCTTTAAGCATGGATATTCTTCAGGGATATTCTTATTTTTAGAGGGGATTTTGTTAAAAGAAAATTTACTGAAGTTTATTGGAGCAAAGAAGCATTCATGAATCAGGCAGGACTGAATGCTAGAAGAGGTTCAGAGAGTTTCACCCAGTAGCAAGATTTTATAAGCCAAATGCAGAAGTAGAAAAATCAGGAAGGTTTTATAGGTGGAATGCAGAAGTATAGAAATCATCTGATTTGCTACAGGTGGGCATTTGCCTATGTGGGCATGGTCTTATCAGTTGGTTACCTGTGATTGACTGAAACCTGACTGGTTATCATTGGGTGAAACTTTGCTGTTCATTATACTTCCAAATTAGATTTCACTATGGTTGCTTGGGTTTGTTAGGTTGCTATTTGTTACATAAGAAGTAACAGTATGGGGACAGCCTCTAGTCAATGGTCTCTTATTTAAAAATTTGTTTATTAGGCATGACAATGTGTCCCTCAAAGCAGGGTCTGATAATGAAAGGTGGTGGCTCATGAATGAAATGGAGATGGTTTTTTTTGTTTGATCTTATAATCTGCCTCTGAAGGAAAATCAAACTAAATGTTTGCAAAGTGACCTAGCACACCAAAACCTAGCTAAACTGATTTTAAAGATGGTATTTAAATAGGTAATGCAGTTTTGGGTATGTAATCTTGGACAACCTTAACTTTATACCTTATAAAGTAAAACATATTTGGGATTTAAAAATCAATTAGTTAAAAGCTTTGAAAACACTATTTTAAAGCAACACTAGGATTTCTTTATAAAAGTTTTATATTTATTACAAAAAGTATTCTACATTTTTATTAAATGTAGTTACTCAGCAAATTTGTGGCTGAATCAATATTTTACATTTGCCTAAAATATCTGTATATTAAAGATCAATAAAATTTCTTGTTTGAAATTTACAGAATAATAAATACGTTGATTAAAATGGATAAAAAGTTCATAGGATCCTGATATTTGCAAATATTCAGGTGTTTATGTTTGTTATAATTTGTATCAGAAATGTCCCCTAAAAGCCTTTATTTTGAGGGCTTGGTCCTCCATACATGGCACTGGTGGGAGATGGTAAACCTTTAAGAAGTGGGATGTAGTGGAAGAAACTTAGGTCTTTGGGGGCAAGTCTTGAAGAGAGATCTTTCCTTTCTCTTTGCTTCCCAGCCACTATGAAGTAAGTAGATTTTCACTATATGTTCTGTGCTGCTGTAGGTCCAAGTTGACTGGGCCAATCAACCATGAACTGAAACCTTGGAAACTGTGAGTTAAAATAAACATTTCTTCTTTTAAGTGGACTATCTCAGGTATTTTGTTACAGTAATGGAAAGTTGACTTACATATCTGTTTTATTTTTAGGGGTATATCCTATAGATAGTTGAAAGCAGTTAGGTAAATTTCAGGTAGTCTGGGATATTTCAAGCAGGAAGATCTTTTCATATCTGGCTTTGAGACTTTCCTGTTCTTCATGTTCGTGGTGTTGTATTTTACAACTCCAGAATAAGTAGAAATTGCAGCAGGTACTTTTCTCTCAGCAGTGAGGCTTGGGAATAGCATATACCAACTGATGACTACAGGAACAAGAGGCATTGAATTGAGGCTTCTGTACCCAAGGGCTGAATGTCACACAGCTGAAGGAAGTTTCTATAGGATTCTCCATCCTGTTCTGTGAATGTAACAGTTTAACACAGTGATAGTGATCCAGGACAATCTTTTGATAATAACCATCAGGCAAGTATTAAAATGGCAGCATACAGATGGCACCTTCATTGTTTCTGACAGGGAAAATTATGGGCAGTGGATTAAAGTACAAAGTGGAAAGCAATATTCATGACAGGAAATGTTTCCTTCCAGTGGCGTTTTGTTCCAGTGAGGAGCAGCTGGTCATTGATGTATTAGCACAAAGGCAGCTTTCCCTGGCTTCCTGGGTATTCTAGATATCACTTGAAAAGCACATTGAATTAGAAAGAAGTACTATTAAAATGCTTCAAACTTACTGTCAGGGGAAATGCTCTAGATGAGATACACCCTGTACTTTTGTCTGGACTGGGAGGATACCACTTATTTCAGAAATACTGCTCTTTTGGAGGGAAAGCAAGTCTCCTTTTGATTTGCTTATTGAATCTACTAGGTACATTGGAAAGGGCTGTGAGTGTGGAGCCAGGGTGTATGGGGGATTCAGGCCTGTCACTCCTATAAGTAGGTAGCTTTGGTTGTATGACATTGAGAGTCTATGTCACTGTCTGTATTTGAAAAGAGCTGTTAAATGCATCATCTATGTATACATAACTTGAAAGTTTTCAAACAGCCTCACTTATGTGTCTTCAATGATCACATGGGATGTTGTTTCATTATTATGAACAGCTTGTCTAGGTCGAGGACATTTGGGGATTTCAACCCAATCCTCTTTGTGTGTTTTTGTTTTCAGGGTATTTTATGTTTAGCTGTTCATTTTATTTAAAAATTATGCAGTAGTTAACCTATTTAGATAGGTGACAATGAGATTTTATTTGCCCTTGAATTACTGATTTTTTTTCTTTTTGTATTTAATTTGTTTTGTTTCATTGTAGTTATTTTTCTTTCTGGATGCTGACATTGTCATTTGGTTGGCATCTGTATCTTAGTGTTGTGGCCTCCATGACCCTTGATAATTTCTCTATGAATTTCAGGCACAAGATAATATGAGAAACCCCAGGCAAAAGTGTGTGTACCTTCCTCCCCCTACCCAGCCTTGGGATCTGCCTTGTCATGGAGTCCTTCAGTGGAAAATTGTATTTGGAAACCATTGACTAAAAGTAGATATTGGAATGAATTCTGACTTGAGTCTGATTTTATCTCAATAACTGAGCAAATGGGAAATATTGATGTTTTTCCTTTTAGTTTCTAGAGTTTAAGGGAGACATGCGGCTTAAATGTAAAAGATCCATTCAGTATTTCAATTTCATTCCACCAAGTATGAAGAAAAAATCTTATTCATCCAGCCGAATAGAGGAAAACCATTCTCTAAAAGAATGAGCTCATAATATCTTTCTTATCAAAAAATACAGGACTTGATAATGTCAAAGCTCAGACAGGAAAGTACTTATTATCCTAGACTCTGCAAAGCCAAGAGTAGAAAAGCAAATGTACACACACACACACACACACACACACACACACACACATATTTTTCCCCCACATATATAAGGAGTCAAAGTTCACTACTCACAAATTATCTGAAAGAATTTCTGGAATAATGTATTGCAATTATGTAAAAACAGAAAAAAGCCCTAAGCAAAATAAGTGTGCATAAGAAATACAAGTTGTCAGAGTCCAGAAAATTTGTCATTAAGCCTAATTGTCAATCCCTGAAACAACAACAACAACAGCAATCTATCCCAAATGATTAGATCTTATCATTGTAAAAAATAGTCCAGGAGGGGTGGCAAATCGGGTATTTCAGAGGTAGAAAAAATTGGGGAGTAAATATATTTCTCTCTGTCTCTATCACCTATCATTTATTTATATCTATAACCAGTATATATGTTTGTGTGTGTATGTGCGCTGACTTACGTAGGCATTTGTAGAGAGAGTAAGTAAATTATGGGTTTTAAAAATTGTAAATAACTACTATAAGAATAGAAATAGGATGTAAAATTTTCAAACCTTGAAGAGAATAATAGGACAAAGAAAATTGAACAATCCATTAAATCTAAGAAATGGTTTTAGAAAACACATCAAAAGACTGGTAAACTGGTGACACATTATAACAACAGAAACAAGCCCAGTCTTATCCATAATCATCATGTTATGAGTGTCACCCCACATTCAGATTGGAAAGTTGCAGCCGCATGCCTCTTTCAATAGGAGACTTAAATCATATGTACTTGGGCAAAAATAAATATGTAGACAGGTAGCTGGGGAATAACTGCACCAGGTAGACGCTAATAGACACAGCTGAGTACCTTGTTGCAATGGAAACTCATAAGGAAAACCCTCTGCAACTGGTCTCAGAGGGAGGGGCCCTCACTGAGGTGTGAGGGTGATGGTTGCTTCTTGAAGCTGGCATCAGAGCATGTAGGAGCAGGATGAGCATATGCAGCAAGGGCTGATAGGCAGAGCTGCGTACCCCAAGGAGCACTGTGAACCATGAGAAGTTTGGATTTGCATCATGAGCACAAGATGAGATGCATGACAGCAGGAGCCAAAGTTAGGGCTGATTCTGTGGTAAGCATCTCTCATTCAATCCTTCACCCACTCTGTTGGATATGTTGTTGTTAGTATTCTTATATTGTTTATTGTATACCAAATCTAGACCAAATTCATAGTATTTATTATAGTACAGTAGACCCAACATGAACAGAAAATGATAGGCAGTTTCCAGCCATATGGGCACAGGAAATCCCTGCATCCAGAGTCATATAGTTGCAGTACGTAGTGCCATCTTTTACCCAGGCGAGGCCTGGAAGAAGGCCAGGTGGTAGCAACAGAAGAGGAGAGAGGAAAGTACTCCAGACACTTTCCTACATGCAAGCAATAGCCTGGGATTTCTTATGATACTTTCCATAAACAGACTTTTAGATCCCTTCCTGTCAGAATTAACTATTTTAGCTCCCATGATATAGAAACACTTATTTGCAAGTGGCTACTAGGAAGATTTAGAGAGATACAAAAGATTTGGAATAATAAAAGCAGCATTTAAAAAAAATTGTGTGATCTCTGAAATTCCACCAAAAATTAAAAATGATAAAAAATTCATTCTTAAAAATGATAAAAAATTCCCATGATAGTGTCACAGTACTCTTGTGATTATTTTAGTCAGCTTTGTATCACTGTGACCAAAATACCCAACAAGAACAACCTAGAGGAGGAAACATTTATTTTGGCTCTTAGTTTCAGAGGTTTAGTCCCTGGTGGACTGACTACATTGGTCTGGACTCATGAGGAGGCAGAGCATTATGGTAGAAGGGTATGGTGCAAGGAGGCTGCTCCTCTCATGGCAGCAAGGAAGCAGAGAGAAGTGGAAGAAGCACAGGGCAGATTCACCTGTCTAGGGTACACCCCTGTGATTCACCACCTCCAGCCATGCCCTGCCTTGCCTACTATTCCCACCCAGTTAATCCATTCAAACTGAGAGGGACTGATGTGATTACAGCTCTCATGATCGAATTATTTTACCTCTGAATGTTCCTGCATTATCAAAGAAGCTTAATTTGATAATTAAGTTACCCTCATCTCTTATTTGTATTCTTATAATTCTTTCCCATAGTTTGAAAACTGGGTTCTATGAAACTTATACTTCTGCCTCCATTTACATTTTTCATCGACAACCAAATATACTTCTTTTAGCCATTTATTTGATATTTACATTCATATATCTAAATGAAGTACCCATAATGTTTCTTTTTTGGTATAGATGTTGCACATCTTAGGACTTCCAGGTACTGAAGATGAGGACTTAATTCTTCATTCACTTCCCATCTCTGCAACCACGTAGTTATATGTCTTCTATCCTTCCATAGTCCTCCAGTGAAATGACATCATCAATTTGGGTTGAATTAATCTGCAGTGTAGAATAATCCATAAAATCATTATTGACATCTGAACACATGTAGTGCACTATGATTATATTAATTTTTTTAAAGTTAATACTAATTGCCTTTTTTCAATTGTTGGATTTTTTATGTAATATCATTATTTCATCCACAAACTCTCCAGTAGAGCTATAAGTTTCTCATCTTATGTTCAGACCATGTGAACCTCTACCTTTTATATTCTTAGAGACATATTTTTGAAACAGTTTGTCTTCCTGCTTGAATACCAATGGATTGTTTCTGAGGCCTGTCCTACAACTGCCAGTTGCCTCCTGTCAACAATTCTGACATCAAGTGGGTGTCCTATAATCCATACCAACTCTGACACTAACTACCTAGAGTTAGCATCAGATCCCACTAAAGGGTGGGTTCTCCAACTAGATGGTCCTTAATTCGGATCCCAACCACTAATGGTGTCACCAGGGTGCTTACATTTCTGCTCAGTTGACTTCAAATTTAATTTGGGGCTTCTTGTAATTCCTCAGTTTTTTTTTTAATTCACTAGACTCACAGAATTCAGTATGTGCTATTTGTACAATTATCATTTTATTATAAAGGATGCTAATGGCTACCCAGATGAAAGTTACTTAGGACAAACTCCAGAAAATCCTGAGCACAGGAGCTTCTGCCTCTGAAATTGGGTGGTACCACCCTACTAGGACATACATGGTGGTGTTCATTAACCAGGAAGCCCCCCCCTATGCTTTGTCTAGAGTTCTTAATTGGAGTTTCATTTTCCATGCATGATGGATTAAATTACCAGTCACATATTTGAATTATCAATCTATAATCTTTATTTCTCTAAAGTGAACCTGAAAATTCCATTCTTCCAATCATATTGTTGGTTTTTCTTGCAACCTGGCCCTATCCAGGAACTCTTCAAGGGACCCCTGTGAGTCACTTCATTATATATAGTATAGCAAAGCATTTTTATCACTCAGGAAGTTTCCAGGGTTTTTGAAATTGTCAGGAACTAGAGACAAAGTATAGTTTCTACTTTATGTTTTACCTTCACACAGTCATAAAGTTGAAAGGTCATGAATCGAGTTACCCACAAAGCCTGCATTCTTTGTGGTTCCAATTATATGACAGTCTGAAAAAGGAAAATTATGGAGATGGTAAAAAATCAGTGGTTTTCAGGGTCTGGGGGTAGGCAGAGATGAACAAGCAAAGCACAGGCGATTTTCAGAGCAGTGAAACAACTCTGTAAGATATTGTATTGGGGTCTATATGTCATTGTATATTTCTCCAAACCCAGAGACTACACCTCAAGAAGGAAGGCTCACATAAACTCTGGACTTAAGATGATATGTTTGCCAGTTTTTTTTTTTTCATCAAGACCAAAATACCTGACAAGAACAACTTAAATAAGGAAAGATTTACTTTGGTTCCTGGTTTCAGAGGTTTCAGTCCTTGATTGGCTGAGTGCATTGTTTTGGGCCTAAGTGAGGCAGAAGAGCATATTAGAGGAAAGCTATTCAGCTTATGACAACTGGGAAGCAGAAAGACAGAGCAAGGGCCCAGGACAAGATATAGTCCCCATAGCATACCCCCAATGATCTCTTTCCTTCAACCATGTCCCACCTGCCTAGAGGTTCTGGCAACTCCCAGTAGTTCATTCACCAATCAGTGGATTAATCTAATGATCAAGTGTTTTGATCATCTTTTTCATCTTTGTGACCAAAAGACCTGCGAAGAACAGTTAGAGGAGGAAAAGTTTATTTTGGCTTATGGTCTCAGTCCATCCATGGCTGACTCCATAGCTCTGGGCCCAAGGTAAGGCACGATATCATGGCAGAAGGGCATGACAGAGGAAATTGACTCAAGGCATGGCAAGCAGAGAGAAAGCTCTGCTTACCAGGGGCAAAAATATGTACCCCAAAGGCATTGCCTCAGTGACCTGTCTTCTCCAGCCACATCCTACCTCCCTAAGGTTATTACCCAGTTAATCCATATCAGTGGATCAATCCACTGATTATCCATTGATTAGGTTACACCTCTCAATCATTTCACTTCTTAAAATCCTTGCATTGTCTCACACATGAGCTTTTGGGGAATACCTCATGCGTAAACCATAATATCAGGTCAGAACCCTCATAAGCTAGTTCAGATCCAATTTGGGAACCAGTCCTTAACAAAAGCCCCTTCTCTGAGCCTACTTGCTTTGGGCAACTTTCAACACATGGACCTTTGGAAAACATTTCAGATCCAAAGCATAACTTGGTAATATTGTAATAATTCTGTAGGTTCACTCAGTTATAAAAAAAAATGAACTCTGATGGCGGATGTTGATAGTAGAGGAGGTTGTACATCTGTAGGAACATTTCACTCATTTTTCTGTAAACCTAAAACTACTTTAAAAATAAAGTTATTTGATATCCTGCAGACATCAAAGGATAAGAGAACTATGAAGAATTCTGTGCTCATAAATTGGACAAATGAGTTGAAAAGGCTTGGATCCTCAAAAAACAACTATCATAAATCAGTTTATAACTATGAAGGAAACTGAAATTGTCATTTTTAAACTCTCAAAAGCTGTCTACAAGAAACTTGTATCAAATATAACAGCATAAGATAGTTAAAAGTAAAATGATAGAAAAAAGGCACAACATGCAAACCTTAATCCAAAGATATAGATATCATCTGTGGCTGTGTTAATATCAAAGTAGACTTCAGGGCAAAAAAAAAAAAAAGAAAGAAAGAAAGAATTACCAGAGACAGGGGAACACTATGTAATGGTAAATGTGTCATTCCACCAAGAAAACCTGGCATTCCTTAATGTATGTGCACCAAATAGCAGAACTTCAAAACACAGAGGGGAAAAAACCAATGAAACTGAAAGGAATAAAATAGAAACATCCATCTATTTCCATCCATCATTGGAGATCTCTATACTTCTAACTCAGTAAGTGAAAAGAAGCTGATGGAAATTCAGTAAGGATACAGACAAATTTAGTAATAGCAACTAATAGAATGCAATCAACATTTATAAAATGCTCTACTCAAGAAATACAGAATAATTCCCTTTTTGAGAGCCCAAGAAACATGCACAAAGGTATAACATAATTTGGACCATAAAGCTCAGTACACTACAGTGACTGAAATTATGCAAAGTATCTTTTCCAGTCACAATGAAATTATAAATTAGTAATAGAAGGATAATAGGAAAGTATGTGAGACCATGTGGCCTCATTTTTGAGGGCCTCTGGCAAGAGTGACACAGCATGGCAGGAATGCATTAGTGGTTCAGCCACTCAAATCGTGAGGCAGAAAGTAGGGAGACTAGTGACTAAAAGATTGGTGTCCCACAGTGTCTTTCAAGGGTACACCCCAACAACCTAAGAAGCTCCCACTAAGCTCCACCTCTTAAACACCTTCAACACCTCCTAATACTCCCTGCCCTGGGAATTGAGCTTTATTACATAAACTTTGGTGGGATGTTATCCATATTCAAACTATTGCAGTATTCAGAGTCTAAAACACACTAAAACACACACTTATATATAATCTATGGATCAAATAAGATGAGTCAAAATTATTTTTAAAAATAAATCTTGTAAATGAAAGGTAACATTAAAATTTTGGAACAGAAATCAAGTTCTAGGAAATATATAGCACTAACGCATATATGTGAAAAGATCAAAAGCCTCAAATCAGCAGTTTAAGCTTCCACATAAAGAACCTACAAAAAAGGGCAGAAATACCCAAAACATGAAGAGTAAAGGAAAAATGAAGACAAGAGCAGAAATCTATAAAATTAAAAAGAAGCGATTAAAAGCAATGAAACAAAGAGCAGATTCTTTAAAAAGATCAATAAAATGGATACATATCTACCAAACTAACAAAGAAAAACTATTCAAATAACCAATGCCAGGAATGAAATAGGATATAAATATAGATCCTGAAGACATCAAAATATAAGGAGAGTACCTACATTCATAAATTGGACAAATGAGGTGAAACAGATTGATTCCCTCAAAAATCACAAACTTTCACAAGTCATTCAACATGAAGTGGATAATTTAAAATCCCTGTAACTGTAAAGGAAACTGAAATTGTCATTTTTAAACTCTCAAAAAAAGAAATTCCCATACCTAGGTGAATTCACTGAATTCTATCACGTTTAAAAGAGATTTTAAACACCAATTGTAACCATCGCTTTCAGAATACAGAAGAAGAGGAATCACTTCACTTCATTTATGAAGCTAGCATTACACTCATTAAAAATCAGACAAAGTACAAGAAAAGAAGAGGGCTGGGGATATAGATCAATAGTAGAGTATTTGTTCTGGGTTTGATCCCCAAGACTACCAAGAATGCATAAACAAACATAAAAGATGGAAAAAAGATGAATATATCTCATGAATATAAACATCAACAAGAAAAAGAATCCTTAAGGAAATGTTAGCAAATGCACAATTAACAATATGTAAAAAGAGTTGTCATGACCAAGCAGGGTTTATTATAGAGATTCAAGGCTAGTTTAATATTTGAAAACTAACCTATAAAATACAGCAATCATATCAATGACTGTGAAAAAATTTAATACCCATTATAAAAATTTCAGAAAAATTGTGAGTAGAGACAAACTTCAACTTGATAAAGATAATTAACAAAAAGCTACAGTTATATTCAGTGATTTGATAACCAATAATTTCTCCCTAAAATGGGAAATGGGTCAAAGATGTTTACTCTACACTGAAATTCAATGGCATACTTGGAAGTTCCACCCAGTGCAGTAAACTGAAGAAAAGGAAACAAAGTATTCAGATGGGAAAGGAGGAAATAAAATTGTGGCTATTGGCAGAAGACAGAAATGTATAGGAAATTCAAAACAAACAAACAAAACCCAAAAACAATTCTTAGAATAAATAAGTTCTTCAAAGCTGCAGGAATTAATTAAATCAATCTATTTTTACGCACTACCAATAAACATGTGGACACAAAAATTAAATATGATACCTTTTATAAGTGCTTACAAAGAAAATAAAGAAGGAAGAAAGGAAGACGGTGTTAATCTAACAAAGTGATAAACTGGATTTGTGTAGTGAAAATTACAAAAGCTAATGACAGAAATCAATGAAGATCTAAGTAAATGGAGAGACATAACATATTCATGAATCGGAAGACTAAGTGTGTCAACATTCCCCCAGTTGATATACAGGTTTAATGCAATTCTTAACAAAATCCTTGTGAGATATTTGTACATGGACACAGATTATTCTAAGATTTATATGGAAATATAAAAAGCAGGAATTGCTAAAACAATTTTTAAAAAGAATATGTGGGGGCCAG
Organism: Ictidomys tridecemlineatus; assembly: GCF_052094955.1. Lineage (NCBI taxonomy): Eukaryota > Metazoa > Chordata > Mammalia > Rodentia > Sciuridae > Ictidomys > Ictidomys tridecemlineatus. The sequence goes on from NW_027526172.1 coordinate 562,656, forward strand.
GGTTGTGGCTCAAAGGTAGAGCACTTTCCTCACATATGTGAGGCAATGGGTTTGATCCTCAGTCTGCAATAAATAAATGAATAAAATAAAGGTCCATCAAAAACTAAAAAAATATTTTAAAAAGGAATATGAGGGACCAGTTTAACAAATTTGAAGATTTACAATAATCTAGATTATGGTAATGGTGGAGAAATTAACAAATAGGTCAACTAATAGAATTAAGATCTAGCAGTAGACCCACAGAAGTGTGGTCTCCTGATATTAAAAACGTGCAAATAAAATTCAGTGGAGAAAGGATCACCTGTTTAGCAAATGAGGCTGCAGCAATTGGATATTGGTATGGGAAAAAAATAACGAGCTTCAACTTAAATCTCATATTTTATACAAAAATTAAAGTGGATTACAGACTTAAACATAAAGATGTAAATGTTTCAATATCATGAAGTCCTCATGACATTGGTCTGGTGAAAAGTTCTTGAGCATGATGCCAAAAACATGATCTATAAAAGAAAAAAAACAAATAAATTTACCTCATTAAAATTAAAACATTTTTTTTCCTAAGAAAGATGTTGAGTGGATTAAAAGCCACTCTAAAGATAAAATATTTTCAGTCCTTATATCTGACAAAGAACTCATCTCTAGAATATGGAAAGAGCCTTCAATATTCAACATTTAAAAATCCAGTTAGAAAACGAGCAAATGAATTTGTAGTGACAACTCAGATCAGTGGTCATCTGGGGGTTCAGGCAAAGTGGGCGTAAGGATGGAATTAGATGAGGCAAAGAAAATCCATATGGATGATGAAAATGTTCATTCTAGACTGTGGTGATGGTTTCATGAATATATACATATTTGTTTAAACTTAGTATACTTAAAATAGTGGGTACATTTTGTATGTAAATTATTATTTCAATAAAGCTAGGTTTTGTAAAGTTTAGATTTCTTTTCAATAGAAATCTATTAAGAATCCATCAAGACATGGGAGCAGTTGCACATGCCTATAATCCCAGCAACTTGGGAGGCTGAGGCAGGAGAATCTCAAGTTCAAAGCCAGCCTCAGCAAAAAACGAGGCACTAAGCAACTCAGTGAGACCCTGTCTCTAAAATAGGGATGGGGATATGGCTCAGTGGTTGAGTGCCCCAAGTTCAATCCCAGGTACCAAAAACACAAAAACAAACCCACCAAGAAACATTTCTTCAACTGAGATAACTAAAATAAGCGAGAACCACTAGGTACATCATTTTAAGTTCAGAGTATTTGCTTTTTATTATAGCACAACCACCATTTCTGACCAAAGTATTTCATTGGATATAAGACTATGAGTTGTTTTTTAGACATTTGAAAATGCTACTATGGTTCTTCCTTTTGGTCTGTTTGGTTTCTGTAGAACAATACTCTTGCCATTGCTCTGTTTTTGTCCTATGGGCAAATACCGTTTTTTTCTCCCTGCTTTGAGGATTTTTCATTGTTTTTAGTTCTTAGAAGTTTGACTTAGATATTCTTGGTGAGCATTTCCATATATTTATCCTGTTTGGGGTTTGCTCATTTCTTGAACCTCTAGATTTGTATCAGTTGTCAGAGATTGTGTCAGCCATTATTTCTTCCTGTACTTTTCTAGCTTCACCCTTTTTCTTTTTAGCCAGGACTCCAATTATACAACTATTAGAACTTTTGTTTTAGTCTCATAGGTCCCTGTGTTTTTATTTATTTATTTTTTGGTTTATTTTATCTCTGTCTTTCAAATTGGGTAGGTGCCATTGTTCTGTCTCAGGGTTTCCTCCTGCTTTTGTTCTGTCCTCTCCCTTCTGATGTTGGGTTCATGCATTTAGTTTTACTGCTTCAAGAGGTCTGATAATTCTGAGTAAAGTAGGTTGGATGTTTGATCAGAAGATTTTAGAAAATAATTCATCACTGAAATAATCAAATCACATTCATGAGTAAATAGGATGAATAGTATGGAGATCACAGGATAGAATGTAAGCAGTTCTTTAAACAATTGGATAATGGTATAAATATAATTTTATGAATGATATAAATATAATTTTCCCCTATATTTTAAATGTTTCATGATTATATTCTTTTGAAAACATATTTAAATTATATAATATTTTACCTCATGGATATTTAGCAATTTTTTTTACTAGGAAGTTAGCTTGTTGACAGTGTTGCTAGCATTATACATAACATCATAACCAACATTTTCAGACTTTCATCTTTGTTTTGATGGTCTGATTACTTAGGGTCATTTGTTAGATGTGGAATTACAACCCCAAAATGTAATATATATATATATATAAAATATATAATGTATGTAATATATATATGTAATATATATATATATATGTAATATATATATATGTAATATATATAGTGTATGTAATATATATATAATGTATGTAATATATATATATATATATATATATATATATATATATATATTACATTTTGGGGTTGTAATTCCACATCTAACAAATGACCCTATTATATATATATATATATATTTTTAACTCTTAAAGACAATTAACTTTAGATTGCACTGAAGAAAGCCTGTGATAGTTATACATTGGCTCAGTATAGGAAGCTGTCAGTTTCACCCTCATCTGCTCTGAGTCTTACTTTAAAGCATTGATTTGAATGGCAACTTAGTTATTTTTACACACATCTATGTGTAACTACAGATTTAAAGAAATGGTCTACAGTTATGGAAGACAATCAATCTTTCATTTTTTTAAGGATCATTGCCTACTGTCTGTGGTGAAGAAAATCCATGAATCTATACCCAGAGGAGGGAAGGCATTCAGAATGTGGAAATTTCACAATATTTGACAAGTATATACATTATTTATAAATTTGAAGTTAGAATGGATCCAGGGAGATGAGAGAAGACAAACATACTGAAAATCTCTCGCTTTTCTCTTATTTGTATATTTTGGTAAGTTTTGTTTTGCCCTCTCCCCTTCACAAAGCAGCAATACATATTCATGACCTTGTGAGTATTATTCCTTGTCTCTCCACTTGTGAGTTTTTTTGAATAAGATTTGCCTTGTTGGATGGTGTGTTTCCTGCTGTCTTAATTTCCTTCCCTGTTGCTTCTGCCTTTCTGATGGAGCTTCCACTGTCAGAGCTCTGGGGAAGCACTCTGGCTCTAAGCTCCAGGTGGAACAACTTAGGTGGGACTTGAAAAGTTCCTCCTGAGGCCTGAGGGAGGCGAGTGAGTATTGTGACTATTGTGACATGGGACCATAGGAGGGGAGGTTAGGAAGTGTCTTTGGGAAATAAGAGAACTTAAAATTCTTAGACTTAAAATGCCAAAGGACTCTTCCATTCCTGGGAATTTCTTCTTATTATAACCTGATTCTCTGTTAATAACCTGACTATAAATCTAAGTTAGGACAAATACATTCCTTGGTTAAATTGAAAAGAAACAGATTGGTGTTCTAGGTTGTAATGAATATAAAAATAGATGCAAATTTATTTTGGTCCCTATGTGATGGGAAGGTGTAGGAAGTAGAGGGCTGTGGGATAGAAATTCGGTGGTAGCTATTTTATAAAGTTAAACTTGGGCATTGCCTACATTGAACAATTTTTTTTTTCCGCTTCAGGGCTTATTCTGGAAAAAAAAATCTCAGACATATCAAATGGTTCATACATAACAAAAGGTCATTTATAAAGGCAGTTATTACTTTAGAAATTTATACAAACTATTTAATCACCTAAGTTATGAAAAAGTGCCAAGGTAATTCTGTCCCTGACTTTGTGATAGGAACATTCTTCTTGGTAATTGGTGTAGAATGCTTTATGGTATGACACTTCATTGTACTTCTCAGAAGAGAAGAGGTTCGTGACTAGTCTGAATTTGGTTTACTTAGTTCCTCATTTTTCCTTGTAAGAGAGGACATCCAAATACACTCTGGATTCCAAGTGAAAAGGAATTTGGGGGCAGGGAGAGGTGTAGCTTTTTTTCTTAGTGTCTCAACTGCAGTGATTAGAATGAATACCCATGATATTTCTGGGCACCAGTAATTTATTAGCTTTCTGGAAGTCTGTAGGAGAAGAATTGGAGCCTAAATATCTTAGCAAACCCATTATTTATAGATTTTACATAAAAACAAAAAGGATTTATAAATACATTTGGGAACTGCAAGTTTAATTAGATTCTTTGACACTTAAAATCCTCCTCATAATAACAGTGTGAACTAGGAGTTGGTAAGAAAGGAGTTGCTTCCTCTTCATTAATGTCAATCATTGGGGTGGCACCCTTTTAGCCCACAGGTCCAGTGTGGCCCCAGCCTAGTTTCCTAAGACAGGGATTTCAGTGCTGTCTTTCTACTGTGCCAGTTTGTTCCTAGCTTTGGAGAGCAGCACTTGGGGGATGCCTGGGTAGCAATATGGATGACAACTTAAAATCTCAGAACAAGCACTTGGGACCATGAGCAGCAGGGCTAGACCCATGGTAGCACCAATAGAGGGCTGAAGGGTTGGTGTATCTTTCTTCAACTTCCTGCCTTTCTCTGAGGTATTATTTTAGAAAGCACTACTTAATAAACATGAATCCCACCAGTGTTGGGCAGTCTGTCCCAGAGTTGGCTGGAAATAGAAAACACTTTGGGCCAGCTGCTGTGCTTAGGCTACTTTGAGGTCAGCCCTGCCTACTGCTTATGCTTGTGCATCATAATGTAGCCATGATGCCAGGCTGGCACTGACTGCATGACCACACCCACACCCACTCTCAGCCCTGGCTGGCCTCTGACTTCTGTATGGGGTCCAATAATGTGGATTTGTTTTCCTATAGGAGTTGCACCATCTGACCCAGGGTCTAAAGCATGCTGAGCATGTACTCTACCACTGAACTATGCCCCTGCCCCTTACTGTATCACTGATTGCTTTAAACACCCATCTTTCCCTTTTTGTTATGTTTGTGTTGAAATATTTGGGAAAGAACAATCTTTCCTTTTGGTTGTTCATATCCTTCTTTATTAAGGAGTGCCAGGAATGCAGGATGACATGAAACCAGGAAATTTAAAGACAGTTAAACATTTTTTTTTTGTAGTAGGGATAGAAACTAGGGGTGCTTCACCACTGAGCTACAACCTAGCCTTTTTTATTTTATTTTGAGACAGGGTCTTGCTAAGTTGTTTAGGGCCTAGCCATTCTCCTGACTCATTTTTCTGAGTCAATGTGATTATAGGCATGTGCCTCTGTGCCAGGTGACGAAGACTCTTATTATCTTTTCCTGAGTTACATTTAGTGCTCTCACATCACCGTTATGAAATCCCTTTTTCCCCCAGTCTCATTTCTTACAGTTAAGTAATATGTTCCTATAGGTTATTGCTACTAGCTTTCTCTGTTTAGGTGAGTTTAGAGGCATCTGCAAACTTAGAAATTTCAGCCTTTGAGATAATTTGTTAACATATCAGTGTTGATTCTGGTAAAAATTCCTCATTTAGGCCCTTTACCACACTTAATGATTTTCAAATGTTAGACTGTATGACTTTGAGGTGGATTGTTAACAGTCTCTGCTATTTCATGTTTTCTGTAACTTTCATTGTCCGTACAAAGAAACCTAATGCCATATTCCATTCTTTTCACCTTTTAACTTATTTTTTTAAATAGTTTTTTTTAGTATTTATTTTTTAGTTATAGATGGACATAATATCTTTATTTTGTTTTTAAGTGGTGCTGAGGATTGAACCTAGTGCCTCACACATGCTAGGTGAGTGTTCTACCACTGAGCTACAGCCCCAACACCTTAACTTATTTTAAAAATCAGTTTATTCTGAAAGTTGAATACATCTTAAATTTAATGAAATATGAAATGAATATTTATTGAGGATAAACAATGTAAAAGAATTACACACACACACACACACACACACCTACACACACATAAATTGAAAAGGGTTTTTCTAAAATTGTTTTCAGAGTTTTGATTATGTCAAATTAATGTTTTATATTCCATTTTTTTTCTTTTAAATGTAGTGTTTATGCTTCCAGGATAATACCTGATAGTAAGTACTTTAATGAGGTGGTGTCAGTAACAAAATCTTTATTAATTTGAAAAATGCTTTTATTTTGACCTTACCCTTGGATGACAGGTTAGCTGGGCATAGATTTCAAAGTTGATTTCCATGATTACTTTATATAAATTGAAAATGTCACTTTGTTGTTTTCTGGATGCTATTATATTTTGCCATCTGCTCTCAGGGCAATTGTTATTCCCTTATAGATAAACTCTGACTCTGTGCTTTTAGGATATTCTTTTTCATAGGGCACAGTGACACACACCTGCCATTAGCTAGTCCCAGCTACTCAGAACGGTGTGAGGTGGGAGGATTCTGAGTTCAAGGCTAGCCCAGGCAATATAGCAAGATCTCTTTTCCAATAAATAAGTAAGTAAATAAATAAATATTTAATGTAGCATGATTTAGTTTTTTTAATGTAAACATTTTATTTTATTTTTGTGGTTTTGGAGATTGAACCCATGGACTTGTGCATGCAAGGCATGCACTCTACCAACTAAGTTATATCCCCAGCCTAACGTTTTATTTTAAAACTGTATTATATTTTGATAAAACTTACTCTTCAATGAGTAAATAGAAGATAATACACTGAGCTTTCACATACTCTACATTTAGTTTTGTCTGTTATTTTTATCTTACATTTATTAGAGTGTACATTTTGTTAAAATAAATGAATGAATACTGGCATATTTTTTTTTATGTCCCAGGCACTTATTGTGTCCTAGTTGTTATCTTCCCTCTTGACTTGGGCATCCCTGAGGCACTCTGCGTCTGCAATGCCCTGGCTCTGATTCATAGTGTTACTGATTAGGCTGAACCCTGTGGGCATGGTGCTAAGTGGGGCAAGGTAAAGTAACTTATGATCCTGTGTTAGACTTCTATCTCTGTTTCTAGTGGCCAGTGTCTCTGGGCTGTGTTCTCTAGTGGCATATAGCCTTTCTCCCACTTTAGGCAAGACAGAAATGCTATGGGGTGCTGGAGGGGGCACGATGCCTTTACCCAGCAAGGTTAAGGCTCTAATAAAGCCAAGACTATAGGCCTCTGTTATTGAGACTGCTCTGGGGCATCTGTTCACCATGAATACTCCTCCCTTCCTCTTGCTTCAACTGCAGATCCATCATAGGAGTTTCATGGGGTGCCTAGAGGTGAAACCCATGAAATTAGAGGGGCATCCAGAAGACTGGAGCCCTCAGAGTTTTCTACTTCTGTTAAAGTACACACTCAACAGCTGGAGAGTCATCACAATTAGCATGTAAGTATTATCACAGTTTTTTCTATAGCTCCAGGGGCTTCTGCCTCAAGTCAACAGGTGTTGGCTGTGCCTCTGAATTTGCTCTCTCTCTCCAATTTCAGCGTGACCCTGAAATCTCAGTCCTCCTGGTTCCAAGAAAACACTAATTTTTCAGTTTGTTCAGTTTTTGGTTGTAAGTATGGGAGTAGTTCATTCTAAGCTGGTACATGTTGAAGCTGAAAAGTGGTTGAGCTTTGACTAGTTTTTGGTTCACCTTTACCATTTAGAACCTCATACTACATTAATTTGAAGGTTTAATGGTTCAATTCTATAAACTTCTCAACCATTTTCTTCCCTAAATTTTTCCTTCTGTTGTTTTTCTATGCATATGAAATGTTTTCATTGTACCCTTTATGTCTTTAAAACATCATAGTTTCTGTTTATCATTCTGAGCTACATTTCAGATTATTTTATTGTGTCTGTTGTCAGCTTACTGATTATCATTTGTTTTTCCTTACTTGATATTTAACCTGTTCATTGGGTTTTTATTGCAGTTACTAAGTTATTTTTTTTATAATTTCATAGAGCTCATTTTTTTCAGATCTACTTTCCCCCATCTTCTTTTAGTGTATTTTGATATCTTTAATGTATTTCAGATGTTAATCTACTTATTCATTGTTACCCTCTCATATTTCCCTTGCCTGGATTTATGGAGATTTACTTCTGCTTATTCATTTTCTGTCTCTCGCTTATGAAGAAATTTCACCTACATTTCTCGTTTGAATTTTTAGGAGTTTACTCTGCTCACTTGGTTTGTTTCTCGTTCGTAGGGAAATTTTCACTTATATTTAACAGCAGGAGCACATAATCACAATTATAGTTTTCTGGGCAATTTTTTAAAATTTCATTTGGTTTGCTTATTTGTTACTACATTCTGGTTGCCTTAGGTTTTACTCATCTAGAACAAGATTTATGCTCTTCAATGACTTGCATAGTTCTCATATATTATATATTATTTATGTTTGAATTCTCCATCAGAAGAAAAACCATGCATTTTCAGGATTATTGTCCATCTTTGTTTCTCTGCTTTCAGCCCAGATGGAAACATACAAACTTCTTTGTTCTTCCAGAGGTCACTTCAGTATCCCCCTGCTGCCTGGGTGGGGGCTGTTGCCCTCACCTTACCTGCACCTGTGCAGTCAGCTTGTCCTCAGGACAGTGGGCACTGGCCAAACTTGCTGTCTGAATATGCGTGGCCACAGCTCTCCCTGCCTCTGCAGCTCTTCCTTAGTCATCTCGTGCACTTATGTTTATCTTGATTTCCCCTTGAATCTTGTTTTTTGAGGTTTTCTGTTGCTTTCTTGTGAACTTTGATTTGCATTTTAAAAGTCATTTGACTTCATCCAGCATTTGCAGTTCTGTTAATAGAGCAGTATTCAGGTGAAGGAGTCTACTGTTTTGTGTGTTAATCCCAGAGGACTTAACTAGTGTGCTCTCCACCCACTCTAGTTGTGTCATCTTTGTTTTACCTCCATCTCCAGCCTTTTGTCTCATCAACATAATCTATTTGTGATAGTCCTCTGCACAAATTGCGATTACCTCATGCCTTGCCTTCTTGCCAGTAAATCAATTTCTAACTGTGTCTGTTTTGTTTCTTTCTGTTTCTGATTTATTAACTATGTAATAATGTCATTTGGTTTCTCAGTTTATTTAACTCTGCAGTCTTCCTTCATATTCCACTGTCATTTTGTTATCTCTTTTTGAAATTATGTTTAATTTGAACCAAAGTTTATTAAATGACATGGAACAAAGAACTCCTAAGAAGCATGCCTATCTTGTCTGGGTTTTTCCAGGCTATACATGGTATATTGTTGTGCCTGCTGCATGCCTGTTTGCTTCCTTTTAAATATTATTTATTTACAAATACACTTATTTAATTCTTCATTTTTTATTCATAATCATACCATGATCATTAGCAGTCATTCCAATTTTTTAAAAAAATTTTCTCAGGCCTTGTGTGTTTCTTCATTAATTTTTGTTTTCAGTGTTATAATAGGAGTAAATTAATTTACATGTCCTTATTTCCTTATTTGGGATCCTTATTTATTTTTTCTTAGTTTATTAAACAAATGAATCTATATTATTTTTAAAAATTATTATAAATGTTCAAGTAAAATACACCAAATTATACTATGTTCATGTACACCACAATGAATCTGACTTTTATGTGTCATTACAATGGCCTAATAAAATAAAAAATGGTAGTGGTGGGGACCAATAGAGTAAAGGAAGGGGATGAGGGGAAGGAAGGAGATTAGGGAAAGAGGATGTACTGGGAAATGAGGTTGTTCAAATTATATTATGTGCATGTACATATATATCACAGTGGGCCTCGCTATTCATAATTATAATGTACCAATAAAACCGTTAAAAAACATCAGGAAAAAGTTACCACTTCTAAATCCAATTTCCAGGGGGAGGAGGAAGGATACAGAAATGTTGGTCAATGAGTATAAGTTGTCATTAGGAGCAAGCAGTTTGGGTGGGGTGGGGTGACTATGGATACTAATAATGCACTGTACATTTAAAAAAGTTGGAAAAAAGGTTTTTTTGTTTGTTTGTTTTTTTGTTATTGTTGTTTTATTTTTGTTTTTGGTACCAGGGATTGGACCCGGGTGCATTTTACCACTAAGCCCACATCCCCAGCCCTTTTTTATATTTTATTTAGAGACAGGGTCCCACTGAATTTCTTAGGGCCTCACTAAACTGCTGAGGCTTGATTTGAACTTGTGATCCTCCTGCCTTAGCCTCCTGAGCCATTTGGGATTACAGGCTTGGGCCACAATGTCAGCCAGAAGAAATGTTTTTGATGTTTTTGCCATAAAGAAGTGGTAAATGAGGGACATAGAAATGTTTCACCTGATTTAAACTGCACCATGTATACATGTATTGAAATATCACGTGATATCCCATGAATATGTATAATTTTATGTGTCAGTCATAAAACAAGTTTAAATTTAAAAAAATATTAGACAAATGAGTCCTGCTTCTAACTTCTGTTCATGTATCTTGTCCCTTCCCATCTGTCCTTTGAGCCCATTTTCTTCTGGTTTCACACCAGGACCTTTGTTGTGATCACTATGTCTCTAGGTCAGTTCTTTGATGGGACATATCATAATTAGGTTTCTAACAGAATTTGTTGGAAGAGCCTGATACTGAGCTACCCAAATCTGTCCCTAAAGCTTTTGTGGGAAGTATGACTCAGTGCAGTTGTTTGCTTTCAGTCCTGTCAGATAGAACTTGTTATGGGCGCCATGTTTGTTGTAGATGGTGCAGGAGATACCTGCAAACTGATCTAGTCCAGATGATGGCTTAAGCACAGAGGGGAGTTGATTGTTTTTATCCAGGGCTACTTCAGATGAAGCTTGATTCCTGGTCCCCACCATGTGCCTGGAGCTGATTCTCTCCCTGTGTGTCTTGCCTCCATTGTGTTGTCTTCCTGTCACCTCTGCTCCCTAGCTTTGCTAACTGGGGAGGTGTTTCCATCGCTGTTAGTTTCTGCTCTCTGGATCCTCTCCCAGGCTTCATTCCTCCAGATTTGGAACCTGTGGAGGAGGCAAGGGAGCCCTTCCTCTTCAGAAGGAAGCTCTTAGTAGCAGTTAAAAGTATCTGCTTTTAACTCTTCCTCATTTCCTGAGAAGGGTGGGCAGCTCTCTGGAAATGGGCTTCACTCTACAGGATCTAAATGGATGCGAGGTAAGGGGACAATTCCCTAGGAGAGCCTTCCTATCCGTGCACGCACAGGCAGCTGGCGTATCTTAGCGATACATCTTTTTCCTTCAATTTGACATTGAACATTGGGATTCACAGGGGAAGGAAAAATCAGTTGGTATTGCTGGGATCAAGGACCTAACCTCAGAGACACACCTGCCCCAATGTATCTGGCATTTATTCTTCCCAGAAGAGTCATTCAGCCTAATTGGCCAGTTCTTCAGTTTGTTTTTATGTGTCTGTTTTGGGATTATGTCAGTAAGGAATTACACACCGATATGTTGGGAGTGGGAGGGAAGAAAACTTGTGTTATACTTGGGTCTGATTTCTAAAAATCCCTTAAGCCTTTCTGTTTGCATTGTTCCCAAAGAGTTTTTCTAGAGCTATGCAGAATTAACTTTGATAGTTAAAAATAGAATCAAAAAATTAAAATCATTCTGGGGGCAGAAGTTTCCCAAGGATTGCAGTCTCTGTCTCAGTGAGGTTAAATAAGGAAATTGAATCATGGAAAAGCTCAGGGGCCTCCCCATGTTCATCCAGTCAGAGAGTGGCAAAGCCCAGGTCTGACTGTGATATCTAGACTTTTTACATTGCACTCGAAGACACATACCCTGAGTAGCCTCAAAGTAAGTGCAGGGAGGGAGATGTGATCTGTACTCTGCCAAGGCCAGGCCTGAGGTAAGAGAACCAGGGTGTCAGGAATGCCAATATCTATGCCAGTGACTCTGAAACTTCTAGATTTCAGGACTCCTTTACTTTCTTAAAGATTATTGAGGATGCCCCAAATTTTGCATACATCTATCAATATTTAACAAGTCAGAAATTAAAACTAAGAAAACTTTTTGCAGTTTATCCATTTAAAAAGACAATAAACTCATTACATGCTAACAGGAAAAGAATTTTATGAAAAAGACACTATATTTTCCCAACATAACACATTTACATGAAGGGGAAATTGTTTTAGTAGTTTGCAAATCTCCTTAATGCCTTACTTAATAGAAGGTAGCTAGACTTTCTTATTTGCTTTTACTGATGATCTACTATGTTCTGTTGGCTGTGCAGAACTCCAAGCAATGCTCATGAGGAAGGAGTGAGAAAGAAGGAAATAATTTCCTATGAGAAAACAAACAAACTAACTAACTTACTTTCTCTCTCTCTCTCTCTCTCTCTCTCTCTCTCTCTCTCTCTCTCTCTCCGATTTTCTCTCTCTCTCTGAATTTCTCTCTCTTTCTTTCTTTCTTTCTTTTTTTTTTTTTTGCATTCTGGATCAAACCCAGACCTCATGCATGCTAAGCATGCCCTCCACCACAGAACTACATCCCGAGTCTCATTGAGAAAAGTTTTGAGTCACTGATCTAAAACAACAGTTCTGCCCTCATCTCAGAAACCCAGGGGTTCCCAGCCTGTGCTTTGAGAACTTCTGCTCTGTACAAATACCAAAGAAAACTTTTTTTCCATTATCATAATCAAAGTGCCCATGGTTATGGCATAAATGTCAGGATGAAATCGTGGTTAAGAACATAATCATTCAGCTAGAAGAATAAGAGGTTGGATCTCAGCTTTTACTTTTGAATATAAAAGCCAGGAGTTTATTTTGTTTTGTTCCACAATTGATTATTTAAGCATTCCCTTTTCCCTTCGATTATAAAGGTAATATATACTTACAACAAAGGATTCAAACAGAACAGAGGCAAATAAAATTAGTAATTCTCATTATTAAATGAGAAAAAACAATTCTTTTAGCTTTGCTGAATTGCCACTAGGCCAAAGTGAGTTACACAGTGTGCACATGCGTGTCCATATATGTATGACATTTACAAGAATAAAAACTCTGTTTAAAGGTTAGCCGTGCCCTGTTCAGGTATCATAGAAATTCTGTTTAGTAAAGTGCTTGTTCATCTTTTGCCCATTTTTTTCTGTTGGATTATCTGCCTTTATTCTTATTGATTTGTAGGAGTTTATTTCTTACTCTATCAGTCTTTTGTCAGACTTAATATGTTGCTGACACAGAAAAAAATCATAGACTCTCAGTTTATTATTCTGTAAAACTAGGATAAAATATGGTTGGTGTAAAGATTAAATTGGATAAAAGCCATCCTTGTTATAAACTATACAGTGCTACAAAAATGTGAATTTATATCATCCAGTGGTCTTCCCTGCAAGCAAGAATTTAGACATGGTTAGATCCAGTGTTACGTATTTTGTTTTGTTTTGTTTTCCTCAGCATCTACTCAAAAGCAAAGAAAGCAGTGAAATAATGTTGAATAATTCTTTCATAACTTCCAAAAGAATAGCTGCTGTAAGAATGCAAGATAGCACATTACACATCATCAGAACAGTTGTACTTAAATAAGATACAAAATTATTCAGAAACATTGATTTTTTTTAAAAAAAATGTGTTCATATAAATCAAAGTGTGCTCTTCAGTGAAGTGCTCAAATTAAAAAAGAGGGAGGAGAGTCAGGCCACTTGACTCTGGGGTACGGTGCCACACTGACCTTCTTTGCTTCCATGATAGGCTTCTCCTGAGTCCTCAAGGCAGACAGGAGCATGTTCTTCAGGGAGATCCATGGGCAAGCAGCTGCACAGGGACAGCTGCTAATGCCGAGTGACATTTCATGGATTGAATGGTGTTACCCTAATACCACTGGCTATAGGAGGCACATAGAGCAGCTGTTAATATTCTCATTTCCAAGGAGAGAAGATTGAAGCACAAAGACTACAAGTGCCTACTGGCTGGGTAACTGAGATTAGACCCAGAGATCCTTCTGCCCACATGGTCTGTGACTCTTCATTGCTGTCCTGCTCAGTGTGGACAGGGCAGTAATAGCCAGATGGTTGATCTGGAATTACTGAAAACAATTTTAAGAGTGCTATGGTCTGAATATTTGTGCCCTCCCCATTCATATGTTGAAATCCTAAGCCACAAGATGATATTGGGTGTGGGCTCCTTGGGAAGTAGTTCAGTCCTGAGAATGGCTCCCTCACAGATTGGACTAGTCCTCTCATAAAAGAGATTCCAGAAAGTCGATTTCACCCCTTTCACCATGTAAAGACACAGGCAGAAGACCACCACTTATGAACCATGAAGCAGGCCCTCACCAGACAGCAGAATTCAATTATACCAGCACCTTGATCTCAGACTTCCATTCTCCAAACTGATAAATAAATTCCTGTTGTTTATAAGCCTCTCAGTTTATATTGTTTTTAAAACATCCTAAACAGGCTAAGACACAGAAACTGCACTGCTTGCTAATTACCAGCCCTGGGGTACCTGTGGGATGCTGTTTTCCACCTGAATAGAGCCTTGGCAAGCTCCCCCATTTTATCTTCCAGGAGCTCAGGAACAATGTTCAATTACCACATTACATATCAGGCCAGCATATTGCCTGAAACAGGAAGTGGTTCATAACATTTGTTGAATGAATGAATGAGCAAACGAATGAATGAAGGAAAACTTGGCTGGACCACAGAGAAAAGGCTTGTGCACTGAGTAAGGGATTTTTGACTTGATCCTTTGTTCAGTGAAGTTGAAAGAGGGTGAACGGATTATGTTTGTGTTCAGAAAGCCCCATGTGGATGTGAGCAGAGGACAAATGTGAGTGTGTACATATGTGTGTATCCATGAGTCAGCATATTGCAGGTGGGAGAAAGTGTGAGACCTTGTCACCCTATGGGTGCGGCCCTGAGCCAGTGAGAGGAGGAAGGAGATGCATTTGGAGAGTGGAGCCCTGCGACTACAACGGGCTTCCTTTGGAGCCTCAGCAGAGGACCCCCCTTGGCATTGCTGTACTGTCAGGTGGTGGCTGGCTGCTGCTTGTTGTTGATTACAGATTGAAATGCTATACTTCGGTCCCATGCTGCCACACAGCACAGAAATCCAGTGTCACTCTAATGAGGTTTCCGTTTGGATGCTGGAAAGAAAAAAGCCTTTTAATTAGGTTGGTAGTAATTGAGCTCCCAAACCGCAGAAGCCTTTCTCTCAGGAGAGGAAGACACAAATGCAATTAAAAGAAGAAAAGGCACCTAAATGTGGAACCTTGCTAATTCTAAGTCCATTAAAAACAACAGCTGCTTAATAAGTTGAGGCAGCAGATTCATGTCCTGAAGAGCTTAAGGAATAGGAGACCGAACTGGAACTGAGCACGTGTACAGTTTTAACATATGGCTCCTCGTGTGGAACACGGAGAACTGTGAGCTCTACAACTTTTTACCATGAAAATATATTGGCTTGTGTTGTTTTGGAAAAGGAAATGTCTTTCCTCTGTTACAGAACTGTCAGTTTCTCCTAAGCATATCCCCTGTCCTGGAACCCTCTGAGATATAGTCCACTGGGAGCAGTATCCTCTCTGTGGTATCTGCCCAACCCCACCCGTCTCACCCTCAAAGGCACTCAGCAGGTGAGCAGCAGGGCACAGGGGCATGGATATGTTAGAGTGTCCCTGCCAACTTCTTACCTGTATACCACATTTTTATTTTAATAAGAAGCAGCATTCAATTCTCATTTGCATCCCTGCCTGCAGACTACACCCTGACAGATGCTAGGTGCTTTCAATCATTGGGCCTGTTTTTGGTGACTTCGCATTAGTGAACCAGGACAAGTAATTCGTATTACAGGGGAACTTGAGGTCTTAGCTTCCAGCCAAGTCTTCACGCTAACATTAATAAATACTTTCCCTGGAGAGGGTGTTAGTTGCTAATATACGGAATCCTTTAGGTTGCAGTTGAGAGGATTCAATACTAAAACGACAACATTCTAATATAACTATTGTATAAAAGTTGCTCAGTTGCCTCTTTGTGAATTGTTTTTTGCTAGACCCTGCTGGACTTGGCCAGTGATAAAGTACTGCTTGCATCCCAATTGTAAAGGGCAAGTTTGACTAGACTCTTCTTTACATGGTATGTTAGTTCACTTTCCATCACTGTAATAATACCTGAAGTAATCATCCTACAAAAAGAAAAGGTTTATTTTGGTCCATTGTTTTGGAAGTTTCTGTCTGTGATTGGTTGGCCTCTCCCTTTGGGACTGTAGCAAGACAGCTCATTGTGGCAGGAGCATGTGGTAGAGCAGACATGCTCAAGAGCTGCCAGGAATGAAAGAGAGGAAGAGGAAGGGGCTGGAGTCCCACTGTCTGTCTCCTTCAAGAGCAATCCCCTAATGACCTAAAGACTATCTACTAGGCCCCATCTCTTTTTATTTAATTTTTTTTTAGTTGTAGATGGACACAATAACATTATTTTTTTAATTTAATTTATTTATGTGGCACTGAGAATAGAACCCAGTGCCTCACACATGCTAGGCAACTGCTCTAACACTGATCCACAACCACAGCCCCTAGGTCCCCACCTCTTAAAAGCTCTAGTACCTTCCATAGCTCTAGGCCTTTGAGGGATACTTATGATCCAAACTGTAGTAGATGCTTGGTGTTTGAACAACGTTGATACACTGTGCTGGGCTCAGTGGCTGATGCACAAACTTGATACCTTGCTGGATCCCCATGCAGAAAGGTATCTTGGAAATGCAGAAAAATGGGTCCTGGAGTCAGACATATCCCAGTGTGAGTGTATTCTTTGTAAAGTTGCCTTACTTTTCTAACCCTTAGTTTACTCAGTTGTGTAGGATTTATTTTGCAGATGTATGGCAGGGACCTGACATGTTGATTGGCCAGGTAGAGAATATTAGAAGACCCAGACCCACAGGGATGTGGCAGAGCTATAGGCTACAGCATTCTCAACATAGGGTGGGGCTGCTTGACATGGGGCCATGCTTTTTTGGGAGGGAAGCATTGAATATTTATATTTGTTTAAAAGTACATAAATCTAGCAATAAAACTGCCTTTAAAAATTAAAATTTGCACCCAATTTTTAAAGTATGTAAATTATAAATAAGATAAATAGCACAGTCCTTAGCAGACATCATTTCTGGATGGTAGGGCTGCCCAATTTTAATTTCCTTCTTTATACTCTGCCATCCTTTGTAAGTGCTCTATAATAAATGTGTATTACTTCAGAATGAATAGAAAAGCTTAACTCTGGGGAAATGCTGCTGGCATAGATTTGGAAGTGCTTGGTGCATTCTAATTTGCACATACAACAATGATCCCAATAGTCAAATTTCTACATGAATAATTGTATCATTCCTTCTTTTGTAAAGTACATAAGCTGTATTTATGCTGCTTTTTTTTCTTTTTTCTTCTTTCTTTCTTTCTTGTTTTTCTTTTTTAGGATGAGAAGAACCAAGTTTTAACCACCAATATTTGGCTGCAAATGGTAAGTTAAGACAGTGGCATCCTTGCTTCTGTGTCTGCCTATTTATGCTTCTGGGATGCATGTGCTTGATCAGCAGGGAAGGCAGAGGTTCTGTGAGGAAAAGCCCAGGCTGTCACCCCTGACTCTACACCTGCCAACAACGAATGCTGGAGGTGTCATGCTGCAGACTATAAATTTCTGGCTTAGAGAGTCCTTTAGGTTGGCATTGAATATTCAATACTGAATATCAGCAGGGCTTGATGTGTGCTTCTATTGTACTACTGGGTGATCTGGGGACATTTCAAAACCACTTCAGGCAAGAAAAATAATAAGATGCAGGGCAGCATTTAGATGGTCCCAACCTGTGCTGTAGCCGCTCCCTAGTGCTCTGCAGCACCTGCATGTCTTCTGTACCCTCAAGAGATGCATGTTTGACTCAGTCTGAGAGTTTCTGTGCTATAAGTCTTCACATTTCATGCTGTAGTGACTTCTGCAAAAACCTCTAAAGATTATATAGATTGAGCATCCCTAATCTAAAATCGATAGTCTGAAATGCTATGAAATCTGAAACATTTTGCACATGACATTCAAACTCTTTCAGATTTCGGATTTTAAGTTTTTAGGTTTTTCAGTTAGAGATCTTCAACCAGCAAAATCTACACGAATATACCAAAATTCAAAAAAAAAAAAACTTCAAAATCTGAAATAGTTCCCAAGTATTTTGGATAAGGGATACTCAATTTGTTTTATATTCCTGGATTTTTAACTTGATATCTGTGATGCTAATCTAAATTCAATTAATTACAGGTGATATTGTGCCATCAAGTTGTAAATATTGAAATTCAAACATAAAACTGTTAGTCTTTATTTCACATGGAATCTTAATATCATCATCATAATAATTAACTCTGTGTCCATATCATTTCCTTAAAAAACAATATAAGCAAACCCTTCTTTTTGCTGTTTAATGTTTTACATATCCTCTTTTTCTCCTTGCATCTGCATTTCTGTTATGCTTTTCATGCAGGGTTTTATAAATAATGCAAAATAATTTTGTATTTGAAAGACTTTTATTAATCACTATAACTCATTTTTTTCTCAAATGTAAATGTTTACATAGAAATATTCCTTCAGACCATAAGTGTTTAAAAAGTTCTTCAGATTTGACTTAATATTGCTATTATTATTGGCACATTTTTATTGGTATAAATTTTAATACATAATAATACTTTTTATATTGGAAATTCATGTCTGTGTCAAGATGGAGGTTTGTTTTAAATTAATTTATGTATCCACAGGTGATTCTGTTATTTCTAGACACAAGAGAACAGAACAATACAGTTGTCATCATGAGTTCTTTAACTTAGTTTGTTAATAGATGCAGCAGCATCTTGAGTTGGTAATGAAAGACTTTTGTTAAAAAAATATTATTCAATTCTTTGAACTTCTTCCAGATTTTATGCACAAAATAACATTGTTTCCATCAAATGCATCAGTTGGCAACTTAATTAGTTTCTTCTTCATTTTTATTGAAAGCAAAAAATAAAAGGATTACCCCCTCACCTTTTAAATTATTTGTCACTCAGTTTTTTAAGGTAATTCATACACAGAGACAACTGCAGGCTGATCTTTATTGGTTCTTTGTATAGTCTCCCAAGATGAGTTAAGTGAAGAATGCCTTTCTTTGTAAAGTGGAGTGGGGAGGAGAAGTAAAAATGAGGGCCTGTGGTATTCCCAGGTGAGTCTGTGGGAATGCCATGCAGAGCTGAGAGAGAGAAAACAGATCTGCTTAAATCCATTTGCTAAGTGTCCCAGAGGTTCACTAAGCTATGCATGAGACCCCTTGCAGAACCTGCCCATAATGAGTAGGGTGGAGTCTAGGAGTTTTCTCCTGCAGCATTTAAAGCAGTATGTATGCTTCAGTAGGTAGATCCCATCCCTTTTCTTGTGCCCACCTATTCTAGCTTCCTTCCTTTTCCCTGGGATGCATGATTTGTTCCGCCCTGGAAGGCTAGCCCTGCCTCCAGTGGACATGCCCCATCCTCTGGCACCCGCTGAGAGCATCCCTTTAACAGTTGTCCCCACTACCTTTCTCTTCATACGTGTATCTGTGGGGCATTCACATTCATGCCTCTTTCCACAGTCACCCTTGTCTGGGTAGGGTAGATGGCAGTCCCATTATCCATCTGCACAACTCAAAAACCTCAGTGTCACCTTTAACTCTTGTCTTTCACATCTCACATCTGTTTCATTAGCAAATTCTGACATCTCAACATTTTAAACAGATCCAAGATCTAACCACTTCACATCTGGTCTAAACTGGCATCTTGTCTCATCTCCCGTAGTGTGGAGTCTCCAGGCCAGTCTTCTGTGCAGTGCTTGCCTCCTCTAATGATGTCTGTTCTCAACATAGCAGGCTGTGTGATCCTTTAAGATACAATGAAGGTTAGTCACATGCCTCTCAGGCTCATCTCTTCAGGGTGTCCTGCCTCCCTGTGGAAATTAAGAGCTAAAGTGCCTTGAAGTCAACTTTGATCACCCCCTGCTTAGACCATCCTTCCTTTCCCATCTTCTCTGTCTTCTTTCCTAGCAGTGTTTCCTGCCCTCTTGATGTAAGTAATGCAAACATTATCCAAATACATGTCCACCTCCGGGCCTTTGCATTTACTGCTGTCTCTGCCTGGAAGGTTCTTAAGAACCTGTTGATTTGCTTGATAACTTCTTATTGGTCTCTTCCTAAACAATTGTTTCAGTATGTCTTCCCTGAGCTCCTGTGTATTGCCCCAAACACTCCCTGCTACTTCCAGCCTACACTGTCCCCACTCTTTTGCAGTGCTAGGGGTTGAACCACAGGACCTTCACATGCTAGGCTAGTGCTCTACCACCTATCTACATACCAGCCCCCACTGTATTCCCTTTACATTGCTTCAATTTTTCTTCCAAAGCACTTCTTACCATCATACATATTTTGTATTCACTGGTGTTTGTTCCTAACCTCCAAAAGTTCCTTGCCTTGCCTCCACTAGCATGTGTGCACCAGGAGAGCAGGGCTCTAGCTAGATTTGTTCACTGTTAGGACCCCTAGCTCCTAACCCACTGCCTTTCCAGAATGGCCTAAGATATTACAATACAACATAAAGCCAACACCTGCATAACATTGGGACACTTCAATATAAGGTTAAGCTCTGGCAACTTGGGGGATGATACAGATGCTTTCCCCGTGCCCTCTAAGGAACAAAGCTGTTACTGATGTTTTTCTTACAAAATAAGTGCCATGGACAGCTCTCTCTCTCTCTCTCTCTGGTGCCCACCTATCTTAGCTCTAAGTTATTGGTTTTCAGCAGAGTATATGATACAGCAATATTTTAAAGGGTATTGGTTTTCAGGAAAAAATATATCTGGATTATTACTTACTGTATTGAGTTCAGGTGCTCCATAAATAAAAATCTTTGCTTTGGAGGATGTCACCAGAGATCTCTAAATTTCTTTGAAGCCCATCTTATTTCTAATTAATACTTGCATTTTCAGAAGCATCTGCAGCTTCATTTATAAAAAGTCTCCTTTACCTACTCAACTTACCTTTGGGAGCACCTAACGTGGAAAATACTTAATGAGGCCATGTGAGGGCACCTAGAAATGTAAGACACAGTTTCCACTCTCAGCCATTTACAATCAGGTTGTGTAATTAACACATTTAAGGAAATGTTAACCACTAAGAGATGATAAATGTTTGAGGAGATGGAAATGCTAATTACTCTGATTTAATCATTACACATTGTGTACATGTGTTGAATTATCACACTCCACTCCATAAGTATGTGCAGTTATATGCCAATTAATTTTTTTAAAGTCAGAAGAAAGTAGAAAAGCTTGACATAGCAAGACCAAGTGGTTTCTTAGAAATATTGCAGGGGACAGACTGATGGAAGGATGGAAGAAGTCAAAGGTGGGAACAATCCTGTTTTATAGTAATGGGATACAGGTGAAGTCCCAGACTCCTCTAAATAGGAAGATCTGGGAGCACTGGCATTCCATCATTAATTGATACTTCTTTTCAGGTGCCTGCCATATTGAAAACCAATTCTCTTATGGCAAGTGCACTTATAAAGCTGAATAATGACATTTATTTGGAATGGTGATGCAGAAACTGTGAAAGTACTCCAACTAAATTTTTAAGGCATCCCAAGAATCTTGGGTTTAAAACAACTCTTAACAGTTCCAAGGTTCAATCCTGTGCCTCTGTGTCCCCGGCTCCTGCTTGGTGCTTCAGTCTAGAAACCCTGGTGTTCTTATGTGTCACACCATGGACTTGGGAGATTTGGGCAAGAGATCCTTAACCAAGGGCAAGCTTGGAAGCTTCCCCCAAACCATTTCTAAATGGTCCTTGTTTTGGGGTTTCATCATGAGTGATCAGCCTGGCGTAACCTAGCCTGAGTAGTGGACATGTACAGGAACCAAAGCTAGATATTGAAGGCAGAAAGGGCAGAGTATCTGGAAAAGTAGTAATGTGGGCAGGAGGTAAACAGATTCAAGGAAAAGGCTCTGAGTCATGGGTTTTTATTTTCCACAGTTTTATGTTGCTGAATTCCTGTTCTGAAAATCTGAATCCACATAACTTTATCTCTAGGGTATTTAAACTCTGAGGTTAGTTTTCTGCAAATGATAGTTTTCCTACGCATGCAAAATGGAAGAGGCAGAAGAATAAAAAATAATTAAATTCTCTTTGACCTAAAGTTTGTTGATTTTATTATCGTTTCTCCCAGTTGTCCTTGATTTTTTTTCTGAGTTTCAGATTATTCGGATAACCTTAAGGAATATGAAGTTGCTGATCTCTCTATTTAGTTCTTCATATTCCTAGGAGGAAGCAGTTGGTATATGGTCTCTGTAACTGTTTTATCACTTTGGGAGGTCTAACAGACCTAATCTGATTTAATGTATCAGAAGAAATGACAGCAGCCATTTCGTTATCTAAAGAGACACATGAGCCATTCAGAGACTTACATTTGCTTTGTTAAACTCTGTCTTCTTTTGATATCTTGCTCATTCTTCTCTTTAGATTTCCCAGCCTTCTTTTGTTTATTCTCTATTTTTAACCTTCTAATTTTAATTATGGTACTAATTGCATTCAATCATAGAATGTTAGATTGTAAACCAAATTATTTCTAAAATGTTTACCTTTTAAATTTCTGCATTTATTTTCTCTAACACATTAAAACGCAGCACATCAGGGTCATAGTTTAGCCAGCCAGTGACCTGCTTAGGACCTTGATTGCATGCAGAGGATTAGGGTGGGGTGATTAAATCATTATATCTCACTGGGAAAGCAGTTTCGGAGCCAAGAGATGGAAAGAGGCTCACTTTCCTTCTTGGTGATCAAAGTAGTTGATTGGAAGGGTTGTCAAAAATAGGATTGGATGGTGTTTTCTGACTCCAAATATGTGATATCTTTTTCAACAGCAACAACCAACTCTACAACACCAGCTGGGTGTTGAACAATTTAATTTAGTTCTGACACTATCTACCTTGAGTTAGCGTCAGAACCCACAAGCTTGAGAGCTCAGTCCCACAAGGCTGCCTCCACTTCAGACACTTGCTGCAAGTGGGGTGCCTAGGACACCCGTACTTCCACCTGCCTGAATGTACATTCAGGTGTTTCTATAACCCTCCTTCACTTTAGATTTAACATTCTTCTAGAACAGCTCACAGTTCTTGGGTGAATACTTAAGTTTACTGGTTTATTCTGAAGGATGTATCTCAGGAACACACAAATGGAAGAGACATAGGGCAAAGGATGGGGAGGGGTGAGGAGCTTGGACCTTTCTTGAGTGCACCATCCCCCATGCATCCCTGTGTCCATAGCCCTGAACCAGAAGTTCCCTGAACCTTTCTGTTATAACCCAGTTTTGTTTTATAACCCATTCTCCTGGAGTTGGGATGAGAAGAAATTGAAAGTTCCCACCTTTTAATAATATGATTGGCCTTTCTGGTGACCAGCCCCCATCAGGAAGCTACCTAGAGACCTAAACCTAAATCACTTCATTAGCATAAACTCAGGTATGGTCCAGAGGACCTCTTTCACAAAAGACTCCTAGCACCTAGGAAATTGTAAGGATTGGGAAAACCAAATATATTTCTTATTATACTAAAAGGTATATTTTTTAAAGGAAAGAAAATTTTCCCTCCCCCCTCCATTTCCATGCTGGTCTGTATGCACACACACACCAAAAAGTCTCCTATGACCTCAAGGTAGGTCTAATAGGGCCCAGGTGTCAGAATCACAGAAGAATCTAGACTCCTATTGTGCTTTTTAGATCAACAGCTCTTGTTCGCTGCATATCCCATTTATAATCCCACACCCTCTTCTCTTGAAGACTCAATGAGAAGAAATTCCAGAGGGAGAGAAGGAACAGAATATTCTATTGTATGGGAAGATCAGGGATTATTGCCATCTCTAGGTTCATTGATGCTGCTTTCCAGGTGCCACCACATGGAAAAGGTGCCAAGTGTTGTCTACAGAGATGTTGCTCTGTGCTTCGCCCCTTAGGGATCTAACTTCTAATTGGAAGCAAATGTTTTGAGAGGATAAACAACATATATCTGAAACTAGACTGTTGACAGGCCTTATTCTATGTCCTTTCATAGGAAACCCATGGAGGGCAGCAGAAGGTTCCTGCTCCAGTTCCCAACATCATGTTGGCCCTCACTCTTCTACATCTTTGGCCAGAGCTCAGTTATTATAGTTCAAGCATCCTGTAGGATTTTATATAATGGAGGAGTCTCTTTCTGTCTTTTGTTATCATTTATCACTTGACTACTAGAATTTTTACTTGCCACTGCACACATCATCTCATCTCATTCTTGCCACACTATGAGTTTTGTGTACATACAAGGAAGTTGCCACTCGGAAAGTGAGATTACCTATTTAAGCTCACACAGCAACACTGTACCAGAACCTTGGCACAAGCCAGGTCTGTTTGATTCCCAAACTCCCTGCAGCTCCCTGTTTCTTTCTGTGGGCCAGACTGGCTTTGGAGTAAGGGAGAGCAACATGAGCAGTTGGTCAGCACTTTTAGAGATAGCATACAGTCCATGCTTTCATGGGGGCTGCCTTGTCAGTATACACATTGAGTTAGAAGAACCAGCTCTGAAACAGTGCAGAGATCACTTTGCTTGAGATCATGTAATGCAATTGAGTCCTGACCCAGTGACTGCTTCCAAAGATACAGGACTCTGAGTCTTAGTCTCTTGTAAATAAGAATAGTGATCATGCTCTCCTCCATGGATTGTGATGAACATGGGCATGCACGTGATGCTGTGCTGCCACCTGGTGAGGCACTGAACCTGAGGAATATACACAGCTGGGTGTGCACATGCAGGAGGAGGTGTGGAGTGTTGGGGAGGTAGCATGCAGCCTGGACTGCTGCCTTTAGATAGGTCTAAGCTTGACTGACCAAGCAGTTTCTTTCCCTGTCTCCCTTCCATCTTCTGACCATTGTTTGAGCACATGGAAGAGTCCAGTAGGTTGCATCCCATGACTAAACACTTAAGGTCACTCCAGGTGAACTGGGCTGGCACGAAATAATCGCACAGAGTGATATCTTTTTATTTGGATCCTGTGACAGCTTCTCTGACCTTAGGGGTCTGTGGAAAGAGAGAGAAAGGAACATGTGCTGAACCCTTTTATTGGGAAGAAGCCATTCAAATGAGGCAAGGGGTAGGATTACAAAGGAATAGGTGAGTGTAGCTCAACTCCCACGGATGATGCCTGTACCTGAAGACCTGCCTTGCTATCTGAACTGGGACAATGCCCAAGTCACCACGAAATGTAGTGATTGGTCAGAGCCTAGTGATTCAAGACTGGAAGGTGTGGTCATTCAGAGTGGCTTCCCACACCAGTGCTTGCTTATAACTTGCTTATAACTCACCTTTCCGAGCAACTCCTGGATTCCTAGGGCCCTGATTAGCATTACTAATAGTTGCTATAATTGGCTTTATAATAATCAGTGACCAATCCAGAGATACATCCCAGGGTGAGATATAAAGAAAGCATAGAAATTGGTATGGAAGAGCTTTGTGCCCAGAGCAGGGAGAGAAATAAAGAGGAGCACAGGGCCAAGGGTCCTGAGAAAGATCAGACTTCAGAAAACACCTTTGGTGGCACCCAGATGTTCCTGACAGACAACTTGAACAAGACCAGCCCTTCCTCAGTGTTCTCCTCCCATACCCTCTCCAATAGCCCTTGTCTAATTAGAGACCATAGCAGGGTACTTCTCAGTCCTAAATACCCCTGATGAGGCTTCCCAATGATATTTGTTAACATATTCTCATTCTCTGAGGTCCCTGGCTGTAAAATGATATTATTTACCTTAGTATCTTCTCCTGTCTGACTTCAGATTGTTTCAACTCTCAGATAACCTTTGCAGATATACCTGCCCTCCCCAGAGTTTGGTTAGATGTCTGGGACATGGCCTTGGGCCCCTGTTGCCAGTATCAATAGTTCTAAACCCACCATGCCTCATCTATAATTCCTGAATTTCAACAGTTCTGAAAATTCATTTCTCCCTCTTCCCTTGATATTTTTGTAACCTTGCATCAAATTCATTTGATCTGAAATGAAATTGAAATTGATGTGCAATTGAAGCATTTATTTATCTCTCAGTGTAAATATGTAAGTTTCAGAGCAAAAATAACAGTGTTTGATTAAGGGACATCTGCCTTGGTTCCAGCTGGAGGTGTTGTATAGGGTACCTTTCTAAATATTGGAAAGTCTGTTCCAGAACATGGGTGGTCCCAGGGGAAATGAAAACAGAATGGGGCCTGATTATGATACAGTTGTATTATCTGCTGGGCCCACACCTGCCATCCTTGAGATGCCATGGTGGGTAGAGTGCTGGTTTCATGACACTGGTGGGGAGCTAGGGTTCCACCTCTATGGTCCCAATAGAATTTGGCCCTAGAAATGGCACGTTAGCACCTGATCCTGGGATGGAGAACCCCAGGCAAGAGCCTTCCTCTGTTTGTACAGTAGACACTCAGGAATCTAAATTAATTCCTGGACCTGAGTTTGTGCATCTATGAATACTTTCACATTCCTCACCTGCGTCCTTCTATCCTGACAGTGTCCCACTGTCCAGGCTCAGTGTTTGCATTGGTAGGTCCTGGTTTTAGAAGCATTGTTGTTGTAACTGAAGCAATCCAAATCTAAGAATATGCCCTTAGAATTTCTGAGAGTCTCCCACGCATTTGCACAGTACTGTTTTCATGGAAATAAATGGTATATATTTCCACAACCTGATTTTTATTCCAGTTGAAATAAATAAATTTATTTTTTTTTCAAAATGTCCTTAGAATGAAAACTTGAAAAGCAGAAGAGTTATTCATTTGGCTAGAAGGAACCCATCACTGTGGGAGAGAAGGCTCCAGGGCATGCAGTGGTTTGGAATTAGCTTTAATGTTACCATCTAAATGTGGTCATGGTGACAGCAGAAACTTAAATGTGATTTTTATGCTATTCATGATCATTTTGGAAGGATTTATTTAATTCCCAGTTGCCTAATATTGTATAGACAGCAACTCAGTTTGTGTAAATATAAATGTCTGAAACTCTTTTTCACTTTGAATATACCTAATAATCTCTTACAAGAAATATAAGTAGGCCAGGAAGCAAAGTGCTGCTAATGTCATTGTCTGTGTGCCAGTCTTGGACAGATCACTATTTACAATGGAATATGTCAGAATATCCAGGCGTGAAGACTGTTCGTTTTCCAGATGGCCAGATATGGAAACCAGACATTCTTCTCTATAACAGGTAAGAACTCTGGACAAAAGGAAAAGTGATTTTTTGCTTGTATATATGTGGCAATCAAGCATATTCGAACATTTTATAGAAATGCTGGATATGCTATCTATAATTGGAACCATTGCTCCTCATGAAGTTCTGCAAGTGACCAGGACTTTGAGAAGCAGCTCTGTCCCCACCCCACCCCACCCCACCCCGGCTGGTATTTTCTGTGTTTGCATGCAAGTTCAGGTTTTCCCACATGTTGTCCAAGGTCACCTTAGGGATCATGCATTATAGGTGCATAACACCTTTTCTCTGCATATTTGGGTATGAAGCATTCATGTGTAAGAGTACATTTGCTCTCTGAATGGCAGCGGTTGCCATCAACAGCAGAAAGTATGTGCCTATGGGATGTCCAGGTGGAGTCTTCTTCATTTGTATTAGGAGAGCTCTGTTGCAAAGGTGGCTAAGTTCATAAAGACTCTCGCCTTTAGCTGGTCAGGGAAACAAGCAGCCCATGTTGCCCACTTGACATAAGTAAAGTATAATAATATTCTACTAGTTTTTCTCCTGAGGGCAAGAAACAAAGGATTCATCAATAAGTCAAGGCTGTTTGTTATGGAGAGCAGATGACTTAGAGCAAGAATCTAGGCAAGAAAAATTTCTAGGAGTAGTAAAATTATTTGTTAAACCACTTAGCCAAATAAAGATATCTAGACTATCTCTTCTATTTTATACATGATGACTAGATTAAGATAAAATAAATTTTCTAATGAGGCAGACCTCTTTAGTTCTATCTGGAGGGAGAAAGGAGTCTGGACTTTTCAGGATTCAGAGAATGGTGTGACCATCTATCACTGTCCTCCATGGTCACTTAGTGAGCCCCCTTGAGCCAGCTAATAGGTTCATCCTATATTGCTCCTTCCAGAAGCCTGAACAATTCTGTTTCTTATGGACTTCTAATTCTGTTTTTGCTGCTGGGGTCTTATTTCCCTTGAATCATTGGACCTGTTTTTAGAAGAATATCTCCTCAGCTGCTGGCATTTTCTGCAGCTTAAATAAAGATCAAGAGACTAATGGGAAAGGCAATGGGAACTTTCCCGGGTACTGCTAGGCAATGTTCTTCACCTAAGTGGTGACTGCAAAGATATTTATTAAAAAACACCCTTAATCTCTAGGTACTCTACTTAAATATATTTAATATTTTAGAGGTGGGAAAAAAACAGTTTGGACAACTGAGCTTTGAAAACTGTCTAATGTCCAAGTATATAATCC
Organism: Ictidomys tridecemlineatus; assembly: GCF_052094955.1. Taxonomy (NCBI): domain Eukaryota; kingdom Metazoa; phylum Chordata; class Mammalia; order Rodentia; family Sciuridae; genus Ictidomys; species Ictidomys tridecemlineatus. The sequence continues at coordinate 590,984 of NW_027526172.1, forward strand.
CTTTTTGAGGGGATGAAGCATGTGAACTTTTATGCTGGACTTTGGGTCATCTCTTTCTTAGGGTCTGTATGAGTTTGCTAGGGCTCCTGTAAAAAGAGTACCATAGACTGGATGGCTTAAAAAAACAGACATTTGTTTGCACACAGTTCCAGAGACCAGAAGTCTAAGATCAAGGAGTAGGCAGGATTGCTCTCTTACAAAATATTTAAAACTATTTTAAAGTAACTATAGATTCATAGTAAGTTTCAAATATGTGTACAGGGAGGCCCTGTGCACCCTACACCCCACCTTCACCCATGTTGGCCTCTTACTTTAGTATAGCACAATGTCAAAACCAGGGAATTGACATTGGCAAAATTCACAGAGCTTGTTCAGATTTCATTTGTTATGTATTTGTGGGGGGGAGTCCATGAAATTTTATCACGTGTATCTTTGTGTAGTCACAATTGTGATACAGAACTTACCATTATCATAAGGCTCCTTTGTGGTACCTCTTGATAGCCCCTCCTGCTGTTCCCAACCCATGCCCAATCAGAGTTGGTTTCTTCTGATCCACTCTCTGCAGCTTACAACTGTCCATCTTCTGTGCTTGTCTATGTCCTAACCTTTTCTTAATATAATAGTTTTTCTCCTGAGGGCAAGAAACAAAGGATTTTCTGATTATACATCAGTCAGATTGGACAGTGACTACCCTAATAACCTCAATTGTTTTAAATTACCTCTTTAAAGGCCCTATGTACAAATATAAGTCACATTTTGAGGTACTGGGGTTTAGAATTCAACATACGAATTTTGGAGGTAGCAATTCAGATAGTAACAGGCATTATGGCCGACTGCTTATAAACAAAGCTCTGAGGTTGAACAAATCAGGATGTAAATTATAGCCATAAAATATGCCATATTTAAAACTTTTGATTATTCCATTTGTCCTTTGCACAGTGAAGGAAATGCCAACTTCACAGAGTTCGGAAGGAAATCTCTATGGATGTTTGTAGCATGTTTAATGTGGTACTTAGCAATGATAAACATTTAGTCATGGCATGTGTATTAAGAGAGTATTTTAACAGTTGAAAAAGAATGTGTTTCACAGTTCCTAATTCAGTTTTCTTCATCTGGAATCAATAATAGATTTTATAATAAGGCTATAAAAGATGGGTTTTTATATCTGTGTGTAAAACTGTTAACTCCCAAATATAAAAAGTTTGATGATTCAACTATTCTGGCTAAAGAAGAGTTGCTCAAGTGTTCTGTATAATTGAATTTGAAGGAGCAAAGATACAGTAGTTTCTGCCTGACATATGACACAGGCCCTCAGGAATAATGCCATATTCTTTCTATGCCTGGCTCAGAATTCTGTTTTTCTCACATCTGCCTTTAAGCTCTCCTTAGCAAATTTTCTCTTTCATCTTCTGCTCCTTTCCTGTTGACAGAGTCTTCCAGAATCGCTGATGGAGCATATAGAGGCTGTCATGCCTTATGCTTTAATTTTTCTGAGCAGTGGGATGTAGGACTTCTTTCTGAAGTAAACTGCTAAATGTATGGCTTTCATGCTCACATGAATCGTTTACAGAGAATATTATTTAAGCCTGTCTTAGACATGGTACCCATAATCTATTGCTACAGAACAAACTACCCTAAATTTAGTGGCTTAAATAAACAGAAAACTCCTATTATTCTCAGGATGCTGTGGACTGACTGGACCCATGTGGCTGGGCTGGTTGTCTATTCCATGTAACACTTTCAAAGAGTAGTCAGCTGGAATTAGAATACCAGGGAACACAGTCACACTGCTGGAATAAGCTGGCTGGCAAGAATGTTGGCAGTGGCTGGAAGCTTAGCTGGGGTTGAGTGTTGTGCCACTTGGGTTTTCTTTTCCTGTCCTTTTCCACAGGTGCATATGTCCCCCCAGCTTGGTGGTTGGAAACAAGAGGAAGAAAGTAGGGGCTGCCCGGCGTCTTTGGGACTGAGCATGGGAGTCCCAGAATGGTCTGTCATCCATTCTGTTGGGCAAAGTAAGCAGAGGTGCAGAGTCAAGGTGGGGGGAATTGGTCCCATCTCTCTAGGCCATGCAGGAAAGGATTGAAGCAAAGGTGAGCTCTAGGGGAGATTAGCTGTCAGATGCTAAAGAAGGAAAATGATGAAATTGTGAAGGTCAGATTAAAAATTTGGGGAGAACAGGAAGAACAGACTAGGCATGCATATTGAAAGTACTGGCTAAATGGAACACTCAACTAAATTCATTCTGTAAGAGGATTAGTGGGCTAAGAGAGATTGTTTCAAACTAAAACATCGTTGGATAATTCCTAGACTCTATTCAACAGCTTCCCTTTGCTGGCTAGACGTACTGCATGGGCCCCCAGGTATGTATGGACTGGCCCACCTTTCTAAACCTGCTATTCCCTAGCCCCACTGTCTCACCTCATTGATACATGCTGAGTCTTCTGCAGACAGGCTATTTAATCAGAGTTCCTCTTTGGGTGAGGAATTCCCACCTCCCTTATCCTTTCAACCTAACAGAAAGGGGTTCGTGTCCCTACAGCACTTAAGGGCTTCTCTTTCTCAGGGGACCTGATAGAGCACTTAATACATATTCATGAACAGATAAAGTGGAAGGAGGATATAGGAATTAATAGGAGGAGGAGCTGAGAGGATGTTGCTAAGAATGGCCAGAGAAGAAATAAAGCAAAGAGAATAAATCATATTGGCAACCCAGAAAACATTGAAATATGAAAGAGTCCAAAAATTGACATTGGAATTAGCAAAAATGGGTTTGTCTTTAGTAAGATCCTGACCTCCTGATATTCTGTACTTGGGGATTTTGAGAGATGCCAGCTTAATATTTCTTGCCAGCTGCCAGACACTCATAATCCCATGTTCTGCTCAGAGACTCATTTGTTGGTTCATTAGTGTGTGAATGAGGGTACAGGGGCTTTTACTGAAGGAGGGGGTTAAAATGCTATCACTCTGAAAGCCAGGGTTTTTAAGGAGCGTTGAGTCCAGTGATGCCTCACAAACACGTCTCTTATTTCTCACTGTATTCCAGGTTGATATTGGAGCCCACGTGTGAGCCACTAATGGTTTTTGAGATATAATGCATTTTCTGTGCTTTGAAGAGGCTGGGTCACTGCAAAACAGCTATCTCTGCATCATTTCTGGAATAGGTTGCTGAATTTTCTTGATGGATGGGGAACCAGTTATGTGTTCCCAGCCAGCTGGCCAGGCTCTGAGGAGAGGATGGGCGTTAATAAAAGCTCTGCCCAGTGCTGATTTCAGTAGTTTCTCGTTGCTTTATTTTGCTTCACTTGAAGCCATCAGCTCAAGGATTTTTCTGAACACAATATTGCTCAAAGTGAGTAGCAATTATAGATGGTTTGTCATGATGGCCTCTTTTGGATGGAATTGAAAGCCTTGCCAGTATCAGCAGTCAGCTTGCAGAAGGTCTGAATCCTAGGGACATGGAGGCCACCCTATGCCATGCAACAGCAGGCAACTGACTCAACCCCTCTGGCTTCATTTTTGATGAGCATATTTAAAGATGTTTTGTAGGTTCTGAAATTTGAAAACAGTGAAGAGTGCTAATCATCCATTTCACAGACTGTACAAAGCTGCATTTGCCCATCTATAGGTTGATGTTTTTCTTTACACTTTTATGTCACCCTGTGATGATAGCAGAGCCTTGGAAGTGACAACGTGTACAGGGCATTCTGGGTGCGTTGTAATATAGCTTTATAAGAATTCTTAATTGTGCTAATCAATGAGGTGCCAATGGAATCAATTTATTCCCTTTCCAATGGTCTTAGGTTCCCCCAGAAGTCAAGCCCAGACAGATTCATGTGTTTTTTGGGGGTAGTCATAACCGAGAAGCACTATTGGGGTAGGGGTGGGGTGGGTGGTTACTAAGGCAAGGAAAGAAGGAAAACCAATCAAAGACCCATTAAAAGTTGCTTTGTGGGCAGTTGGGGTCCACTCCTACTGGGAACCTCTGAGAGACCATCTCAGAGATGCTTCCAGAGATGTGAGTTTCATGGCATGTCTGGCAATCCTACTCCCTGCATGGACCAAGTGTGCTTTGGTAGTCAGAGCCTTGAGCTGGGTTGCAGATCCCCAGAGGAAACAGCTGTCGGGGCCTTGGGTGTGGAAAGGATGGTTGTCAGTATGGCCTTCCATAGCACAGATGGGCCATATGCTCAAATTTCAATCATTTTCACCTTGCTATGATTGTAGATCCAGTCTTGGCTTTCTGGGACACACAGCAAGGATGTGAGTGGTAGGGAGAGTGTCTGAGGACTCTGGCCAGCTGGGTGTCCTCAGCCAGAGCAGAGTAGGCAGGCAGGTTGCAAAGGTAACTGGGCTAAACAAAAGTTCAGGCCTGCTGAGTATTTCCTGGGGGTGTCACACAGGGTCTGCATGTGGAATGGGATCACTCACTTTCAATGTTGTCACTGTTAACATCGCCTAAATCATGGTATTTGTGGACCAGAATTAAGTTGGCCTGCTGGTGCTCAGAGACCCATAATGCAGTCATGGTTAGCCTTGAGGTGGGAGGGTGCTGAAGGCATTGTTAAATGGTTGTCAGGAATAGTTCTTGTATGTGGTAGGAATCTTCAGGTGAGCAAAGATAGTTTTGCTGCTGCATTCTCAGAGAAGAAGGCTTTAGCAATGTACTGTTGGGATGAATCTGCATTATCAAATATTCAGACCTAATCTGGAGAGAGGCTGTTTCTAAATAGTGTGTGGGCAGAAGGAGAGGAGGAGAAGCAGTCTGTTTTCAAGAAGTGAGTGGAGCCAGCCAATCTATATTTACATCTCTAAGATCATCATCCGAATGGTTCATCATAGTCTCTCCTGATCATCCTGGGTTCTGGTGCTGTTTGTTTTTCATTTGTTCATTAATCCAGTCAATATTGGATGAAGGCTCCTTCACTATTATTGTACACTGTTGGGGGAACTGAGGGTGCAGCCATGATGAAACCAGACCAAATATCTGTCCCTTAGAGAAAGAGAAATGGAATTTTCGAGGGGAGAGCATGCACCAATTGAAGGTGCTCCCAGTAAAACAGCAGGGGAGGGGGGAAGGGGATGGCATAGCAAGAGCTAGGACCAGAGGCAGAGGTGAGACCCACAAAATAGTACATCATGTGATGTCAAGGAGGGGAGTGTTCCTGACAGAAAGAGCAGCCAGGGCAAAGGGCCTGTCAGGAATGCTTGTGAAAGACTTGGAAATTCAAGAAAGAAGAAGACAATTGGGCTTTTACTGAGTTCACACCTTACTGGTTATCTAATTCTGCAGTGAACTGTGCCCATCATGGTATTCCACCTATTTTTCAACTCTGTAAGTTCTAGAAAACTGGTAGTAAAGCAAATGATTTTAGTCCATAGAGAAGCAAAAGGACTTTGTGAGGTGGTAGGTTCCTCTATTAACAGATTGAGATCAGCATTCCTAGATTCCTGGTTACATTTATGTGTGTCTCCTGGGTGCTCCTCAGAATGGTTTTAGCACCTTGAGGTTCCCTCATGAATGAGTGACTTAAATGCTGTCTTTGACACATGTTCATTTTATACTTGTACAAGTGCCATGGTTTTATCGTTTAAAAAAATGTATCTTTTATGGTTGCCTTAAGGCAGGAATATGTCATCTAGATCTATTCTAGGAACAGAAGGGGACTTTGTGGCTGTTAAGGATGGGGAAGGGGACAAAGTCAGTCACCAGAGTGGGTCAGAGACGGGATAGGGAGTGGACCAAGTCTGGGAGTTCTTGGGTTTCACTCTGAGTGAGGTGGAAGAGGCTCTCACCCTTTTTCTTAGCATTTTCATTTCACTTCTTTTTTGCTTTGAATAATTATAAAAAGATTTATTCTCCTTCCACCTTGCTGTCAACTGACTTCCATCAGGTGATTTTGTCTAGAAGTTACTCTCTGTTCTTTTCTGCATTGTTCTCTCAGGGCATGGCGTACACATGTTTTACTTTTGTTATTTCCTCTGGCCTCTCAGTAACACCAAGAGGGGAGGGAGGACAAGTGAGTCTGCACCATAAGCCAACCACTGTGAACCCAGCCATGGGTCCACCTTTGACCAACTGGGAGCCATTTGTCTTTCTCCATGATTCCATGAACACAGGCCCAGAACACAGGCCCACACTTATTACTTCGGCATGTTGGAGCCAAACCCTTTTTATTGGGCACCCACCTAGTGCCAGGGCACCAAAGAAGCTTCCTTCTTTCTTTGTCAAATTGATATGCATATCCACTTTTCTCAAGATAAGAAACAGGTGCTCAGTCACTTTCCTGAGGCCAGCCAGCTTGGCCTGCCTGACTCTAGAGGTTGGCTTACTACTTGCCTGTCTCTGGTCATGTCTGGAAAGTCCATGTACTTTTAGTGCTCTTGTGCTTTGTTTTTTTTACAAGTTAAGTTATAGTGTGCTATTACACAGTAGGGTGACTACAGATAACAATAATGTACTTGAGTTGGTAATTTTTCACCACTGTAACAAATATATGAGATAAATAAACTTAGAAGAAAGGCTTATTTTGGCTCACAGTTTTATCATGGGGGGAGCCTGTAGCACAGGAAGCCAAAAGGGAAAGAAGATAACTCTGGGTCCTGTAATCCCCTTGAAAGCATGCCACCAGTAACTTAAACCCTCCCACTAGGTCCCATTATTTAAAAGCTTCCACCACCTCCTAGTAGCACTGTGGGTTAGGGATCAAGGTGTAACACATGGGCCTTAGGGGGGCATTCCAGACCCAAAATATAACAGTATTATATATTACAAAGGATGTAGAAGAGAGGATTTTTAATCTTTTCACCACAAAAAAAAGAAAGAAAAATATTTAAGGAGATAAATATGCTTATCCTGATTTGAGCATTATACAGTGTTCACATGTATGGAAACATCAAATGGTACCCTAAATGGGTATCACTTTTTGCATATAAATTTTAAAAACTAAAAATGAAACAAGAGGAATAACTCCTTTCTCCCTCTGTCTGGATGTGGACTGACTTCACTTTCAGGTCTTCTCTGGGACACTTTGCCTGCCTCTGCCTCCACCTTTCCTTTCAATTCTGGAAATAGTGAGTGTGTCTCTTCTGGAGCTGCTGTGGGATTTTCGTATTGATGCCTTTAAAAAAAATAATAATTATAATTTTGATACTAGGGATTGAACCCAGGGCCTTGAACATGCTAAAAAGTGCTCTACCTCTGAGCTATATCCTCAGCCCTTTTTTAAAATGGTATTTTGGGCAGGGGTCTCACTAAGTTGCCGAGGCTGACCTCCAACAGCAATCTTGGTTCAGTCTCCCAGGGAGCTGGGATGACAGGTTTGTGCCACCATACTCGACCCATCCTGATGCTTTATTATGACTTTCATTCAGCATGTGACACCTACTTTTTCTTTGACCAAATCCCTTGCCTGCTATTGCAGGCCACAGAGTAACCCTATGACAGAACAGAGAATGGAAAAATCCAACTGCTGTCTAAGAGCCTGAGCAGAATCTGTAGCAGAGGGCCAGGTGCTACTGTGAGTGGTGTTTTCTGGGGATGCCTTTGAATCCTAGGTGGCCCAGGAAAGGCTGTCTTCCTGCATGTGGTATAAGTCTATTCCACAGAGCAGCCCTGCACCCTGAGGGCCACAAAACCAATCATGCCCAGCAGCATAGATTTGGAGATGAGCTTATTGATCTTTGTAGCAATGAACAGAGCCAACAGGATTGTAAGGGTCTGTGTAATAAATATGTGAGACAGGAATTCAATGGGGAGTTCAGTCATCATCATGAGCTGCCTGAGGGAAGGAGGATGGGTAGCGTAGGTGGGGCCAAGGTCAGTTCCCACCCTGCCTCCTCCTTTGGGCCTGCTGTGGGTGTCCCTGTGCATTTTCACTATCTGCCATGGCTGTTTTCATCTGCTACCTGCATGAGAGGAGGACATAGATAATTGTGGGTCCCAGGGCAATTAATTCTTCCCTTCACCCTAGGACCTCAGCTACACAGGGTGAGGGCCCAAGCTGAAAGTGCCCAATGGTATATTTCAAAATCTGGAGAAACTGAGGCTTGTGTGCCAGGACCATGGGGCTGGTGTGCTGAAGCTATTTGCTTAGCTCAGGGATATTGTTTTGAGGACCCACTATGCATAAGATATAGTTTCTAAGAGGATGCACATTCACTGCTCTCAAGGCATGTATAATCAGCAATAAATCACTTCACCCTATGTGGTTTCATCTGATTTGATTTTGTGGCAATCAGTGAAGTGATCTGGAATGACTCCCCTGTGTTCACAATTGAGAAAATTGTTTCTGAGATTAAATGGCTTTTCCCGGGCTTTGACTGCAAGCCCATATGCATTTTCTAACACTGGCCAGCTTCTTCAAGGGTGTCAGACAAGGGTCCCAAGAAGTATCCTCCAGAGCAGGAGATGATGGATGTGTCAGGGATATAACAACTTAGAAATATCTAGAAGAGAGAGAGATCTTCATTCAAGGGCAGACTGTGAGATTTTTTTTTTAATAGTAGGGGGTCCACACCATTTAGTTTTTCTGGGATTATTCTGGTTTCTGCCTGGGGTCCTGGAACAGCTGTTAATTGAACCCTTTTTTTATATATATGTTTAAGAGTGACTTGGTTTAGATTGGGGGCAGTAGTGTGTGCCGTAATCTCACCTACTCCGGTGACTGAGGCAGAAAGTTCTCTGGAGCCTGTGAGTTCAAGGCCAGGCTTGACAACATAAAAAGAGAGTGACTTTGTTCATACAATACTTTATTTATATGGGTCCCCTTACCTTAAGATGGCAAGCTACATTGACAGAATTGTTATATTAATGCATGGGAGCCAGCAAGGTGGGGAAACAAGTAAACTAAGCTATAGCACGGGCTCTGAGAGTGGTGGGACATATCTTGGAAGGTAGCAAATAAGGTAGGCTCTCAAATCATTTACTTAACTCAAGAGAGAGGATAAAGAATAGGAATCATGTGATCAGGAGTAAACTAAAATGTAAGAAATTCAGCGCAACTCAGTGAGACTTCTCCTCTAGGAATCTAACACTGACCCATGGCCACAGTCACCCCTTCTGGGGTGCTGTGTACCTTGAAGGATGTTTATTTGTAAACATTGCATGATGTGGCAAATGCAATTGTAACACTTTTTGTTATTCCTTAGTGACCAGTGAGCATATATATATATATATATATATATATATATATATATATATAGAGAGAGAGAGAGAGAGAGAGAGAGAGAGTTAGTTAGTTGTAGATGGACACAATATCTTTATTTATTTTTATGTGGTGCTGAAGATGGAACCCATTGCCTCATAAATGCAAGGCAGGTGCTCTACCACTGAGCTGTATGGCCCCAGCCCCTCTCTTCACATTTTATAATTCCCTAAAAGTTAGCATGGCAAGAGCATATGGAAACCAGCAAATTCCAGTGAATGAATGAACTTATTAGGGCTGTTACCATGTAACCATGGAGAGTTGCAGTTGGAACTCAAGGTTTTTTGATTGATCCATCTTCTCAGCAACAAAAAATAAAAAATAAATGGATTGGGGCAAAGGTTTGGGATATGAATAAAATGTAAGAAATTCAGCACAACTCAGTGAGACTTCTCCTCTAGGAATCTAACACTGACCCATGGCCACAGTCACCCCTTCTGGGGTGCTGTGTACCTTGAAGGATGTTTGTTTGTAAACATTGCATGATGTGGCAAATGCAATTGTAACACTTTTTGTTATTCCTTAGTGACCAGTGAGCTTATATATATATATTAGCTAAAAAGAGAGAGAGAGAGAGAGAGAGAGAGAGAGAGAGAGAGAGAGAAAGAGAGAGAGAGAGAGACAGACAGACAGACAGGCAGACAGATACACACACTCATACTCACACACAGAAGGCACAAGATGTATTTCCCAAGGGCACAGCCCCAAGGAACCACTCTCTTCTTCTAGGTCTCACCTCCTATTTGCCACCATTTCCCAATAGTCCATTCAGCCATGAGTCCAGAAATTGATTGGTCCTCATGATTCAATCACTTCCTAAAAGCCCCACCTATAAATATTGCTACATTGGTGACCAACCCTTTAATGCACAAACTTTTGAGGGCCATTCCAAATCCAAACCATAACATTTATTTAAAACAGATTTTATGCTCTTGGATAATTACATCTTTTTTTTGATGGATCTTTAATGGTCTTGGAGTGCCATACCAAAAAGTTACAAATTCATTCAGTTACAGTTTCTTCTAATACTTTTTGATAAACCAGATAGTTTAATTTTTATTTTGTGGGTTATCCTTCTGAAATTGTTGTACATGTTGTGGAGTGTCTAACTTAACTTTTCTTTAAGGGTTAGAAAATAATTCTAACATTTATTGAGCAATATATCTTTTCCCTGCTGAATTGCAATGAGATAGTTATATTCATCTATTCATGTGTCAATACCTTACTGAGTGCTGAGCAGAATGAATAAAAAGATGTATTATCATGCTGAAATTTTAAAACATCCAAGATAAAAAGAAAACCCTTACAAGCTCTGCAAGTGAAAATTCATTGTAATAGGAAACAAATTTTCCTAAGTTAATAGAGTATTACTTTTAAATATTGGCCAGAAAATTATTCTTTTAAACAAATTATTTTACTAAACTGAATTTCCTAGGCAAAAATTAAGGCAGTTTCAAATATGTAGAGATTCAAGTCTAAAATAATTACTTAGAATATACTCTAGCAAATTGAAATTAAGAAAAAGGCAAACATAGCCTTAGTCCAGCTTGTGCCACTGTAGCAGAATTCCTGAGACTAGATAATTTATAATGAACAGAGGTTTACTTCTCATGGTTTGTAGGTTGGAAAGTCCAGTATCAAAGGGACAGAATCTATTGAGGGTCTTCTTGCTAAATCACAACATGACAGAGAGTACATGAAAGAGTGCAAGTACAAGAGGGACCAAAACCACTCCCACTGCAAGTAACCCACTCAGGAGTAACAGCATTTGCTTTTATCTATTCATGAGAGCTGAGCTCTTAGACTGAAACACCTCTTAAAATCCCACCCACTAATATTGGTATGATGGCAACTAAATTTTAACATGAGTTCAAGAGAGAACAGACATTCAAACTGTATCATGTTGGCACCAAGAGTCATAGTTAAATCTAAATATTTGATGATATTTTCAATATAAATCATGACTTGGGGATTTGAATGAGGAAGAGATTGGGGGGGTGAAAGTAACCATAGAAGTTTAATGTAGGGCTTCTCTGGTTTGGATATGATGGAAATGCCCTAGTTACATACAAAATGAGAAAGGTACAAGTAAATATAGGTGTTAAATATTAGACTACCTCTCCCAGGAACAGAAATAGTATTATAACTTCCAAACCATCTGACATTAAATAAGAAACACAACAGTAAAAATGCAGTCAACATACCAAATGCAAGATCAGAAAAGTGAGAAACAATAGAAGTATTGTTTAGAAACAATAGAAGTATTGGACCCCAGAGTTAGTATAAAGATTATTTTATTTCATTGTTGATGTTGTTATTATCTGGTGGTGGGTGGCAAAGATCAAAACTAGGGCCTTGCACATGATAGGCAAGTACTCTACCACTGACCCCTATCTCTGATGAATACACTAAAGACATTTGGGATTCAGTGGTGACAGAAGTCTTCTGGAAGCTTCTGTCTACTGACTAAAGACAGAAACTTTTGGGAGTGAGGACACCATGAACCCCTTTCCAGTAGAATTTTAATGTCCAAAAATAATACAGAGAAAGCCCCTTGGATATACATAAACAAACATTATCTGAAATTTCTTACCTCTTTTTGTTCTCCTACAGACCCATTTATTCTTCCCATGGAAGGCCCTCAATCCCCAACCTCCCCTTTAGCTGTTTGGAAAGTCACCTATTTCTGCATGTTCCTGCATGCACCATGAGTAAATATCTGTTTATTATTGATAATTTGTCTTTTGTCAGTTTCTTTTGTAGCTCCTTCACACTAAATATCAGAGATAGTGGAAAAAAATTTTTTTCTCATCCTAAAAGGCAGAAAGATAACTAATAGGATGACAGTAGTAAGTAGTAAGTTTTAAAAAATCACTAATCAAAGAATGCAAATGAGTTTAAATTCTATACTCCCAAACAAAATAGACGTACAGATAGGGCAGTAAAACAAATCCAAATCCAAATGGTGGATATATACAGACAACATATTTGAATCAAAATGTTGTAGAAGATTGAAAAGGAAGGAGTTGAAAAAGTCACATCTACTAAACACCATAAAAATAAACCAAGTTTAGCAGTAATTTTTTTGAGAAAATGCATGAAAAGGGACATATGGACATTTTATATTTCTAATACTAAGTAATTATAAATATCCCAAGTGACTCTTAATGTATGAATGGTTAGGTGAACTGTGATACATCCAAACCATGGATCACCACCTGGCCAATCTCAAAAGGAAGCAAACTGTATAAATTCTTGCCTACAATATTCTTGAACTGCCATAATCATGAGGGAGTACTGCTAAGTCTTTTCCAGGCTTAGGGACATACAGAATGTGGTTATAATGAGATAGTTATGAGGGATCGTTGCAAAAAATGATACAGTTCTTAATTATAGTGGTTGTTATACAGATCTACATGTGTTGTGGCATTGCATAAGATCATGTATATGCAGAAATTCATTCATATGAACCTGGTGAAATCTGAACAAGCTCTGTAGATTATACCAATGTCAGTTTCTTGATTTTGATATTAGTTACTTAAAATATTACTGTGGGGGAAAATTAGAAGGGATAGGAAAATGTGCCTCTCTATATTTTTCATTTTCTTATGAACTATAATTTTCTCAAGACAAAGTTTTTAAAAAGCTGACACCAGATAGCCACAATGGAGAAATGGACCAAATCTGCTCGATAGAATATTATGTCCCTGATAAAATAATGATTAAAAAAGCAGTTGGAAACAGAAAATGTTTATGAGGACCAAGAAATGCAGTAATTAAAAACACAATAAATGTATTGTGAATGGACCAATAAAAAGATAATATAAAATGAAATTCAGTTGTTTGGGGAAGGTGAAACGGAAGTTAGGCAATTTGGCTTTGCTGTGGCAACTGATCCTCATCTTTTGAAATATGAAGTCTTCTTTCTTTGCCTTGTCCTCAGTCTGGAGTTTGTTTTTATTATAAGTGAAGTCAACAAAGTCAGTTACTAAAATGTATGAGTGGACTACCTTGTGCGAGTCCCTGGGTTTGATCCACAGTACAGAAAAGAAAAGGAAAACAAAAGGAAGGAAGGAAGAGAAAAAAAAGAAAAGAAAGAGGATAACAACTGGAAAGTTAGGAAGAACTTCACCTGAAAAACCAGATGGTACCATTCCAGGTTTTCTAAGGAATCTCCATACTGCTTTCCAGATTGGTTGCACCAATTTGCAGGTCCACCAGCAACGTAAGAGTGTGCCTTTTTTCCCACATCCTCGACAACATTTATTGTTGTCTGTATTCTTGATAACTGCCATTCTGACTGGTGTGAGATGAAATCTTAAGAGTAGTTTTGATTTGCATTTCTCTAATTACTAGAGATGTTGAACATTTTTTTCATATATTTGTCGATTGAATGTACATCTTTTTTTCTGAGAATGTCTGTTTAGCTCCTTAGCCCATTTATTTATTGGTTTGTTGTAACACAGCATCAATGTTTATAGCAGCTCAATTCACAATAGGTAAGCTGTAGAAGCAACCTAGATATACTTCAGTAGAAGAATGGATAAAGAAGCTGTGATATATATATACACACAATGGAATATTACTCAGCATTAAAAGAGAATAAAATTATCTAATTTGCAGGTAAATGGATGGAGTTGGAGAATATCATGCTAAGCAAAGTAAGCCAGTCCCCAAAACCCAAAGGCCAAATGTTTTTTCTGATAAGTGGATGCTGACCCATAATGGGGGGGGCATAGGAAAAATGGGGAAATTTTGATTGGGCAAAGGGGAGGGAGAGGTGAGGAGGGGAAAGGGGGCAGGAAAGATGGTAGACTGCGGCAGGACATCATTACCCTAGGTACATGTATGATTGCACATACAGTGCAACACTACATCGTGTACAACCAGAGAAATGAAAATTTGTGCTGCAGTTGTGTACAATGAATCAAAATGCATTCTGCTGCTGTCATGTATACTTAATTAAAATAAATTAATTTTAAAAAGATTTAAAAATCAAAAACAAACAAAAAACCAGATGGTACTTACCATGGGTCTCCAGTAAGCTATGAATGGACCCATGAGTACAAAATACTTAAGTTCAGAATAATAGCCTTTAGAAGTATCGTCTTGGAATCTGTGAAATGCATCCCATACCATGTTCTACTTTCTAAGAGCAAAGAAACTATGTCAGAGTTACATCTTTCGTATTAACTAAAAAATGCATATGGAATCCTTCAATGATTCATTAAAGTTTATAGTACTCATGCATCATAGGAAAGATAAGAAGCTAAGTAAGTGCCTGGGGAAAGTATTCAGGTGGTTAACATCAAGTTCCTGATCATTCTTCTGCCATAAGCCCCATGGTGAAAGCACCATTCATCAATCAGTTGGTTTTTCTCTTGGCAGCAGGAGGGAGACAAGAATGTAATTGAGGTTAGAGCATGGGCTGAAAATCACAACTTCCAGCCACCAAATTCCTCCTAGCTTCTACCTAATTAAATGAATGCAAGCTGGTATTCATGCCTAGAAGGCAGAGTTTTTTAAAGTTTGTTCCAGGGGACCACTTGCAGCCAGCAGATTGTTGAGCTTTATATTCCACACTTGCCATATTAGATCTGGTGCAAAGCAGAGATGGAGTCTTACATGTTAACAAGCGCTTGGGAGCTTCTAAGAGACATCAGAAAATCAAGGTATAAGTCAAGATGATCAACAGGCTCTCAAGCACCCACAAGAGTGACAAGGTTCAAAAGACCACCTAAGAACCATTATACTGTCCTGGGAGTTTTCAAAGAAGGTCCCAAGATACCTTTTTGATCCCCTCCATCTGGTGCAGAAGGCTGCAGAGGAGGCTCCTGTACTAGGTAGCCCAGCAGAGAGTGGTTCTGGAGCCCTGCCTCCAAAACCTTAGGCAGTAATTCTTCTGCAGCACTCAGCTGGCTTTCAACATACCAGGGGGATGCCCAGGGAGGAAATCCAGGAAGAACACATCTGCTGCTTCCGAGCTGTAAAAGTTGCCAGAGAGCTCTCTTTCAGTTGCTCTGGCAACTTTTACATTTAAGTATGTGGTCTAATATGTTAATTATCATCCATTATTATGTATCTGAAGTTTAGAGGTTTATCTTTATGCCTATGGATTTCTAATTGCTCTGCCTTCCTTAGTTAAAAATATTTATTTCTTCTCTGAAGTGATTCATACCTTTGCAAAGATTAGTTGAGCATATTTGTGTGGGTTTACTCTTGGGTTTTCTATTCTGTGTTATTAATCTTATTTCTATCCCTCTTCCAATATTATGCTTATCTTGTTTGCTTTAGCTCTTCAGTAAAGCTTAACATCGAGTAGGGTGTTTCCTGCCACTTCATTCTTCTTTTTTAAAATTGCTTTAGCTATTTTAGTTCATTTTCCTGTCTATTTATAAATTTCTATGTCTAGAAAATCCTGGCTGGGTGTTAATAGGAAATTTGTGAAACCTAGAGATCATTTTGAAAGAAATTGGCATCTTACTATAATATCTTCCAGGCAGTGATCGAGATATGTGTCTTATTTAAATTGCCTATGATTTTTTAGTTAGCACTTTGCAGTTTTTGGCATACAATTTCTATACATGTTTTATTAGATTTATATTTCAGTGTTTCATTTTTGGTTTCCCTTGTTTAGTCCCCACATGTTTATTGCTTGTATGGAAATAGATACTTTTTGTGTGTCAATTTTATATATTTTGACCCTGATACACATACTCATTAATTTAGAAGTTTTTAATTTGGGGGGATTCCTTGATATTTTCTACATAGACCATCAGGTCACCTGGCAATAGAGGCAGTTTTATTTCTTTATGATATTCATTTCTTTTATTTCCTTTACTTCCCTAAGAAGAGTTCAAGAATTATATTAAAAGTAGACATCTTTATCCTTTTCCTATTTTAGGGGGAAAACATTTTCTTTCACCATTAAATATAATGCTAATTGTAGTTTTTAGTAGTTCTTTCTTTAGATTGAAGAGATTTCCTTTTATTACAGTTTTATGAGTTTTTATTATGAGTATAAGCTGAAAATGGTCACTTACTTTTACTGCATAAATGGGTATGATTATGTACCTTTTCTTCTTTAGCTTTTTAAGAAAAGGGTGTATATTATATGGATAAATTTTCAGTTATTGAACCAGCTTTGAACACAGTGAATAAACTTCATTGGGTCATGTGTAAAATTCTTTACATATACTGTTGAATTGTATTTGTTCAGATTTTCTTAAGGATATTTATGTGTATTTATGCGGATTGTGGGCTACAGTTTTTAATCTTAACCTTTTTATTTCTACTATCTTTGGTTTTGGTATCAGAATAATACTAGTTTCTTAGTATTACAAGGATTTCCTCCTTTTATGTTTTCTGGGAAAGAGTTGTAGAATGTATATCCATTATTCTTTAAATGTGTTAGAATTTTTCAGCAAAACCATCAGGATCTGGAGATTACATTTTTAAGAGTCTTGAGAATCATGAGTTCAGTTTAATTGCCTTCAGGGTCCTCCGCTTGCTCTGCCATATCTCTTGGTTGGGTGTTAGTAGTTTGCACTTTTCAAGGAATTGATGCATTTTTATTAAGTTGTTAAACGTGTGTATGTAGAGTTGTTTGCAGCATTTCCTTACCAGCCACTTGATATCTACAGAGTCTATAATGACACATTCAGATTTATTCCTGATATTCATTTCTCAATTATATTGATCTTTTCAAGGAAGGACATTTTTGCTTCATTGATTTTCTCTATATTTTTCTATTTATTTTTTCCTTTCTTATACTTATTACAGACTTTTCTTCTTTTTCCAGTTTCTTAAAGAGTAAGCATATATTACAAGTTAGAAACATGCTCTTTCTAATGTGAGCATTTACTATTATACTGTTCCTCTTAGGATTTTATCCTAATCCAACACATGTTGATACCTTGTATTTTTGTTTTTAATTAAGCTCAGTGTATTTTTTTTTAGTTTTCTTTTTTTTTACAAAATATGCTAGTTTATATAATATTCAAATTTCAACCATCATCATTTACTACAGCATTTAAATAAAGCATAAGATCTCAATTAATGCAAAAGCGTTGATAAAATTGAGATTAACCATATTTTACAAAGAAATTTCAAAAATCTTTATTTTAGTTTTCTTGAGATTTCCTTTTTTACTCATAGACTCTTTAGAAATGTGGCACTTAGTTTCCAAGTATTTGGAGAGTTTCCTGTTACCTTATTTATTCATGTCTACTTTGATTTTGTTGTAGGCAAATACCACACTTTGTATGGTTTTACTTCTTTTAAATTTATTGGGGTTTGTCTTATGGCTCATGATATGGTTGGTCTTGGTCTCTGTTCTAGAGCAATGTGAGATGAAAATGTATTTTTTGCTGCTATTGTTAGCCATTTGTCTAAATGCTTGTGAAACCCTGCAGGTTGATGGTGTGTTAAGTTCTTGTACATCTTTGTTGGATTTCTATCTAGTTGTCCTGTCATCAGTTTCTGAGAGAAGAATGTTGAAGTCTCTACATATAATTGTAAATTTGTCTACTTTCTTTCTTTTTTTTTTTTTTTTCATTTCCGTCACATATTTTGCAACTTCCTCATTCGGGAAAGCAATTTTGATTGCTGTGACTTCTTGGTGGATTGAGCTTTTATCATTATGTAAATTTACATCTGTCCTTCTAATTTTCTTAGCTCTAAGGTCTACTTTATCTGATAATAGCATAGTCACTCTTGCTTTCTTTCTGAATCGTATTTGCAGGGTGTATATTTTTCTCAGATTTCCTCTTCCCCGTCTTCCTATGGTTTACTTGAACATTTTGTTTAGAATTCTTTTTTTATTTGTTTTTGAGTGTGTCCCTTTGTTTGACTGTTTCAAGGTTGCTGTAGGCATTATATTTGTTCTACTAGTGTCAATATCTGACTCAAGAATAGACATTTTATCTTTCTTCTTTTTTATTTTATCTTTTAAGAACTTCCTTAAGGCACTTTTTTTTTCTCCAAGGAAATCTGCTGATAATGAGTTCTCTTAGTTTTCCTTCATCTGAAAATGTCTTGACATTTCTTCCTTATTTCTGAAGGATATTTTTACTGAATATAGACCTCTGCTTGACAGGTATTTGCTTTTAGCACTTAAAAAAATGTTATGCTTCTGCTTTCTGGTCTCCATGGTTTCTGATGAAAACTCTACTGTCATTCTACTGACCTTTGTTTAGTTTAATTTAAATCCCTTTATGGATCATTTCTCTCTTGCTGCTTCTAGAGTTTCTCTTATGTTTAGTTTTTAGATGCTTAATTAGGATAAGTATTGGCATGAATTTCTTTGGATTTATTTTTTGGGGGGTTTTACTCAATTTCTTAGCTCTCGAGATTTATATCCTTAACTAAGTTTGAAAAAGCTTTCGCCATTATTTCTATGAATAATGTGCAGTCTCTTCTTTCTCCTCTTTCCCTGAGA
Source organism: Ictidomys tridecemlineatus (assembly GCF_052094955.1). Classification (NCBI taxonomy): domain Eukaryota; kingdom Metazoa; phylum Chordata; class Mammalia; order Rodentia; family Sciuridae; genus Ictidomys; species Ictidomys tridecemlineatus. The sequence continues at coordinate 609,626 of NW_027526172.1, forward strand.
CTCTCATGACACAAATATGAGATCTTTTGTCCCAGAAGCCCTCTCCCCATTTAAAAGTAAATACACACACATATATTTATGTTATATATATATATATATATATATATATATAATCTTTCACCTTTGTTGTTTAGATTGGATAATTTCTGTTTCTATTCTATCTTCAAGTCACTGAGTCTTTCCTTTGTTATCTCTACTCTGCTCTTGAGTCCAGCCTGTGTGTTTCTAATCCCATTGGGTATATTTTTCAGTTCCAAATTTTTCATTTGGTTTTTCCTTCTATCTCCTTTTTTCTTTACTGAGACTTTCTACTATTTTGTTTGTTTCAGAGCATGTTCCTCATTGCTTACTGAAGCATTATTATAATGGTGGTTGTGAAAGCCATGCCAGAGAATTCCGGTATTCCAAGATGTGTCATCTCAGTTTTGTCATCCGCTCATTTTCTTTCTTTTTTTTTTATTACATTTGAGATTTTCCTGGATTTTGGCTTTATGATTAATTTTAATTATATCTTTGACACTTTAAGTATTATTTTATGAGACCCACTGTCTTCTTTCACTGTTCTTTTCTATACCTCACCTCCTCTGATACTGCACTAATGGAGGATGGCACCCCTATTGTCAGGTGGAAGTAGTGGTCCAGGGTTCCTGCCTAGCCTCCATTGACACCTAGGAGAAAGAGGGGCACCTTGTTACTTCTGGATGGGGGGTGTAAGTCCAGACTTTACAAGTGTCCTCTAGTGATATGGCAAATGGCACTTGTTACCACTGAGTCAAGGCTTAGTCCCAAATCCTTGGCCTTCTCTCACATCACCTTGTTCAGATATAGGAAAGGGTACCTTATTTTCACCTGGTGAAGTTAGACATCGTCTTCACTGGGCCTTTGTTGATGAGGTTAGTGAGCACACTCATTTTTTTTCCCTTTGGTGTTTAATTGGGGTAGAACTATTGTGTACACAATATTTGTTTGTCCAACTTCCCCTTTTCTGATCTTTTCGCTTTGCTTAGGACTTTATGTGTTCCTGTTTATATTTATGGGGGAAGCCTTCTTTAGGACCCAGTTGGGAATATGTGAGACAAATAGAAAACCCAGGGAGCTCAGCACCATGTCATTCATTTTTAATGTCATCTTATCTCTTCCACCTGCTTCTCTGCAGTTTTTCATGTTTATTTTTGTCTTATTTTCATAATATTTTGTCCAACTTAATGAGAATAATAGTATTTTAGTCAGCTTGGGTTGCCATAACAAAATAACAGATTTGGTGGCTTTAAATAACAGAACCTCACAGTCCTGGAGGCTAGGAATCCCAAAATCAAGGTTCAGGCTGATTTGATTCCCTGGTGTGGGCCCTGGTTTGCAGGTAACCTTCTTCCTATTGTGTCCTCATGAGAGAAGGTTTGGAAGGAAAGAGAGAGAATGCTTGCTCCTACATGTGCACCCACAAGAGAGCAGGTAGGGACACAGATTAGATCCAGCTTTGTTTTCTTCCTTTTATTTATAAGGCCACGATCATACCAGTTTAGGATCCCACCCTTGTAACCACATTTAATCTTTATCAACTCTTCCTTACCATTTTAACCTTATCACCTCCTTATCATTTTCTTTCTTTTATACTGTCATAGCAAGTAGGTTTTTTAATAAAAACATAACACTTCATTTATTTGGATTTTATATTTATTCAGGTTGATATTGGTCAATTTCCATACTTGATGTAAGAGGAAATTCACTCTCTTTAGAAATATCAGTCTGAACTGGGCATGGTAGCACATGTCTGTAATCCTAGCTACTTGGGAGACTGTTGAAGGAGGATCTCAAGTTTGAGACTAGCCTGAGCAACTTAGTGAGACCCTGTTTCAAAATTTAAGGAAGGGGTTGTTCTGGGGATGGATCTTAGTGATGGAATGCTGGCCTAGCATGCACAAGGCCCCTGGGTTCAAATCTTAGCACACACACAAAAAAAATAGAAAGAAAGAAAGAAAACAAGAAAACAAAATCAGTCTGATCAGTTTTTAGTCAGTTATAGCAAACCTCAGGCATGAATTTGGGACCCTGAATAAAATTCCCTTAACATCAGGTCAGCTTTATTGCTGGAGGACAAACTGCCATGGTACAACATTGTTATGTTTGCCTTTATATTTTCAGGTGACCCTTGACTGATATAGATGTATTTCCACATGTAATGAATACTCTTTATACATAGGAAATTAGTGTCAGAATATTTTCTCTTCCACAGGTAGACATGTTTAGTTTTCCTGCTTTTTCTTTTTTCTTTTCCTCACAGGCCCAGGGCCAAATATAGGTCACATAGTTTAAGAACTTTAATTAATTATGTTTAGTTTATGAACCCATTTATATCAAGTTACACAGGCTACACAGAGCTTTGTGATACAAGGGATGTCAAGGCCCCAGATAGACTCAGGAGGATAGAGTCTAGCACTAAGTGCTAGGGAATTCACTGAACCATCATGGGTCACAAAACTAATTTCCCACCAAGGCAGGAGTAAAGTCTGTGCTTCTTCTTTCTGGTTCCATACAAGGTGGGGAGAACTGAGCAGGCCAAGACCCTCAGAAGGTAGCCGACTCAGTCAGAAGTTGGAAAGGGGAAGAAAAGCCTACTCTGCAGCACAGGAAGATGGGAAGGAACTTGATTGTGTTAGGGTGTGCTAGGAGTCAGCTCAACAGCTCCCTTATAGATTTCTAACAGGTGGAGTGAAGGGTTCCCTCTGATGCATCTGAAGTTTGTTTTTGTTTTATTTTTAATAGCCAATACTACCTGAGAAAGCCCTGCCACACCCAGCATTAGAAATGGTTGGGTTGAGCTGGAAGGTTCTGAGGCAACCTGCTAGAAAGGAGCCCAGGGCATCTGGAGAGAAGGCCCTCCAGCCAGGTCCACAGGATCACTATGGAAAGGTAGCAACCCTGGCCTTACAAGGATTAGAGTTTCATTCTAGTCTGTCCAGCCAGTAAACTAAAGCTATGGGGATGCAAGTTAGCCTTTGAGTTATGAGATTTTTATAACCTGAAAATGGTCCCTGCTATAATAAGTGCCCAGGAGTGGATGCCATGCAGCTTTGAGGGAGCCCCAGAGCCCTGCTCATTTCTCCTTCCTTGCCTATTTTTCCATGACTGCACCTGTGTCTTTTAATCCCTTCTTATATATTACAAAAATGTTACATACAAAGGCTTTATCAGGAATGAAACAGTACAGAAAATATGACCAGGATTCAATTAAAAAAAACTGCTGAAGATGAACTGTATGTTAAAAATTACAAAACATTCTTAAGAATCCATTTGAATTTGAGCAGGCAGCTACAAACACAGCAGAAGAAAGAAAATTAAACATAAAAGAAACTAAAAACACACACAAAAAAACTTTAAAATGTAGCTTTGAAAAGAATCAAGTAGGATTAATAGAGGTGAGAATTATAGCCATCAAAATCTAAAAATCTAGTGCAGGCTAAGGATGCCAGATGAGACATTATCATTTAAATTGACAGAGACAATTTCCTGTCAATCAAGGAACACTACATAGATGGAAAATAGGAAAGAATGTTAAATTGTAGTTGCAAGAATATGATTTCTAACACTTCTTTTGTGTTTTTATATCCTAGGTTCTATTCCAAATTCTTTACACATATGAATAAACTTTTGGGGAAAGTACCATTATTATTTGCAGATAAGGCAACTGAAGCAGTGTGTCCAAGGTCACAAAGAAAGCAGGTTTAGAAAGCCGAATTCTTATCAAAAGAGTTCCTCTCACTTGAAGAAGAGGTATTTCCACATACATTGTCTAGTAATGTTGAAGACAATGACAGAAAGAATGTAGGAAAATGGTTAAAAAGATTATTTTCAGAAAACAGGTAAAGTCATAACTCACAGATATAAAAGTGAACACCTGTCAGAGAGTTTATTAACTCATATGATATGAAGGAACCAGGCAGATGTTATAGTCAGTTCAGTGGAAAAGCCAAACCAGTACAAATTTATATGGCATTTGGGGATTTTGAGATGACCTGGAAATGGACACAAAACTTGTTCATCTGCAGTGGGTGAACATCGATAATTTAAATCTGTGTCCTGTAGAGAATATTGTTTTCCACTGAAATATGGTGCTTTTTCTGCAGAAGCCATGTTCCAAAAGAGTGGCTGAGAATTTAATAATGTTGATGAGAAACACAAATCCTCAGATTCAGGAGACATAGTCTGAGGAAACAATGTGTAATAAAAAAGGAGCCCAAGAAATGTTGTGTGGGGCGGGGGGGGGGGGCCAAAAAAACTAGAATGCCTGAAGCCAAAGGAAATCCTGGAAATAATGAAAGAAAAAAGCTTGCTAACGAAGGAATGGCAATTAGGTAGACTGCAGACCTTTTAAAGGCAACAATAGGCGCCAGAACAAAAATAAAATGAAATAATGTCTTTAAAGTACTGAAAATAATTGTCAGCCTCGAATTCTGTTACAAGCAAAACAATTCTTTACACAGAGGGCAAAATCAAGGTACATTCAGGAAAACAAAGACTAAAGGACCTTACTGTGTAAAGTCTGTACTCATATAAAAGAAATGACCAGAAGATAAAAGTGGATCAATGTATGAAAAGGAACAATAGGAAGGCAATTGGTAAACATTTAGGTACATGCAAATGGGAATGCATAACATCATAAAGATGAATTTAGGGTATGAACACAAAGTGGAGGGCTGGGGTATGGCTCCATGGTAGAATATATACTTAGTCTTTGCCAGTCCTGGGTTCTGTACCATCCACACCCCCAGAAAAACAAAAACCAAGTGGGATTAAAATATTGTAAATAAGTGACATGAAACATGTTTCTTGGAGAGTACTTGGAGGTAAAACATTCAGGTGCACTTACGTTGCCTAAAAAGACCACACACATAACAGCTTTATGTAGAATATACAAGTTAAAAATGTAAGAAGAATCAACAGGCCCATAAGACTAATATATTTATCTTCTAAACAGGTAGAAACTAAGGGGAGAAGAAATAAAGAAAATGTCAGAAACTTAAAGGAAGGAAAAAATCCAAAGCACAACATGAGATAGTAGAAATAAAACATTATAGTCAGACCAAGGTTGTGGCTCAGTGGAAGGAGCTTGCCTTGCATGTGTGAGGCACTGGGTTGAATCCTCAACACTACATAAAAATAAATAAAGATATTGTGTCTATCTACAACTAAAAAGAAAAAGCAGTCTTAAAAAATTATAGTTGGAAGGAGACCCTAATTGTTATACAAAATACATGTATGAAGATGTGAGGAAAAAAAAAGAATAGCATTACCCTAGATAAGGTAGAGAGAGTGATGGGAGGGGAGGGGAGAGGTTGGGGAGATAGGAAGGATAGCAGAATGAAACAGACTTTATTATTACTGTGTGTATATTATTACTGTGTGTATATAAGTGAATGCATGACTAATGTGATTCTGCAACCTGTATACTCAGAAAAATGAGATATTATAACCCATCAGATTCAAATGTATGATATGTCAAGGTCATTGTACTGTCAGTGTAACTAATTAAAACAAATTTTAAAAAAAGAAAAAAAAATAAAGTAAATGCTTTTATTATTTTAAAAAAGTTATACTCAACAAGACAAAATATCTGTTAAAAAGCAGGTATTTCCTAACAATAATTTGTTTTTTAAAAAGATCGAAGTATAGACTATTTAAATGGAACTAAATCACATGTACGCAAGAGATGAAAACAAAAACAGGAAAAAATAAATATTAAGTAAATAAAAATAAATTATTTTATTTATTATAAATTATAAATTATTTTTAAAAATAAATATCTGAAATATGAAACATCTAAATGTGAATTAAAAAAAGAAAAAAACACCTTTGATGTGTATGGAGTATGTGTAAGGAGATGGACTGCAGGCCTTTCAAAGGCACACAATGAGAAATACATAACCTTAAATATGTTAGAAACAATTTAAAAAGGAAATTTGTGAATTAACTAGCCAATCACAAGATGTTAGAAACAACATTAAATCCAAAGAGGAAAGAAGGAAGAATAAAGATAAAACTAGAAATTTGTTAAATAAGATAAATAAAACACATATTGATAAAAGATAAGTTTTATTTATTTATTTTTTAAAATAACTACTAATAACAATTTGGGAGGCGATTAACAACAAAGTAAGAAGGCATAGGAAAGTGTTTACTAAGTATAAAAGGTATAAATTACTAGGTTTAAATATGATCATTAAATCAGAATATTATGGGAGTTTGACTCAATAAATTTTGGAAATTTAGACAATATTTAATACTTTCAAACAAAATAGAAATATAGACCAAAAATTAAGTGAAGTTTTAAAAATGTATATTGTTAAAGCAAATTTAGTTTACAGTATAATTGAGTGGCAAATATAGTTTCCATTTATACCCATTGCTCCCCACCTCCACTGACTTCCCTGTTATCAACATCATCCACCCAGTGGCACATTTGATGAACTTGCATTAATTCATCATTATCATCCAGAGTCCATGTTTTATATTAAGTTTTACTCCTGGTGTTGTACATGCACTAATTCATCATTATCATCCAGAGTCCATATTTTACATTGTTTCACTCTTGGTGTTGTACATTATAGTGTCCTATGGAGACTATTCACCCAAATCTTCTGTGCTTAATCTATTCATCTGTCCCTCCCACTGACTCCTAACATCACTAATCTTTCTGCTGTCTCCATAGTTTTTGTGTTTTCCATAAAGTCATATAGTTGGAATCATACAGTATTGTTACCTTTTCAACTTGGCTTCTTTTATTTAGTAATGTAATGTAAATTCGAATGTAATATAGATTTAAGCTTCCTCTGCTTTTTTCATAGCTTGATAGCTCATTTCTTTTTATTTCTCTATTTTTAAATTTTATCATTATTACTTTTTTATTTTATTTTCTTGTTTTATTCTATTTTTTTTTTTTTTTTTGCAGCTCTGGGGATTGTATCCAGGAACTTGCACATGCCTAGGCAAGCGCTCTACTACTGAGCCACATTTTTAGCCAACTCAATTCTTTTTAGCATTGAAAATGTTTTAATATCTGGATGTAGCATAGTTTATCCACTCATCTACTGAAGAGCATCTTGGTTGCTTCCAAGCTTTAGCAATTATGAATAAAGCTGCTTTAAACATCTGCAGGGCAGTTTTTATGTGTATGTAAATTTTCAGCTCCTTTGTGTAAATTCCACAAATCAAATTTAAGAGTATATTAGTTATGTAAGAAACTGCCAAAATGTCTCCCCAAGTGACTGTACCAGTTTACAATGAATTGTCAGGGGTGGAGGGATTCCTGTTATTCCACATCCTTGTTAGCATTTGGAGTTGTCATTGTTCCAGATTTGGGCCATTCTGATAGGTTTGTAATGGTATCTCATTGCTATTTTATCTGTATTTCCCTGATGACAGGATGTGGAGCCTATTTTCATATGTTCATTGCCATTTGCATATTTTCTTTGATGAAATGTCTGTTAAGGTCTTGAACATGTTTTTCAGTTGAGTTATTTGTTTTCTTATTTTTGAGTTTTAAAAGTTTTTTTGCCTATCCTATTATTTATAAGTTATGCTTTTTGCAAATATTTTCTCTCAGGCTGTGATTTGTCTTTTCGTTCTCTTGATATATTTCAGAAAAGCAATTTAAGCTGGGCATGGTGGTATGTGCATGTAATTTCAGCTGCTTAGGAGGCTGAGGCTGGAAAACAGCATGTTCAAAACCAGCCTCAGCAACTTAGGAAGGCCCTAAGCAACTTTGAGACCCTGTCTCTAAACAAAAATATAAAAAGGGCTGGGGATGTGGCTTAGAGGTTAAGTTTCCCTGGGTTCAATTTCCAGTACCCAAAAAAAAAAAAAAAGTAATTCAAAAAGGTGGGTTTTACGGGGAAGTCCCATCTAGCATAACACTTAGAACATAAAAATGTATGAATATTAATTAAAATACTAGCACACTAAATCTAACAAAATTTAACAATAAATATTAACAAAATTAGTTTTCTATTAAGAATGCAAGTTTCGTTTAACTTTCAAAAATCTACTAATACAATTTAATCTAAAACAATCATCCTGGTAGTTGGAAGAAAAAAATTAATTGATATTATTTAATACCCATTTGTGTATTAGAATAAAAATCACCTAGATTGACACATGATCTTTACCAAAAGCTCAGTTAATGCTGAAACATTAATGTTTCCCTACACTAGTCCTTTTGGATGCACTTTTCTCAGTTTCAATTGCCATGGTCAACTGTGATGCAAAACTGTTAAACAGAAAATTCCAGAAGTAAACAATTTTATTACAATACATTGTTAAAACTGTTCTATTTTATTATTAATTGGTGTTAATCTTACTATGCCTAATTTATAAATTGAACTTTATTATAGGTGTGTAATTACAGGAAAAAGCACAGCATGTATAGGAGCTAGTGCTCTCCATAGTTTCAGTCATCCCCCAGGGCCTTGGAAATTATGCCCTTGGATAAGAGGGTCTACTGTGTGTGGAGCAAAGGAAGGATATCATTTGTCATCACTTAAAAAAAAACAACAACCAATAAGTAGTTAAGAATTAGGAATCAACTAGATTATCATCTATAGACTGTATTATTTTTATATAGAAAACTCACAAGACAAAATATTTTGGATAGAAAACAGAATCAATATAAAAGTATTGAATGTATTTCTATTCTCTTACACAACTGGAAAATGTAATACAGCAAGTTTTATGTCCAATATCTGTACATATTAAAAAGTATTAATACACACTAAGAAATATTTATATAAATGTTGTATTATATCAATATATGCCTCAAAAATCTCAGTAACATAACACTGTCAAGTTTTCCCAAGTTTAATTTAATGTGATTCCACCAAAAGTCTCAACAGTGTCTTAGTGGGACTAGACAAGCAGATCCTAAACTTTACAATAATGAGCAAAATGTCAAGAATAGCTAAAGCAATTTCAAAGAAAAAGCACTAGTTTGAGGGACTTGCCTTGCCAAATACCAGCACTTTCATAATTCTGTAATAATTAATATGATGTTGAATTGTACTGGGTCAGGAATAGGCATATAGCTCAAGGAACAAAATAAAGAACCCAGAAACTTGAAACATGTGATGATAATATCCCTATGCTATTTAGAAAATTGTTATAATCCATCCAATGTTATATCCAATTGTTTGATAATAATATCAATGTTATGGATAATTGAACGTGTAAATTAATAAAGAAAGGATTCTCCTTTGCAAAATAAATTTCACTGTGTATATTTAAGGTATATAGCATGATATCGTGAGATAAACATGCATAGTAAAAATTATTGTAGTGAAACAAATGAACATACCCATCATCTCACATAGTTACCCATTCTTCTTAAGTTTGTTTGCTTTTGTAACACTAGCAGATGAAGTCTACATTTAACAGGTCTCCCAAATACAGACAGTAATCCTCTTGTTGTATATTAGGTCTTTAGGCTCCTTCATCTAACATATCTGCTAATTTATGTTTTTGGAATCTCCCTACTTCCTTCCTATCCACTTCCTTTCTGCTTCTGATAAATACAGTTTTATTTTCTTTCTTGAATGGATTCTTCTGGAAGCCTTCTACTGATGACCCAGACATAACCTCCTGGAACTTCTAGCAGCTTAGAAATGACCATGAAAATTTGGTTCTACACAAGCTTTTCATCACAGACTGTAATAGGCCATACAGTGGGTCATAGAAGAAATGTTTTAGAAGAAAACATGGAACTTAATCAGAATATCTATGACAGGGTGTATAGATATAGGTACAAATGTATAAAATTCATCTAACAAAATCCATCTATTTTAAGCAAACTTGTTTTCCCTCTTGAAATTGGGACCTACCTTGCATCAGTAGTGCCTTTACCCTGTGTCTTAATATGTACTTTACAGATTTTTTTTCCTTTCTTTAGAAATCTAAAATAAATGGTGCCTTAGAACCATTGTCTTCTGAAATGTATGGGCTTCTCCTTCCTCCTGTCTTACGTATTTTCAGATAAGAGCATTTTCAGCTAGTCTACTCTTCCTTCTCATAGTCTTTCAAGGATATTAAATGCTCAGATGGGATGGGACTGATTTCACTTGAGACTTCATTAGTTGGGGGTCATTCTGAACCCACACATGGTATCCTCTTTGTACAGTATACCTGGATTTTTTTTTCAAAGCTTCATCTGTTCCTGGATGCACATTCTTATTCTGTGGAACACATATTCCATTGGGACTTGGACTTGCTGATACTTCTTGATGACTGAGCTTCACTGTTTTTTATTTTTATTTTTTCTCTCTGGTGGTCCATTTC